>NC_134573.1:155836852-156181018 GCF_050947875.1 Dermacentor variabilis
GCCAGTGAACGAATGAAGAGTCGTTAGCGAAGCCATATTTATAGAACAGAACACATTCTGCTAACTTTGTGGATAAGGCTATCAACGGCTACAAAGCTGTCTTACAGGTTTACTTGCCTTTGTCTTTATTATAGATATGAAGTTCGTAAACAGTTACTCCTAAACACCTGCAGAAAGCATATTGTCGCGTAGTAGTGACGGTGAAGAAAGCAACAGAACTATGAATAAAGAAACTAGCGTCTTATTGGGCGAACTTGTGCCCTCAAAAGCAGGCTACGCACGAACAACAACGATAGCGGCGAACGCAGTCGTTGATCGGCGAAAATATGATCAGCGGGTCAAGCTCGTCGGCTTTTATACGTCACTCATCTAAAGTTCAAGAGTAATCGTTTAGACCCGCGTGTCTTCCAGAAAGTTCTGCACCAGGTTCGGTGAGAACAGACAGCGGATGGGACCATCGATAACTTTCGAGAAACTTCCGATACATTCAAGCGCGTCCTGCACTGTGCGATAACATTTGTTAGGTGGTGAGACGGGGTCACCCGATAAACAAGTACACGTGTCAATATCCCCTTTCCTCTTAAAGAGCATCGTCCCGATGCCACAAACAGAAGAGAACGAAACACAAAAGGACACTTATTAAACAAAAGTAACAAAACAACGAAAAGCATCAAAGTCCAAAGTAACCCAGTCAAAAAATAAAGAAAGTCCTCAGGTCAGCTACGCCCAAGTGCATTAGCGCTGGTAAAACGGCTTAAGTCGCACAACGGGGACTGTTTCAGGTCGTGAGCGGCGCCGCTGTGATAGCGAAATGTCGTCTGGTACGACCTTATAGTTGAGTGTGCGAATGCATCGGATGATCTTGTAGGGTCCGAAATAGCGGCGTAAAAGCTTCTAAGTGCTCGTCAGCGTACTGGGGTCCAAACCCAAACACGGTCACCGGGATGGTATTTGACGCAGCGTCGTCAAAGATCGTAGTGTCGGCTGTCGGTCCTCTGCTGGTTCCTGATCCGCAGGCGGGCGAACTGTCGGGCGTTTTTGGCGCGCTGGAGATAGGGGGCGACGTCAACATTCTCTTCGTCGGTGACATGCGCGGCATGGCGTCAAGAGTCGTCATCAGGTTCGTGGCATAAACCAGCTTGAACGATCTGATCTGTGCTGTTTCTTGCGCCACCGTGTTGTAAGTGAAGGTTACGTACGGCAGGGCAGCATCCCAGGGCCCGTATTCTGAAACGTTCGCCTTCCGCGAAACTATCGCCCCGGCCACGCCTCCGCCAATGGCGCGCGCTGATTGGCGGTTTTAGCAAAACCGGAAAATAAACGGCGCCATCTAGTAGTTCTGGCCCACGTCATTTTAACGTCATGGTGTCGATGGGCGCTCTCGACATATATTGAATAAAAGAACATGTCTTTTGGCGTCTTTTGGCCTTCGGTTGCTGGTGGAGTGTAGCAGAGATAAGATAGGTGGTAGTTTACAGTAAACTCTGGTTGAGTTTTGTCCACGTGGAGTTCATCAGCGCGCACCTACATCTGACCATGCCAGCGTTTCTGCACTTCGCCCCGATCCAAATGCGGCCGCAGCAGCGTCGGCGGCCAATGCCGAACCCTCGACCTCAACCACGTGCTCAGCCGTGCACCGCCATATAACCACTAAGCTACCGCGGTTCGTTTCTAACAAACAAAAGTTACCAAGTTTTGTCACGGGCATATGTCCCCTAAGACGAACAGGGATCATCATTATCATATTAACTATCATCATCATCAGCCTATTTTATGTCCACTGCAGGACGTAGGCCTCTCCCTGCGATCTCCAATTACTCCTGTTCGGTGCCAGCCGATTCTGACTATCGCGCGCGAATTTCCTAATTTAATTACCTCACCAAGTTTTCTGCCATCCCAGGTAGCACACGAAGTCTTGAAAACGTCGTATTAAGGGATTCAACGTCTGAAACGGATTTTTGACCAAAATCGACGCATCAAAGACGTTCCAAACAAGATAGTTTAAAAACGAGGGGTGAATACGTTTTGATAACGTTGGAAGCCAGACAGCTTAAAAACGAGGGGTGAATACGTTTTGCAAACGACTCAAAACGCCACCGCCACGCCACGGCGCGTCAGCCTCTTTAGCGGCTTCTACAATATTCAACAACCCATCAACGCGATCCAACCTTGCGCAAGGTGGCGATACCGTCGTCAAATCATGTGACCAAGGTGTCCACGTGATTCGTGATGCCGAGCAGCCGGGCGAGCCGGGGCATAGTCGCGTCGTCATGGCGTCGTCACGTCACCGCGCTCGCATTGCGCTGTGGTGTGTTTGCGGCTGTTCTGAACGTGCTGCCGCTGCCCTTTGCTATGTAAGTGTTGCAGTGTTTTGCTGTCAAGGAAACGATATTCTGTGATCAGTTTGGGTTGTGCGATATGTTTGTGTGGTTTTAATTTGGAAATCAGTAGTGTTTTCAATTGTTATGTGATCAAGGCGGCCACGTTATTCGTGAAGCGGGGCATAGTTACGTTATCGCACTCGCATGGCACTATGGTCTGTTTGCGACTGTTCTGAATGTGCTGCCGCTGCCCTTTGTCATGTAAGTGTTGCAGGGTTTTGCCGTCAAGAAAACGACGTTCTGTGATTAGTTTGGGTTGTGCGATCTGTTTGTGTAGTTTAATTTGGAAATCAGTAGTGTTTTCAATTGGAGGGCGCGGAGTGGAGGGCACTAATAAGCTCTTCAAGTTCATTGTCATGTTATGTGAGACGCCTTTTCACTGACGCTGTAATTAAGGCGTTAAGGGCAGTATAAGGACGAAAGTTAGAGGGACGAAATCGTGCCTGTGTGTCCCTAGCGTCGGGGTCGGCCGCTATGCGTGATCCTAACAAGAAAGCATTTTGCAGAATGCGAAGAAAGGCGGCAAAATTTCTGTCTGTGCGCACCTTGCCGATCTCCGCAATAGAGCCATCATCGTGGTATTTTAGTCTCCCGTTTAGCAAGAGTATTGCAGACAAGGGAACTGGTTCAAACAGGCTTTTTTTTAATGATTCACTACTAGTGCGGTATCCCAAAAGGTGAGGTCAAGTGCTCACCCTATTTTCTTCCCTCGCGCTACAGCGCACTGACAGAATTTTGCGTGCACCATACCGTGCTTTTATCGTTTGCGCTTCAGGTTCTCGATTGTGTTTTCGCCCCCTTTACCCACGTGATGGGTATTTCATGGTATTACCGTGTACCACATGTGTCCATATATTGTGTCCAATATATGAAACGGCCAAATTCGATTTTATTTGACGCCTCAAATGGTAGTAATGTATTGAGTCCCTTGTAGCTTTGTGCTTGTTATCAATTTTACTATTTGGCGAATGGATACAGCATGTACGCTGCATAACTCGCTTGTGCATACTGCATACGTGAGTCGAGTATGCCCTTGGTATAAAATAACTTGTATGCTTTAGGTAGTACGATTGTTTGCAGTTTGGGACATGTGTCCGAATGTACGCTGTGCGCCCTTCGCGCTTTACGGCGGCCTGCCGAGTTCGTGCGGGTGCCATGTGTGCGCATGGAGTTCGCGAAGCGCTCTCGCAGTTTTTTTTAGTATATATATACATGTGTTCTGTTCGCGCGCTTCGCACAACAGGGCATGTCGCAGTTCTTTGTCCTTGTGCAAAACATTTTCCTAGCGTACGTCTGTGCATTATTTGGTACCGGTTTCACACGGGGCTCTTTTAGCCGCTATCCAGTCCGTTACAAATCGAATTTCTCGGTCCTGATGGCTCCTCTGCGCAAGCTACGAGAGTGAGCCAGTCGCATCGATAATTTCGATCCGGATCGGGCTTGATCGCGATCGAGAGTGGTCGTGTGACACCGGTTTTACACATGGCTCCCACATAGGGAACACTTTAAGTTCAACGCTACTGAGTGAAGAGCAAGTGCATATATATGCCAGTGGTGGTATGTGGGCAAGTCTTTCTGGTGAAGTCAATACTTGTGCATTCAAAACATTTCAATTACCAGCGTAGTGCATCAATGTGTCTACTTCGACAAAATAGAGCACCAGTGCAGATATCTGAACATACCTGTCCAGGGCAGCAAGTGTGTCTAGATTGAAACCACTACCAGCATGTGCGGCAGTTCTATTTCCAGCAGCGGGACTGCACAATAATCAGTAGGGTGCTCTCAAGCTGTTTATCTATGAAGCTCTGCCTGGACTGTGTGCCAAATATTTTTGGACGTGAAAGTGGGGGTGAATTGGTAAACATCAGTGGAACTGTGCCTGGACTTTGTGGCAAATGTTTTTGGATGTGAAAGTGTGAGTGAACTGGCAAAGAATTTGCTCTGGGCTACATGTGTTAAACGTTTTTCTCATTCAGAGTGCTTTTTTTTTACTTTAGGAGACTGGAGATGTGCGCAAAGTGTGACATGTCAGTGTGCTAATTAATGTATTTGCTGGTTTGCAAATTATTCGTTGCAACTTTATTTTTGCCAGAGAGGTACAACTTTGCCTCTTGTAAAGGGCTTTTTAGATAAAACACTTACTATTTATTATGGCCATTGCTTCCTCTGTTACACAAATGCAGCTTTCAGTGCATTCCAGTTTATTTCCATGTTTATGTAAGTTTCTAATATGAGGCTTGCATATTCATTTCTCACATTCTGGAGTGGCAAGATGCAGCATTACTGTCTCATCGTTCGCTGTACTACAGTAGTGTTCACTTGTTACACTGAATCCCCCGTTTAAGTATTCTGTAGTAATTTCACTTTATTGCTTTTTTGTTGTATGGTTATTTTTTCTCGCCATTACTTTCTTTGATATATCCTAAAGGCAATATTTCCAATTTTGCATTGTTCCCATTTTTTTTTTATTTCTGTCACAGGATTGTTTTATGATGGTATGCGGTGGTATTTCTTTTTGTGCTCTTTTCAAGCTTCTAGATGATTGGTAACATTGCTTGGAGGCAGTTACCATCCAATTCATACTCTTGCATTTTTCAGTCTACTTCTTCCATTCGCTCCGATGTCACTTCTGCATAACTCTAGTCCATCTAATAGCACGCGCACTTTACTATGATAAATTAGACACTTTAGTACACTCCAGGTTTTTCTGTTCATTTTTGTATGTGTACTTGGAATTTTGTTTATGTGCTAGTGAATGTTCACTTTCGAGTTCATTACGAATCCTTTCTGCGACTTTTGTCATTGTTGATGTACTTTTATTTCTATTTGCATTTCTCACACAGTTTGTTCGAACCTTGCATAAGCATTACATTTTAATAAAGTGTTCTTGCTTTGTCACAATGTTCTCATTTCATGCACTCATGGCATGAAGGGCTTGGTCTGGCCACCTGCCAAGACGTGGCCATTTGTTCTTTGCAGGATGTCATTCCCATTGTGGTTGTAAGCATCGTAGCTTACTAAAGGCGGTATTAAGGATTTATTATTCCTAACAGGCTCATTTTCGTGCGACTTGGTAGACGATGCGCCGGCCATGCGGGGAACAGTGCTTGGCACTGCGCCATGGCTCTTACAGTCAACACCGACGCTTCTACTCATCTGGGGCGCGATTGGAGATCGTTGTTCGAAACGCCCGATCAGTTTCACCTCACGCGATTGGCCTAGGCCGTGCCAACGGGTGCGGCTGACGACGTCTGCGCGGCATAGGCCAGTCGCCTGAGGCGAAACTAAACGCGTGTTTTGAACAACGATGTCTGATCGCGCCCGTCACCCGCGAAAATTAGCTTCAGATGATCGTAAACCTTTCAAGACCGCTTCTAGACCAGCTTTTTGATAACGTCCTAAAAACGTTTAGAAATTGGTTACGAATAGTTTTGGCAAAGGGATTACTTGTGTCTTTCCCAATCCTATTTCTAGACCAGCTTTTCGAATACGTCTTGCAGACCTGTTCTAGATCGTCTCAAGAAAGTAATTAAGCCGGACATTAGCAGAGATATCCGACGTTTTCCCGCCGAAGTTCTCTCATTCGTGTCTTCTTTAACCCGTTTTTATCGTCTTGGATAAACGCTACGAAAACGTTACGTATCTCTTTTGTGCTACCTGGGATCCTCGACTGCGCTTCCCTTCTCTTGGTACCCATTCTGTAACCCTGATAGTCCAGCGGTTATTATTAGGGATAAGTATTCTCATAGTTATTTTTCCTCTATATCTATAGTATCATGGAGTTTTTGATTCTCAAATGTGTTTATGGGCTGATAAACATTATTTTTGCAAATTTGGTTGATTTCGTTAGAGTAGGAGCAACGACTGGTCTTTGAGAGGTGACCTTCGTTCGCAAAAGATTACAATAAACAAGACGAGTAACTTACCCTATGCTTTACGGGACGTCATTGTCCCTTCCCTTTGTAGGTTTGTTCTTGATGACATGTGCAAGAAGAATTACATCCCGGCCACGGCGGCCGCATTCCGATGGGGGCGAAATGCGAAAACACCCGTGTGCTTAGATTTAGGTGGACGTTAAAGAACCCCAGGTGGTCAAAATTTCCAGAGTCCTCCACTACAGCGTGCCTCATAATCAGAAAGGGGTTTTGGCACGTAAAACCCCAAATATTACTATTATTATTAAGAAGAATTACCAGATTTGCACGTAAATAACGCGACCACAAATATAACGCCTGGGGAAACATTTGTTCTCGCAAAAAAAGAAGCAAGAAACATAGGTGCATCACGATTGCAACTCGAAGGGATGTCGCGCAAAACCAAGAAACGACGCACAAAATCGGTTACCCGCCAGGCTTTATTTGTCGTTCCTGCGAACTGCCCTCACAAAATAAAGCGGCAGGAGCAGTTTCGGACGTCTCCGTCCCTTTCGGCGAAAACGGCGTCGTCCTGCATGACACCAACCACGATTTTTTTTGGACAGGCAGCGTTTCGGAAATGCCCGCGACACAATCGAACACGGCAAAGCCTTTCGCGGAATGCATCGTAATGCAATGCGTGATTTTCGAAGACGCTGTTCCTCCCATTATCATCCCCCATTGTGACCTTTTATCTTCGCCTCTTCCCCTTCCCTTACGTAGAGTAGCAGGCCAGATGCTCCAATATCCGGCCGACCTCTCTTCATTTTCCACTCATTAAAATACTCCACGCCTCTCGAAGACTCTAAGACACACACACACACCTGCATAACAGGGCCAATCGCATTGCTCAGGTTCGCGATTAGTATAAGCCGTAACCTCGCCGTAATAATCAATGGCGTGTTAATATGCGGAATGTATAGTTATGCGGCCCCAGCAGCGTTCTAAACTGAGAGAAGACGGCGAGAATCGCACTGCGGCAACGAACTCCAACCTCATCGCTGCGATTGGATAATGATCGTGGTGGCACGCAGGTGCAGCGGAAGTGCTAGCCACAAAAAAAAAAAGAAAAAAGAGAAAGGAGAAAAACAAAACGAAGAAAAAATGAAAGCGCGCTATATTCGTGTCGCGAACCAAAATATACCGCGAGGCAACTTCCGAGGCCCCGAAATTTCGAAAAAGAATCTCGCGTTATATTCGTACATTTATGACAGGTGCATTGAGGCGCTCGAGCTTTCAAATATTTATTTACAATCATATATAAAGCAAACGGATAATGAAGTCATAGAAAGATTAGGGGAGATGATTGTTGTGCTCACTGAAATTGTAGAAATAATAATGACGTGGGGGAAACCAAAGAGGTCACGAAGACACTTTGTAGCAGGCGGGAGCCCGACACACAGCTCCCGCAACATGCGTGGAATGCTATCTTTTCTTGATTTTATGTTTAGGTTATTCATATCGATCCATTCTTTGCGGTTACTTCTCTACTATTATGTCAAGGGAATAAAAAGCTGGAACGCGAAGTTTCATGTATATATATATATATATATATATATATATATATATATATATATATATATATATATATATATGTGTGTGTGTGTGTGTGTGTGTGTGTGTGTGTGTGTGTGTGTGTTACGGTGTGCACGTGCCCAATTAATCGCCTATAGGCATTAATTATACGGTGGCGATAATTTTCATAATCCGGATTTGAAGCAGCTGCAATATTTCAAGCAATCTTCTGACTTCAAATATACATGTATGGAGTGGGCTTTATTTGCAGAGTGTGTGACACAAGTTGGAAAAACTAATCACTGCTCTGCCCCAGGCGCGGCGACAACGCTATTTGACTATGGATTCACCTTTAGCGTAATCAACTAGTGCCAGCACAGAATTTTGCTTATGCGTTCCAGTAAAAGTTGCAAGAGATCAATTAATTCAACGTCTAACACCTTTTCGGGCGAGCAAAAAGTCTGCAATAGCACTTTCTCGTTGTGTAGTGAACAGAACCTGTTTAAATCCGTTTATTACTTATTTTGTTGTTACTCCACTACGCGAAGGGTACCTTTAGCTTTCATTCAGCTCCTTTCCCCTGCAATGCAGCCGGCCTGCCGTAATTATAAGCTATAGCGATTGAGTTAATTTAAAACTCTGGGCTCATAAGTTCCTTTTTTGTAATGCTTGTGCGCAGGCGCCTGCAATTAATGAGAGAAATGTCATGGAAGCACAACTATCACGCTGTGCATTTTTTTTACGGTGTTAAAAAGATGGCCAAGGAAGTCAAGCGGGAAACAAGCTTTAGCTTATTCTCTCAGTTCTTCAGCGGAACCTACGAGATTTACTTCAGGCTGGCGGGCAGAATGTCACCCTTTCTAGCTGTTGGGAATGTGTAGTATGTGTTCAAGCGTCGGGATACACACGTTCTTGAAGACTTTAAGAGTTAAAAAAATATATTTGTTTTCTTTCACTCAAACGGCTTCAGGGAGCGTTTTTCTGATGCGCCTGGTTTTCTCAAACGACAGCGCTGATGAACGCATTAAGAAAGGCGCGCCATATTTGCCTACAACTTGAAGGTATTTATTAATTTATGTAATTATTTTATTTATTCAATACTCTAAACCGCGGGGTACAAACAGGAGGGGCATACAAAGGATTGCAATGTATAGTGTGTGTCTTGCTACTTCTGCTTAGCAGAGATGACTTCACTACTACTTGGCTTAAATTTCCCAATTGCATCCCAATTGCATTTCCCAATTGCAACACGCATCCCAAAGGGAATGATTAAAACGGCTGCAAGTGAATCCTTCTTGTTCCGAGGAACTGTGGTAGCAAACTTTATAGCTTGGTAGAGAGATAAGCCACAGTGAAATGACATTCCCTAAAGATTGTGCCTGCATGCTGAACTACCATAACGGCGCTTGAACTATATACGGGCCTTCCTTGAAACGATATTATTGAAAAAATAATTGAAATTATTCAGAGGTTATTGAAAGGTTATTGAAAGGTCACTGTCGAAAGGTTAACCAGCGTTACTCCCTCTTTTTTTTTTCTGTTTCACAAAGAGATCGCCCCAGTGTAGAGTGCACAGGCGCGGCGGAATTTGCATTCATGTTGCCATTCATCCGCTAAAATATTAACCGTAACAAAAAGAAAGAAAAAAAACCTGTCCGGTAGCCCCGTGGCTATGACGTTCGGGATCAAGGGTTCGACCCCGGCCGCGTCCTCCACCTTCCGATGTGGGTGGAGTGCAAAAATGCTTTTGTCCCGTGCATTGGGTGCACGTTAAAGAACCCCAGGTCCTCAAAATTAATACGGAACTCCCCCTCCCCCCCCTACCCCGCACCTTTACGGCGTCCTTCATAATGAGATAGTAGTTTGGTCACGTAAAACCCCAAAATAATTTAAATTAAAGATGAAGAAAGATAGCAACTAATTTTGCGGCCCTGGCAAGAAGAAAAATGGACCGGCCGAACAATTCGAAAAGTTCTCACAGCTCGTCGACGTTAATAACCGTTTGTCGCATTGCATTCGGCCTGTTTGCTCAGCAATTCATATTTGCTCACTGAGTTCCCATAAACCGCTGCTTCCTCTCGAGCGCGTGATAAGGCGGAGCTTCGCCGCCCTTTGTGAGGCTAAGCCACACGCGTACTCCGCTTGCCACACGCACTACAGAGCTCATTAGATGAGGAATTAAGCACTGCATACAGCCGAGTTCACCACGAGCAGGCGACTTCGTTAGTTTACTGCGCCTAATGAGAACAACGGCAGCGAAGGCCGGGTTGTAAAACTGCAGCCAGTGGCCGCTCGTATTTAGTCGAGGCCGTCCTTACCACCGCGACGTAATTCCGCTTTTTTTTATCTCCCACAAAACAATTACACCATCGTAGATTGCGCAGGCATTGTGGAATTAACGCTCATCTAAGCAATAATTTGTTGAGATACCAGCCTTGACAATGTTGCGCATGAAATGGTCACTAATTTACCGGTATGGCATGAGCGCGAATGGTGAGTTCCTAAATGAAAGTTTGGTCAAGAAAGCAGAAGATTATCAGAGAGAGAGAGAGAGAGAGAGAGGGAGGGAGGGAGGTTTGATCGCTAACACGCAATCAGGAAATAAGGACGGCATATGTACACAATAATAAGCGGAGTAAATCGAAGCAAACAAACGGAAACAAGAGGTGTAAGCCCATCGCCTGCGCACTACGCGTGGACACCGTGCGATCGTGCGATATACCATTGCTGTGTCTTAGCCAACGATGTAGTTTTTCTTTTATCTCTGCCGATGCGCCATATGCACCACTGTTGTGAGAAAGACTGTTCGGTGCAAATATATAGCAACCCGAACTCGGAGCCGCATTTCGTCCCGAAACTCGAGGGAAAAAAAAATTCATCGCTCATTTGGTGCCGTGCAACGCAGTTCATGTATTTTCGGCGTCTACGGCTGCTCAACCTCGAGCAATATCGATTATCCATGCACCGTTGTCGCTGGCCCTTTTCGGTGCACTTTCCTTACGCGCTATATGCGTATCCTGCGCACTTAAATAAGGTAAAATGAGACATCCCCCCAATCGTAGCAATTGCTACAAAGGAAACCCACAGAGGTTCCTCAAAAGAAAAGCCTCGCAGTTGAAGAAAAATTCGTCCTGGTTCGGGGCACGAACCCGGGACCACCGCCTTTCTGGGGCAGTCGCTCTACCATCTGAGCCAACCAGGCGGCTAGTAGATGGCAAAGCGAAGTCGAATTTGTCAACGACTCGAAGCAAAGGCAAGAGTTTGACGTAGCAGTTCTGCGGAAACCCTCAAGGGGGAGACAAGTAATTAATTGCTGCGCATTTGGTACGCAGAGCAATTGCTGCGATTGGGTGGATGTCTAATTTTCCCTTAATCAGTTACATCTCTCCACCTTGCGGGTTTCCGCAGAGCTATCCTGCGCACACTCGAAAATCATGGAGGTGCATACTAATTGCTCCGTTGGGGCAGCAGCGGCGACACGGCACCGAGAGCACGCCGCGAACTCTAGCGCCCGTGTCCCTCAAAGAGCAATCTCGCTAAAATGTCGCGTGCCGGTGACTTGGCTGTATCGGGCTGGCCCTGCTTCTTTGTTACGAGCCGCGAAGTCCGCAAGTAATCAAAGCTTCTGACGACGCTCCCATTCCCTATGGACAAGTAATTAGAATAGTTTCTCCATCCATCGCGACGTTTCTTCGGTAACTGCATGCAGCTGTATTCATCTTGCATTATATGGCAACATCATATCGCGTTTCACCTCGTGCGGCCCCTATAGTGCGAAATAAATTGCTTAAAATTCATCTATATACCATCCTCGCTTATCAGTCGCTAGCCGCTACAAAGGAATGTGTCAGATGGAATCATTGTACAATAGCTCTGTTAATAACGAATTTCCGCCTTCTGTATTCGATATACTTCTAAACACTCTACAAGGTGGACACTTGGACCCTTTAAGCGGCGAATATTTGTGCAGTCTAAAGGGATATTGGCAGTTCTCAAAGTGAAATTCCGTCGGCAGGAACTCTCAAGACTTGATCTTGAGCTCACCAACATGCTCGCAGAAAGAGCTGGACATGGAAGCCGACAAAGAGAGAGAAAGCTTTTTATTGAACGTGCAGAGTGTTTAGGGACCGTATTTTCGCCTACATGCCGCTCTACAGGTAATGGGACGAAGGAGAAGAAAGGCTCTGGTAGAAGGTGGGCAGAAGGAAAAGCGGAAAAAAATGCAGTTCATTCGATGTCGTTAGCAGAGAGAGAAAGAAAATACAGAGGAAGGCAGGAAGGTTAACCAGAGGTAGTTCCGGTTGGCTACCCTGCATGGGGGGAAGGGTTAAGGGGGATGAAAAGAGAAAGAGAATCGAAGGGGGAGATAGAGAGAAAGGGAGACGAGCACTATAACAAAGCGCGTACACAGCGGTAATGGGCGGCGTTCTTAAAGTCTATCGTTAAGCCCCGTAGACCGCAGGAACCTTAATAACGCGACTAAGGCCTTCAACGCGGATGTGCTTTCAGAGCACTGGCCTAAAGCTTTCAGTTCTGATAGTGGACGATTGTCCAACTGGTCCAGTACTCTGCACGTCACTTGTCTCTGGGCGCTATTAGCAGTAGAGCAAGTGTCCGATGCGACGAATGTAGACAGTAAATGCCAAAGAAAATAAAATGACAGTCTTGATGAGACGACGTGCACGAGTCATAGTTCAGACGGCAAACCAATTGACTCAATATATAAAAAACAAGAAGTCCAGGGCGTTGCGTTGTTTTGATAGGCAAGTACAGAGACACAACGTCCGTGTCAATGCCAAGTGGCTGTAGTCGAGCTTCTCCATGTTCCGTTTAACCCGCCGTGGTTGCTCAGTGGCTATGGTGTTGGGCTGCTGAGCACGAGGTCGCGGGATCGAATCCCGGCCACGGCGGCCGCATTTCGATGGGGGCGAAATGCGAAAGCACCCGTGTGCTTAGATTTAGGTGCACGTTAAAGAACCCCAGGTGGTCAAAATTTCCGGAGTCCTCTACTACGGCGTGCCTCATAATCAGAAAGTGGTTTTGGCACGTAAAACCCCAAATATTATTATTATCCATGTTCCGTTTATACCGATGTCGCTGGCCTCTGTAAGCTGGGCACTCGAGCACGTTGTGCTCCAAACATTCTACCGCGTGACAGTTGTCAAAACGTGGATTTATGGTCTGACCATTGCGAAAAAGAATATTGTTCCTGTACGAAACTTTCAGTCGACGCCGGCGATAGAGGGTCTCCAGATACCGTGGTAGGAATTGTGGTAGCCTCGTTTGGAGTCCTGGGTCGTCGTTCAACAAAAACATGTAATTGCCTGAAGGTGAAGACCATCTCTTATGTGGTTCATTGAGGACATATCGCTTCGCCAAAGCTGAAGCTTCACTTTTAGTGAAAAACACTGTTATAAATTTTATGTGATGATGTCATTTTCGGGCTGCCTGATCCGCTTTTTCATTACCTATTATACCGCAATATCCAGGAAGCCACTGAAATACTATCGCATGTCTAGCGTTAGATGCGAAGTGTTATACGTATGCTGGGTCCTGGGTCAAAATATAATTGCTTGATTTAGTGGTTTTCGGGCAAAGGCTTTGCAGTGCTGCTTTCGAGTCCGTGAAGATGGTTCATTTTTTGTTGAAGCTGCCGTAGTGCGCATTTTAGCGCCTGTTTCATCGCGTGCAGCTCAGACAATGTTGATTACTTTACTCGATCTGAACGCCGTGAATAGTTGGGTTTGTGGAAGGAACGAAAATTCCCCAGGAAGAGCTATGTTGCCCAGAGGAGCCGTGAGTAAATGTGTTCTTCGTAGTGGAGCACTTCACGCTAATGTAGGCCAGTGCTGTCTGTAATATAGCTGCTTGAGGCATGTTCTTCTTGGTTCTATCACTGGAATGTACTTTCGAATGTGTAGAGGAGACAGCATTCACGGAGGGAACCGTAGTGGCATCATCTGTGGTGCCTATTTGGGGATAGTAAGTCGAATTTTGCCAACAGCTTGCCCGAATCCGGAATGGTTCTGCGTTTTGATATTACTCAAGAAATCACTCTTGTTGTAAACCACGTGCCTTATATGTACCTGGGTCGTTTCCTGAAAATGTAGCAGGTCAAAACAGTGACCTTCAGCTACTGTCCCTATAAAAGAAAACCCCATTGGAATATCCAGACAAACACGCAGGCTATTCTTACGTGCCGCTTCCAAGCTTTTCCTATTACTTGGAGGCAGTCGCTGCAGGATAGAAAGACTATAGCGCAAGAGGCCATCAGCATAAGCATTATGAAGCATCACCATTGACCAGCTGTCGCTACCACATCTAGGTCGCTACGCGACAGAAAGCTTGATATAAAACTTATATGCATGCTGAACGAACGGTAAAAAAGAACAAGAAAGAACAAGAATAAATAAGGCAAGGCAAGTACATCAAAGAAAGAACAGACCTGGCCGAGTTCTTTTATTTTGCGAAAATACTGCTTTCAGACATTCCGCGCTCGCAACTCCGGATTAAAAATGACTACAGCCTGAAGCTAATCCTGCGGCTAACGAACCTTACAGTGGCCTCCCACGCTAAAGCCTCTCTAGGCGCGCAAGCCGTACTACCGGCCGCACGTGTAGCTATTTTAGAAATGCGAAGAAAAAAAAAAACATTGAACGCTTTTCGTTTCAAACCCCAACGAAACGGTGCGGGATAATGAGCCTTCTCACTTATCGGGAGCAAGACCCGGGACTTAAGCTTTTTCAGTCATGGTCTTTATCTAGCGCAGCCTGCCCCGGCCTCCAGAACGTGTACGAAAGACGGAGCTGCCGATTGTCTTGCAGGCTGTTTGTCACATGGAACGCAGAGGTATACGTTCGTGCCAGGGGCCGAGCTGAAAGCGCGATCGATTATCTTGCTTGATTCCCTCGGTGCAGTAGGCAAAAACCAAGCTGTGAAGATTTTGTGACGTGTAATTGGAGAAGTGTGAGCGAGCAATTTAAATAAAAATAAATGGTGGAGTCTAACATGCCGAAACTGCGCATTGGGTTATGGGCCGCCGTAGTTGAGGGTTGCGGAATAAGAAAGTTCGGAACAGGCTGTTTTTTTTTACGTTCCACTCACATAGGAATGCGGATGGGAATAGAACGTTCGACCTCCTTCTCAGCAGCGCAACGCCGTATCCATTGTGCCGCTGTGGTGGGAGAGCGTATAATGCAAGCCATATGTAGACATCTTGAAAGCATTATTCAAGATATATTGGAGGCTAAGTAAAGGCTTCACTACCCAGATATATGCAGCAGAAACGAAAATAAAGGAATAGGGGGTTTCTAACCCTACGACAAGTTCTTTAAGTCGGAGGTGGCACTGTGCCAGGGTTTCCTCTCATTTCCTCTGACAAACTTTAAATGAACATCGCGATGTCTTTCTTTGACGGTTGCATCTGTTTGAAATCAGACACCTCAGCATGTGTGCGCAACGGCTGCAAGAGTACTTCTTTGGTTAAATAAAGTAATTTACATCAACGACATCAACTACAAAAACAACGGATTGCCTTTACTACTTGTGCTGTAGAGAGAGAGAGAGAGAGAGAGAGGAACTCTTTATTGTGAGGCATATTTTTTTTTTCTTTGAGGGGTGCATATGACCACTGATACGCTAGCTATCATAGAGAGGGAAAGGGAATTAAATGATCAAGGGGAGTGTGAAAAGCCGAAAAGAAATAATAACTAAAACTGATAATGATATAATGCGTTGCACCTCTATATGGTGTATCTGTCGACAATGGTAGTAGCTATTGTAAAGTGATGCGCGGTCTCATGGTGTATTAACGTTGTTTTTTTGCAAATGCACCATCTTTCATATACAGCAAACTTCGTGAAAGAATACCGTATATCGCGTGTTAAGATTTAGAAGTTAAAAAATTTTGTCACATAGCTTGAAGGCAGCCGCAAGAATCAGAAAAGCGCCTTGTTTATACATGGTCAAGCACTTGCACTCGTTATCTACCGAAGGGTGCAGGTAACTACCAAATTGCTTAATGAAATTTCCTCTCACTGGCACTGATCTCATCCGCACTGAAATATTTATTTCAGTGCTCATGGCGATTCTCCCTGAGGCAAACAAACACTGTTGAACCTAGCGTAAAGAACGCTTTCTTTCGGATATCGGCTTTCTCATCGCTTAACTGCAGGTCAGAGGCATGAAGTGCTCCTTTGTCTTCTCGTACTTGTTTTGAACAACGCTCGGAACGAGTAGTATTTTGGTTAGCCAGTCTTGTGATAAGGAAATAACCTCCCAAACACTGAGTCAGGCCGCGTATATACGGGTGAGTGGCGCCGCGCACCTTTCGATATGAAACACACTGAGAGACTAAAATGTTGTTCGCGAACATCGCGCAAGGTGGGCATTAATGCTTACGATGCATCGTGTAAAAGGAGCTTTTCCCTGATACCGACAGCGCCGTTATCTTTTTGTGTAGCTACGATCGGGCGAACACCTAATTAAAAAAAAGGTAATTACCGAATCTCGTGCGCAATTAAGTTCGGCAAGTGTCTCAAAACTCTTCCACTATGCCCATAAATAAAAAAAGTGATTCCTGCCACCTTCTGCAAATTTTCTCAATATCAGTACACATAAAGTAATGTAAAAAAGAAAAGAAAAAGATGGTGGTAATGTTTTTTTTTTTACGTCAGAAATAGGGAAGCGCTGCTGAATACAACGGTACAGGGTGTTCCACTTAACTTAGGCCAAACATTAAATATATGCAAATGCGACGTAGCTGGGCCAAATCAAAGTAATGCTGCATGCCATCGCTTGGAAACACTCAAGTTAGTTTTTGCATTCCGACTAATTCGATAATTAGTCTTAATCAATTAATAAACTTTTCGCTTATTATAATTATATGAAAAGTGTCAAAGTGTTTCGAAATCGTAGAGCAACATGAAACATTCCAGACACAGCTCTCTGTTGCTCAATACGTGCTATACATAAAAGTGTTTTTCCGAGCGTGAAACAAGCCCGCGAAACCACACAAAACTGCCGTGCGACCGGAAACACAAACAAACAAACAAACAAACAAACAAACAAACAAACAAACAAACAAACAAACAAACAAACAAAAACTTTTAGGTGTACAACGATTCAATTTTATTGCCTCACATTTTCTGCTAGTAGATCGGTATCCTCGGATACCAATACCACAAATAGATCAGTTTTTAGAGGAACAGATCGGTATCCTTAACAAAATTCAGGAGGAAATGAAACACCCTTCTGCTAAATGTGTGGCGTCCCCGCACGCAGACCAAGTCTTTCGCGGTAGCGCACATGGAGCCAATCTGTTCTTTATTCCCGCAACTCCAGAAACGAGACTCCATTTTCTATTTACGAAAAATTTGGTGAACACGGACGTAGTCACTTTACGCAATACGACTTTCACTGCGCGCTTATTGACTGAACAAAGCGGGACGCACTGATTAGCGGGTATAGCACTGCTTCCCGCAAACGGGAAAGTCTCGCCGTTACTGATCGTTCGTGAATGCGTGCCCGGTACGGGAATCAACCGAATAAACTAGTTGGCTGGTTTAGCACTACTTCAGGCAAACGCGGTGCTATCGCCGTAACTGGTCGTCCGTGGATACGCCGTCAAGAAGAGTCCTGCGTTGTTCCACGAATTCTGGTTATTCTGGCAAGTCACGTTTCCTATAACCATGAACGTGACGAAAACGAACACGTTGTCGGGGGTGATAGTCCTACTTTACAGGCGAGGCGGGAGTTCCCGTCCTTAGTCGCAATTCTTATTCAATAAACAATCCAATATCTCACGCACATCACCATGCATGCGTATCTACATTCCTACACGTCGTTACGCGTACTTTGAACGCTTTCTAGAGTGCCGCACGTGCCTGCATGCCTGAGACGTATCAGATCACGGAAACCATTAGGGGTTCTCTGAAATCCATGCATTGCGCGAGAAGTGAATACCGTTCATCTAAACGCACAATCATACTGGGGAAACCGACAAAGCGGTGCATAGTGAACACTACTTTCTTTCTTTTTTTTTTCTCGGTTGTTAGTTTCGTACAAACCCTCGTTCTATATCCATAATATGCTGCGCGCTATGAACACTGAGTGACCGATTTGGCGGCATCGAGGTGGCAATAGCTGTAACGATCGGCAAATCGAAGTCCAGGAGAAAATGTATCGCGCCAATGCGAACTGAATGGGCTTTCGAAACTCTGAAAATCCCCGCAACTCCAGAAACGAGAAAGACTGCATTTTCTATTTTTTTTTTTCTCCATCGTCTTTGTACGCTGCTTACTTCTTAAGTATTTGCAAGCAGAAAATATTCTCGCCCCTGAGCACACGCTGTTGTTGCCGTGGCGACGTTATCGTCGTTCTTCTGCTCGCCGTGGATGTCGCATCATTTACACTCCACGAAAACGCGTAGAGAAATGAGGGCCCCTAAGACCCCCCTGATAATGCAACTCTATCGGTGCTAGGTTTTCTTCCTTTCTTTTTCTTTTTATTCGTGAGGTTCTCGCTACGTCCCGCGAACCTGATTTGCTTTAGATCGCTGGTGACGGGCTGTTAGCTTGTCGTAGCCCGCGCACAAAGTGAGGTACCGAGCAAGTCATGCTTTAAGAACGTTTTGCTTCTCCTAGCCTCGCTCTCACCGGTTAGGCTGGGAACGTGAGAACCTCCTACATGTTCCACGCGCGAAAATCACGGGACGTCTTTCTTCCACTGCGTAATGACGCAAAAACTTCTTCGAAACTGAAATGTCGAAAGATTGCGAAGTACTAAAACGGAAAAAAAGCGGGTGCAAAGAGATGTCAAGCACATGACATGTCAAACACATGCCAAATGCGGCAGTATTCATTCCCATTTAGGTAAGAGAACCACTGGAACGGAAGTTTTCGCATTTTAAAGAAAACGCAAAATTTCCGTGATTGCGTAATGCACATTATTCCTTTAGACTAAAATACATTTGTATAGGAATAATGAAGAAATGGACAAAGTTTAAAGAAAATGAACAGCTAAGTAATTCTGATACAGTCTAAGACATGTAGGTATTTTAACTCGGCAGCTAGAAATAAACACAAAAAATTCCTAAAGGGGCGATATTAAGTCAATTTTTCGACAGCAATCGAAAAACCAACGCTGATTTTTTTTTTTTTGTAAAACTGTTGTAACGCACGTGTTATCGATGTATCAGCTGCGCCTAAAACGCAAACCAACGTGTATGTCTGATATGCTTTGAATACTCGGTCATTTCCAGCTTACAGAATAGCGAAATATACCACAGTTTACTTCGCTGTTAACGTCGTTTAGAAGAGCTTTAATTTTATTGTTTTTTTGCATGCACAGTAGCGTGTAGGCAATTATGCACACTCTGGAAGATGTCTTCACTTCATCAGCTTAGCCTTCTCTCTCTCTCTCTCTCTCTCCGTAATTTTTTTCACTTTTTCTGAGAAAGAACTTGAATGGCCGAATAAATGTTCCAGTCGTAAAGCACATTCTAATCACCAAACATTCCGAACAACTCGCCCAAGGGGTAGCGATAATGAGTGGACTACCGCATTTTGCGTCTATTTGAATAGGAAAACCCTGAAGTAAACATTCCCCTTCATAAGCGGCAGTACTTGGTTCAGCACGCGAGCATGTCCTTTTCTTCTTTCTTGTAATCAGCTGCTGCGCAGTAATAAAATATGCGGACAAGGAGTGAATAGTCGCAATCAAGAGCCAATTCGTGAGCAGAATGGAGTGGCTATGTAAATGAAGAAATGGCGCGTTAACTGTCCCACGCAAATGTGAAAAACTCAACAGCGCTGTCGGGAGAAGGGAAAACTGGAGGAAGCTGCGAACAAGAAAAGCAGTTAAACGTTATGCAGATCTAACGCACATATGTTGCAACACATGTGAAGTGAAGCTTCAGTAAAGGGATTAATCGTATATGCAGTAAAAACTGCTCACCTTCTGCACCACCACATTTTGCCGCACTGCAATTGCGTGCCAGCACGGGAAAACAGCAAGTTGCGGAGTTGCGTGAGCCACGCGATCGTCGATAACACTATCTCTGGCGCCAGCCCAGTTTTGCACTCTCTCGAAGATTGGCACACTTCAGTGGGCGAAAAAGCCTCGATATAAAGAGGCCTTATGCGCTTGAAGGAGTACATTTGTTGCAGTGAATATCTTTAGGTACTGTTTGTTGCTTCACTGCGTAATTGTGCAGAGAACTGCGAGGGTCATCGGCACATTAGTAAAGGTAGTACTTATAGCTGTATAGAAGCCGATCCTTTATATGAGTGCTGTGTTCGTGAACTATTCTGTGCAACGGCAGCAGCAGCTAGCAGCAGCAAGCGGCTGCAACAGCAGCTACGGAAAGCAAAGTCCGTGAGGGTTAACAAAGAAGACCTTTGAAGCTTTAAAACGTGGAGTAAAATTGAATGCAGCGCACTACCGGTTCAATGGTGTGGTGAAAGTATGCGCACAGCAGGAAAGAACGTTCTTCCGGCGCCTTTTCTCAGTGTGAGTCTATAAGGGTTGATGAAGACCTAGACAAAGAGTGCGAATGACTGTTGTCCACATCGATGTTAAAGAGGGCCTGAAATGGTCCGTTGCACAATGTCCATGTGCCTGAAAGGAACAGATCATTCAGGCTTGCATACAACTGCTGTATATTACACTTACGTCAACTAGAGGCATGTATATTACATATGAAGCATGTAAAAAAGAATCGCCGTTTTGTCCTTGCTGCGAAGCAGTGATTTGATATTGGCACAACATCAAGCAGTCTTGTACAGTTTCGTGTGGTACTGGTTGCAGAACACATTCGCAGATGGATGGATGGATGGATGGATGGATGGATGGATGGATGGATGGAGATGGATGGATGGAGATGGATGGATGGAGATGGATGGATGGATGGATGGATGGATGGATGGATGGATGGATGGATGGATGGATGGTTGGATGGACGGACGGACGGACGGACGGACGGACGGACGGACGGACGAGGATGGATGGATGGATGGACAGACGGACGGATGGACGGACGGATGGATGGATGGATGGATGGATGGATGAATGGACGGACGGACGGAAAACTTTATTGAGGTCCATTGGAACGTGCACTAGCCCGCAGCGGGCCACTGCCACGTCGGGACAGAAAGACCTAGCCTCTCCGCCAAGTCGCGGGCCCGCTGGACTGCCCATACTTCCTCTTCGATATTGGGACCGCGTAAGGCAGCCTCCAGATGAGCACCAGAAATCTTCTTTCGGGAAAAAGAAGGAAACGCAAACAATAACGTCATCAGAGTTTCGGAGTACGTCATTACTTAGGTTTTCTTCTTTTTCGCTGGAAGATGATACAGGAGGGCACAGCACTGCCATCAAGTAGGCAGGAGGATATGCTCAGCGGGCCTAGTTTACTCGGAGCCGCTTCCAGGCACAATATTCCATTAGGCGGTAACCGTGCAAAGCTCGAAGACGAAATAAATACAACCAATGAGGCGACTCGCTGCGGCAGCGTATCAGCACTACGTCTCTGTAATTCGCCCTCTTCCTTAGCGCTCTTCCCGCCGGAGATTGAACCAACTAGCCAGTGCATCTACGTTAATAGCAGCTATACGTTCTTACGGAGCACTGCAGTAATTATCTTTGCCGGGCAATGCTCTTCGCAAAGCACTCCGAGGCGCCTTTGATGGTCATCGTTCCAACACGTAAAGGATTTCCCAATTGACAGTCTTCCTTCCTGCAAAGGAAGAGTGTCAGCACAAACCCATTAAGACATTAATACGGAAGTCTCTCGGGGTTCTTCTTGCGATATTTTCTTGCGAGTCTTGGCGATCAGTGAGAAAGCACTGCAGCGAGAAATGGCCTAACGTGCATTTTTGTAACGTGGCAGTGAGCATTAGTGCTTTTCTGGGAGAGATTTTAATAATGATGACAGAGATTATAGTAATAATAAAAAGAAAGACAAGGGGTGGAGGAAGACTTTTGGCTGTTTGCGTATCGACTTTCTCTCGATTACGTTTTCCTGCTTCTATTTCATACACTTTTCAATTCATGCTGTTCCATTCATTTTTTCGTTGTCCTTTACCTGTTTCATGCAGTCTATCCTGTTCCATGACGCTTGATTGTTCTCAGTGCATCAATTGTTATTTTGTCTTGAAATTGCTATTGAATTTTTTTATTAACCAGCCGGCCCTTTTCCAATCTCTCATGTAGGTGATATCTATATGTAGCTAATACGTACAATAAGGACAACTGCTCTCAAGAGGTCCCAGCGCCCGATTACGGCATGTTGTACGCGATGTTTATCCGCGAATATCTATCTAATACGTTGGTCAATAGATGCCATGGGCAGACCTTGCCTCAGTACTATACTCCGTTTCACACATCAGGTGCAAGGCTGTGGAAGCTACGCAAGTAGTGCGGTCCCCAAATTTTATCACTGCGCGCGTTCCGTCTATGCTTCGCTGAGCGCCAGTGGCGTTTGCTCGCGCGAGCATGCACGTGAGGCTGCCGTGACAGGATGCAAACAAAGAAACAACGAAATGTAAATTAATATAGAACAATGTGTTAGCAGCTGAATGAGCGCATGGTTTGTCTGCTTCTAAGGGTAAATTCCTAATTTCATTCGGAACTGACCTTAGATAAAGGATATTTTCAGAAAAATCGGTCAAAAGACACCGGACTCTTTCTAAGTGCGAACGCAGCCACTGCAAAAAGTATCTCTAGCCTTTACAGCGTTGCACCTGATGTATGAAACGGAGTATAGTTAACCTAATATACAGCAACATTGTCAATACACCCGACTCACCCAGAAATAAACACTCCGGTAATACGAATAGAAGCCGAAGTGCGAAATCCATTTAGCAGTCTGATGACGACGACAGTGAATTTGTATCTCATTTCTTATGCTTTGTGTGCTTTTCAGTTAACACTTACCGATTCTCGCTGGCATTATTGATCTCATTTATAGATTTTATTTCATGTTTTACCGCCATTTACACTGTATCAGCTATCAAAATTTATTTCTGATCTTAAGTTGGAGTAATCCAGCTATTTCTTCACCAATTCCCCCACCAATAAGCCGCATGTTCGCGTTCGCTGGTCAACAATTACGACGACGACGACGGTGAAGTTAAATGGAGCGAGGTCACTGCTAAGGCGATGCGCGTTCTCCCATTCTTCGTGGTAATGTTCGCCTTCTGCGTGGTGGCGACCACTCAAAGCGCTCCGCTGTTGGAAAGCGTCAGGTAACGATGAAGTTTTATCGAATCTCCTAAACACTACCAGCGAGGGCCCATCAACGCGCGAAAACTGTTTCGCTGTACGAACGTATCGCAGAGGTACCGTTAAAGTCGGGACTAGTCGGCTTAAGAAGCCTGCATGAATATTTTTTAAACCACTGAAGGACCCGCCGTGGTTCCTCAGTGGCTATGGTGTTGGGCTGCTGAGCACGAGGTCGCAGGATCGAATCCCGGCCGAGGAGGCCACATTTCGATGGGGGCGAAATGCGAAAACAGCCACATACTTAGATTTAGGCGCACGTTGAAGAACCCCAGGTGGTTGAAATTTCCGGAGTCCTCCACTACGGCGTGCCTCATAATCAGAAAGTGGTTTTGGCACGTTAAACCCCATAGTTTAATAAACCACAGAAGGCGTGCGTTTTGTTTTGTATTCCCCCAGCATTAATGGTTAGCAAACTAAGAAATTTGGAAAACTGGGTTTGATATATGGTACCCATCTTCGTTTGCTAGCATTAACGCTTGTGATTCGTCGCGTTCTAGTACTGCAAGAGAATTATTGTTACGCTTGCTTCCGTACTAGGCGAGTCCCGTTATAAGGGAAAATATTCCTAGACGACTATACCGACGTACGGAAGGACTTCTAGATGTGGCGTTTGCCGCTTCAGTTGACCATGGCTTAAACAAATGAATAGAACGTAAACGAGGAATCAGCCAGGCCTATTGCACAAACCACTTTAAATGGCTTGCAAGCCCTTCCTTAGCGACGAAGTACACTTTAATCTGGTGCATATTTAAGAGTGCAACGTTACAGTACTCATAGTTTTTCTCAGGGTTTCTGTCACTAAGGCTGCTCGTCGGGCATGTTCTTGTCGTATATTGCACGCGTGTCTACGTAGTTCTTGACAAAGCAATCGCTAGCACACTACATTGTTATTGACGAAGTAAATGTTACCACTGACGTCGTATGCGATTTAAACACTGTGAAAGGTTTAACGTTTTTCCGAACGCAGGAAAAATTCTTGTAACCATTTAAGCGCACATTAATTTGTGGCGTAAATTCGCGTTTACGGCGCTCAAAGGAAGGTACATTCTGTAACCTGCGAAATTGTCAACAATGACTTTAGAATGTGTTCTGCGATTTTCATCTTCGGATAAAGTGCCTTATCATCGAGACACCTTCTAGCAAGTGCACTGAACAATATCGGCTGGGACGTAGTCCCGTTACATACTATATATGTGAAACTTGTCGGCCAGATGTAGAAAAGAACGCCAATAATTACGTTTCAAAGGTCTGTCAAGTCATTATTGATAAGGTGTCTCCGGCAGAACAGGAACACTTGTGTTGAAACCAGCGATTCTGCGTGAAAAAGCAGCCGATCGGACTGCAAGTTTAACGAGACAACAAATGTTGCCTTTTGACGTGTTTATAAGCACTACTCCGAAACGACCCAATAAATCGAAGTGGTGGTGGCGTCGCTGTTTATACTGAAGCTTCGAGAGAATATGAAGTAATCTCAGGTTACACTAGTGTTACTAATGATTTCGAGAACCTAACACTAAAACGGAAGCTTGACATTATTGCCGTCGTTTATCGCCCCCCAAATGCGAATTGCGGTTAGTGTATTAGCTTGCTTGAAGAATTTTTGTACTTTATTTCAACAAATTGTCTGAAACTAGTTTGCGGTGGAGATTTTAAAATGAGTACACTCGAAACACATAACCTTGCTCAAGGTTTCAACAACACTATTTATCCAACAGGCTTCATGAACATAATCACTACGCCAACACAGATCAGGTAGTTACTTCATCCGCACTCGATTTGTTTATCACTAACACACAAACTACTGTAACGCATGCGGGAACCATAGCCTTAAGTATAAGTGATCACTGCCCAATCTTCGTGTTTTTCTTCCCCCCCCCCCCCGACACTCACAAAATTGCCGAAAAGACGTAATTAACATGCAGCATGTATGAAACAATGACTTACTTTCATTTAAACGTGATATCAGTGCTCAGGATTGATATTTTATATACAGGGCGAGGGATGTGAACGATGCATTTTCAAAGTTCATGCAATTTTTTTTTCAAATTTACGCTGTACACTTTCCGTTTATGTCTTTCAAACAATCCAAAAAGTAAGAAAGCCTTGAGCCACGCGAGCTCACAGAAAAATCATCAAAAAGAAAAATCGATTATTGCACACCTTCTTGCGTACCAGCACACCATGTGACTTGAAATATTTTAAATCTTTCAGAAATAGACTGAATGCCCAGCTTAGATCCGCCAAGATAACATATTATCAAGCACTGTTTTCTGACATTAGAACAAAATAACCCGAAGTTGCGTGGAAATTTGTTAAACAGGGTTCTTTGTCGAGAAAAAAAATCGAAAACACCCATAGCGCTAAGGCACCAGAACCGCGAAATTGCCCGCCAGTCAGGTGTTTGTTGGTTATTTTAACCGAGTATTTCTTAAACATGCTTTCCCAGATATCAACCTAGGGGTTATCAGACCGTCATTCAGTAGCCCTGCTGAAAGCTTTGCTTCACATGATACAAGTGAAGCTGAAATCTGCCGAACTTTTACAAGTGTAAAGAACAGCAAAGCTTTAGGTATAGATAACCTGCAAGTAAAACTTATAAAGTATGATATTGAATTACACCTGTGCTCGCTTACATATCCAATCTTGCTGTCCAATCAGGTCAATTAGCTGATCCAATCAAAAGATATAAGGTACCAATTATTTACAAAAGTGGCAATAAACACTAGGCAAAAAATTATAGGCCAATATCTGTGATACTCATTTTTTCGAAAGCCTTAGAAGAGATACTGTTTTCTCCATTAACCAACTTTTTTAACAAAATAAATCTCCTTTCCGACGCCTGGTTCGGTTTTAGGAAAGGGCTTTCTTCTAAAACAGCTTTGTTAAGATTATAAGAGAGCGTGCTGCAGCACATTGAAAGTAAATATATAACCCTAGCTGTTTTCATCGATTATATTAAGGCCTTCGATTCACTCAATTATATTGTACTTACACAAAAACTCTCAGATTACAGGGTTTGTGGCAAGCAGGTAGAATCATTCTGTTAATATTTAATAAACAAGACTCAGTGTGTGCGTGTTTATCGGTAATTACCATTCATCTACCCTCCTTGTAAAATGTGGCGTGCCCCAAGGCAGTACTTTAAGTCGTCTTTTGTTTACTTACACTCTAAAACAAAATTATAACATTTGGGTTGTATCTTGCCACACAACAATAAACGTCAACTGTCTTGTCCGCATTTCCTTTCTTCAACGCTGCGAGCCTGGTACTTCCCAGTACTTCCAATTCGGTTTCTGGGCAGCTGTCAAGCTGCTGACTGCAGCTTTTAACCCTAGTAACCATTCCAAACATGTTTGGTAAAAATAAAGAATTTGAAATACCGGAAGACTGCGCAGGTTAAAAATAAATAAAACGTAGCATAAAGAAAAATAACACGTTGAGTAGACGGGAACTTCAAAGGTAATGAAGATGGATCGGTTCTTCACGCAGGCTCGAGGAGGGAACTGATGTGCCTACGTCTACTTTCGGTGGAGCGTTTTCAAGTCAGGATGAAGATTTCACCGTTACGCCAGTGCCCCTCCAAGCTATTAATGGTAGGTGGACCACGTGATCACCACACTTGTGTCATGCTTTCTCACAGCACAGCGGTGTCAAGCGGCTTCACAATGACTTGCCAAGCAGACATTACGATACATTTTGCTTCCTTTTACAAAACGCAGATAAGCTGCAGATTTTCCTTGAAAAGGTGTAATCCTCTTAATACCATCCCTACCCGTAACTGTGTTGCTAAAGACAGCTAAGGCGTTTTTCAGCAGAATTAAAAGCAAAAATTCTGTGTCTGTGCGCGCACCTGTGTTTGCGAGTTTGCTGGTGTGATTATGTACGTGTGTGTGCATGTGTGTGTTTGCGTTGCGTGTGCGTGTGTGCTTTCTTGTGTTGATGCACGCGTATGTGCGTGGCGGAAGGGTGTATTTTGATTATAGAAGGATACCAACGTCGGCCGGATGACTGCGTCTGCCCGGCCGACGGGGCACTTCTGTTGTTCCTGTGACCTCAGGCCGGGTCATTATATTTCGCAACCGTCAGTACGTCCTCAAGTGCTCGTTAAATTTGTAACACATTGTTTTTGTTTTTCTCTCTCAGTATGCTAAGAGGTACTGCATGTGCGCTGGGGCGGCCACTGGAACACGTGAAATGTCGGCAGAATCACTTGCACGATGTATCGGAGGACACGGCTTTGAATCGCCATAGGCATTAACGTT
This sequence comes from Dermacentor variabilis, assembly GCF_050947875.1. Classification (NCBI taxonomy): domain Eukaryota; kingdom Metazoa; phylum Arthropoda; class Arachnida; order Ixodida; family Ixodidae; genus Dermacentor; species Dermacentor variabilis. The sequence continues at coordinate 155,864,207 of NC_134573.1, forward strand.
CTCTTTCTATCTGTATAGGCGCGTAACGTCATGCACACCAACGCCTCCGTCACCTATCTAGCACATTTAGACCAGGGTATCAGCTTTCAGTCTGACACTGGAGATGAAGCAGTATTTGTGTGTCCTAGTCGTCCCGCACGCCGACCATAGCGACTTGAATATAACCAACAACTCTGGAATATCGCAAAATGGTTTGTTTTCTGAGTGAGACGAGATTTAGGGCCCAATAATAATTTGCGACAAAGAGAATTAGGCCCTGCCAGTGCTCAGATGTTATTCGGACGGTTGAAATTTCTTCAGCACGTGGAGGTCACGACGAGTGAGAATCCTGAAAAGCCTATTATGGGCCGCTGACGATCGGCGTCGGGTGGCATAAGCAAAAACGTAGCTTTCTGTGCACACTAGTATTCGGCGACACTCCTCAGTTATGAATTTACTCTCGCTCGCAGTGCGTGCGTTACCCAAGACGGTCTGGTTGCGAACTTCAGCCGCCGCGACACCCTCAGTATGGCGGCCTAAGTCCAAACATCTAAACCTGTGCGCCCATACGTGCGGCGGGCGTCACTGATAGGGAAACTAACAAACATCCTCACAATAATAAAAATTGCTAAGTTATTCTGTGAAAGCACTGCCTAACATCAACACACACTGTCTGGTCCGTGCGTACAGACATTACTGAAGCCGAATTCAGTCAATAATTAAAGCTGAATATGTTCCTATTTAACAGTCTTATAGAAGATCAGTACACGAAACACTGAAAATATTTGGAATGACTATACCAAATCTTTTCTGGAATATCGATGCTATTCCTGAAGTTTTCATTATGTGTCCAAATACCGCGCGCACCCGGTATAAGAGTGTACACTGCACCTTTCTATACGTACTTCTTTTTTTCTTGTGCTTTTGAATGAGATCCATAGCTGCCCACAAACTTGGTAATCATTCATGCCCTTTACCTTCACTGGCATGACACTTGATACAAAAACAAAACAAAGTCGACAGGAAAGGAAGCATTGCAGTTAAATTTTCAAAGAGCACAATGATATTGATTACTCCCTTACAGGGACAGTCCCGTTCGGACGTGGTTCGTCGTGCACCCAGCAATCTGACTGTGACGACGCCCTGGTCTGTCTGCCGTCCAACACCTGTGGCTGTCCGGAACTCGCACCCGTGATGTTGCAGGAAGCAGACGGCGTCGTCTGCGTCTCGGGTGCGTGTTAAGCCTATTTTTCCTTCTAAATCTTGTTCCACATAAGTACGGCTAAATAAGTGGAACATTTTTTTTGTAAGTCTCCCATTTAGCTAGCGCAACTTATGCGGAAGAATATACAGGGTGTTATTTAGCAGCAGTGGCATGAAGGATGGATGGATGGATGAATGGATGTTATGAGCGTCCCCTTCGGAACGGGGCGGTGGGTTGCGCCACCAAGCTCTTCCTCCACCCGTACTGTCTCCACCTAGAGGCGCTGCTTTATCGAGAGGAAGCTTCTGCGCAGGAACTCGTGCGTAGACACGTGGCAATTGTAGAAATGCCTGCATCGGACGACCTCTAAACTGATTTGAGTAACATTTGCTGACTCCATTGCTGTCACACCATCTTGTTTATAATAGTGAAACTTTTGTGAACGAGAGCAAAACTTGCAATATTTAAGAAAAAGAATAAGATCAGATCAGAATTGTAAACCTTGTTATTCTGAATAGATAATAGATATTGTAGTTTTGCGCATAGCTATACTTACAGATAACTTGTCGGACGTGACTGACATGATTTGTTACAGCTTTCACGAATGCACAAAAATATGAGATCAGTTACAAGAGGGTGCACATTCTTAATTTTGCCACTATAGAACAAGGGTGTGGTTTAGAGCTTTATTTGCAGCGGCATCCAACACCTCCCTTTCATATGTTCTATCAGCGGAGTTATGGAAGATTTGTAAGCTACGTTTTCATAGAAGCATATTTAGAAGTTATGTATCTTGCGTTATAATGCTGATACGTTTCGTATTTAGAGAATAAAACAATCATGGAATAAGTTTACTAAATGCTTGATTTAAAGCGCAAGAGAATAAGAATTTACCTCTTTCCTTTATATGTAAAGGCAACGTAATTAGTTAAACTGCATTTTAATGGGGGCACTATTGTTTGTAAAGTGTACTCGAAGGGAAGAATTGCTGGAAGCTCTAAGACAATGCTTTCTAAAAAATGCTTAGCCGTCAAATATTACATTCTCATTCATGCCTATGTACCTCGAATTTCAAAGAAGTGCCTATTCTGTATTTAGCACTTGACAATACGTGTAGGGGAAGTAGGCTTGAAGAGAACGTCCAAATTTAAAAAGAAAAGAGAGAGAGAGAGAGAGAGAGTGACGCACCATACAAAAACAACACACTGACATCCGACAGAGAGTTGTCGTACGCCGTAGTGCCTTGTCCCAAAGAAACAGTTTTTTGTCATCCCTCGGTAACCCATAATGGTAAAGCCTTTAGCGCCATCCAAAAAAACAGCGACGCGCTTTTGGCGCTTTTGCGCTAAAGACTTTGCCATTGTGCGTAAACCGTGCCAACTAGCCCAAGAATCAGCCTTCTTGATCCCTCGGTGTGTCGTACTGGTATAACAAAACCTGAGGACTTTAGGCAGCTACTTCTGTCAATACGACAAGGCAGGCGGCGTTGCGAGGGCTGGGTGTGAGATTCTCCTCGAGAATTTTGTGTCTCTGCGTGGCAGTAAAAATAGAGTTGACGTGCCGACAGCTGCGTGTTCCACGTGGGACATAAGTTCCTGCCGGTTCCATGAAAGATTTTTTTTTTTGTTCTTTAGCGGGGAATTCGCTCTGTAAGGTAACCAGCGTCGAACGGGCTGGTCACCGCTGAATGCGCCGGGTTGTACCTAGCTCATTCACCGATAATCGCAGCCTATTTCTAATGCCCGCGAGGCTCTCGGTGCAGCTTATCGCAGTTGTGCCGCCCGCGCGTAAGGCGCAGGCCATGCCGGGGTGCTGTTCTGGACGCGGTCAAATTTCGCCATGCTAGTGTTTTTAGCCAATCAGAGAGTTAGCTTTGTGAAATGGTTTTGTGACACTGCTGCATTCATTTTCAAGGAAATGTACCGTTATAAATGCATGATTTCCAAGTTATTATGCATGCGCACGGAAACCCCCATTACTTTCATGCATTTCTTGAAAATTACAGAGATAAAACGAAATAACGTGACTAGAACGTCTGAAGCTGCAAGCCACGAAGGTCAGATGAATGCATGTCCTATGCCCCTCATTCAGCCAGACTTCCATTAAGGGTACTTCTTTTTATAATAAACTTATCTCACTCTCTCTCTTCTAAGTAATTCTTAAAGGGAACTCTATTGGAGAGTGAACTGGATGATTAAAAAATATAGGCCTTTGGCTGCTGTACGGAGCTTCCAAGTGCATTCATATCATATGCCATGCAAATTCCATGTAAGTGTGGCATTGAGTGGTACGACATTCATGAGTAATCGGTGTGTACACCTTATCTGTAGAGTCTTTACTGTTGTCGGTGCAAAATATATGCCAATCTGTGCCGCGTCGGTGGCGTGACGTCAGCAGCCATTGGTAATCGAGTGCTGGTCGTTCGCCAATCAGTTCTGAACAGGAATATTGTGACGCAGCCCGGCGGCTGAGCGAGCCCTGTCTGACCGACACCGAGTGCAGGCACGGCAACGAACACGCACGGTGTCTGGATTCGACGTGCAGCTGCCAGTCCCGTTTCTACGCCTCCATCGACGGATCTCTCTGTTTGGCCGGTGAGGGGGGAACAGTTGCTGGCTGCTTGTTAAGAGCTCACTGTGGCACACGTTGGAAGGTTTCCGCAGATTGGGCTTTCCCGCTGCCCATCGAGCAGAGCCCCCGAGGAGGAGCTTCCCCACAAAGCCTCGGGCACGTCAGAACACGTTGCCTTCAGGCAGTGCCTTTTCCCTTGCCGGTTTTGTTCTACCAGGAACGTGTCTGGGAGTGTTTGCGCGTTTGTGGACTTGCATACTTTGCAGATTCTCTTGGCTCACGACATTCATCTCTCATTTTCTTTCTTTTTTTCTTTCTTTCTTACTTTCTTTCTCTCTCTCTTTCTTTCTTTCTTCCTTTCTCTCTTTCTTTCTTTCGAGTCAGTTGCGGACTCGAAAAGCTAAAACGCTGCAAATCCGTATCTGTGTAGCAGCCGCTCGTGTCACTGGCGACTGCTAGCAGCATAAAGATTTTATTAACACATTGGGTTATATATAAAAAAAGCACTGGTCAAGACAAAAGTTAATGGGCGTTTCGGAACGCACGTTTTTCCTGTTCGTGAGGACATCGAGCGAGACAACCGATGGGGGTGAGGCATTAGCGATAAAGTAATGCTGGTGGAAAGGGCGCAGTGATATATTAGTGGGCATGTTGGAAGCTTTCGGGAGGCTGGGAGCAGGCTCCGAGTGTCGAAACGTCGTGCCAGGTAATTTTGGCAGGTTGAGAAAGACGCTCCAAGACAATCGCAGAGCGCTCTTATCAGTTGTATAAGGAAAAAGGCGAGGAGCGTAGCCATGGAAGCAGCTCCTTGCTGGGCGAAACGGTGACGTGGAAGAAACAATGCGGCCAGTGCTGGTGATGGTGTATCGCCACATCTACGATGTCATTGTGAGCACTGGGATTTTGAACAAGTACGGCTTTCGAAACATCAATTAACTTTTAGCTTGATAAACGGCCGTAAGACTTTTTTTTCGTTTTTCTTTTTCTAACATGCTACCTGACCGAAACGAGTTTTCGCCTAACTCTTGACTCGGCGCTTAGGTTATTAGCATTTTCATTTTTGCTGACGCGTAACTATAAGTGCCGTCATTCTGACGAATAAATTATTTATTGATAGCTTACTATTGATATTCTACCCATCGCGGTGGCGTAGTGGCTATGGCATTCTGCTACTGACCACAAGCTGTGGGTTTAGGTTCCCGGATGAGGCGGCCGAGTTTCGATGGGAGCAAAATGCAAAGACGCTCGCGTAAACAACATTTATGTGCAGTTAGACAACTTCACATGGTCGAAAGCAATCCGTAGCTCTCCACTGGCGTGTCCCATAGCTGCAGTGTTGTCTTTTGGACGTTAAACCCCATAATTGAGTCAATCTCGTGTACTTAGGTTTAGGTGCGCCTTAAAGAACCCCAGTTGGTCCAAAATTCCGGAGTCCCCCACTATGGCTTGCCTCAGAATCATGAAAGTGGTTTTGGAACGTAAAACCCCATATTTTTAATAATTGAGTCGTTATAGACATTCTATACGCTTTCGCTTAGGTATGGAATGCGCTAAGACGCGACGCTCGCGTCTCGTTCGCTGCTGCAGATTACCTTGTACGGAGCCCGCTGCACACAGCTATCTTCCCGGCCGCGCTGCTGATTATCGGGTTCGTCGTCCTTGGAGGGCTCGGCTACCAGAGGTGCGCTCTCTTATACAACAACAATTGTTCGCTAAAATTTACAATTTATTTGTGCACCTATTAGCCTGGTGCATTTTCTACTGTTAGCCCCAAGTCCGTATGGCATGGCTTCTTCTGTGAAAGATGCCGAGAGTAGTGCATAATGCCGAGTGCTGCCTTTCTCCGGCTCGAGCCGTTTATGAAACGCTGTTTTCCGCAATACCGAGTTAACGAAAGTTGCTTAACGGCATTTCGGACGTCATTCTAATCGGTAACGCACGCACTTCAAATGAATACAGCGCTATTCTTCGTCAACTATTCGCAAAACATGTTTCAGTGGCCAAACATCACATCAGGTAACTCCTGTCGTATTTCGCGTCGCAGGCTGCACAAACCAAGGTGCGATAAGGCACGGCACGCGCAACAGCTGACGTCATTACCAAATAACATCGGCTACTCTGGTCGTGACCGGATGACTACTGACTTCTTCGACGGCAGCCTCGACGAGCACGAAGGTGATGCTAATAACTCAGTCTGGAGTTGGCTACGTTCTTTTTTGTCGAGCGTCACGATGAGACTGGCCAAGCGCCGCTGTCGATGGTCCTTTTCTGGCCGAAGTGGGTCATGCGCAAACTCCCCGAAGCGAACGCCGCTAGATCGGGTCGCAACCCAAAGTGAGTGCTCCAACCAGACCGGTCTTCCACCACAATCAAGCAGCGTACTCCCGCACGCGCCTTCCGGCACCACTGATGGCACATCACCACATTTCGTGCCCCCAGCGAGTATTGCTATGCAACGAACACATAACGCGGCTTCATCTGCAGTGAGCATGACTGCCTATCCAGACGCAAGAAGAGAAGGACGCATAGGGCCGCTCCCAAGGCCAAGAACAAGAATATCGACTGTGTCAACGAGCACGCTTATGCCTTGTAATACTGCGAAAACACGCGTCAACTGCAGTTCGTCTGCGGCGTCATCTAACTATGGAACGCCGACGAGTTTCTGGGTGGGCGACATGTCCAAACTGTGTGAACCAATCGAAGAAGGAACTGCCGATGAGGGCGATAACACCGCCATGTTCACGGAAAGCGAGCTTCGAGGCAGGGTTCACGGAAATTTCCGGTCGGAGGAGCTTGCCATGCCGATACCTACATGCCTTCGGCATGTCGTGTCGGACCGGGGCCGATATTTGGAGGTGATCTGCCCGGACAGCTATTCGGACGTCGCTCCAGAGAAACAGATAGGCTTTTCCTCGGGTTGCTGTTGCGGCCACAGCTGCCCCAACGTACACTTCTACGGGCCCTCCATCGAGTCATCGAGCAAGCTTTTCGGACGGTGCACAGAGTCTCGCTTGAGGTTGTCCTACGCCGAGCACAGTGCGCGAAAGAGCCTCGAGACGCTTTTCACCCGCAGTGAGCCGACGTGGCCTTGCGATCGCGTCGTTGGCAAAGACCCAGAACGCAAGGCCAGGACATGGGAAGCGTTAACTGCCTATGGCAGTGGAGCAAGGCCTAAGGAGATAAGGAAGCACTTTGTTTCCGCGCATATCGGGCATGGCCGACCGAGTCTTCCGATGACCGCCGACCGCAGGTCAACAAGTGGGGACGATTCCGGCCGCCGGTATGCGGGAGCCACGGGGTCGATTGCAGCGCTGTCAGTGGCTGCGGCGGGACGGCCATCTCACGTCCGCTCTTTGGCGTCACCTCTATCTACACCGAAGCGCGACTTTGGCAGCCCGGGAAGAAGCAGTGTATCACGTTCACCAGGGCCCATGTCGCTCACGGGCTGCTCCTGCCAGCGCGCTGCCCTGGTGCCGCAGGTCACCCAAGTGGCGCCGTTTAGTCGCCAATCGCAGACCCTTGATTCTGAGCGTGAGATCGCGGTTCGATGTGCCGGGCGGAAGGACAGCAGGGGTCCTGCCGTCTCGTCGAGGAATGCGCGCTGAGCCCGCTCCAACGTTCGCAACTTTCGCGGCCGGCTGATCGACGCATCGCACGATCTTAAAAGGTTAAGCTGTGGAAGATTATGATCCCACAGCCAGTGCTCTGTCGGGACAGATAGGGCAAGTATAAATTTCGTATGAAGATTGCTTTCCCCTAGTGTCATGACGCGTGCACCCGATGTTCCCGCGCTATTCGAGCCTTTTTAGAGGTGCATTGCAGAATAAAGTATATTAAATCGAAATAACTAGCCACATGCTTTAGAGTATAACAACTGCCATCGGGTTGCGTACTGCTTTCTAGGACTAACACATGGTGAAGGAAACAGGCAGTCGAAGAAAACATTGCCACTTGTAGGTGGGCTGGATGGAGAAAGCTTTTGTTTACATAAACAAAGCATCTGTAAAAAATAATCCTACGCAGTGTCGCGACCACTGCGAAGCGTGTTCTTTTTTAGACTGAAGTTTCAACTTTGGTATCTTGATGATCCAGAAATGAATCCAGAAGGCCTTTCGTTCGCTAAGGACCTTTTGCCACCTACCAACCGCCTTCGCTGATGTCATGTTTCCAATCATAATTTATCGGTACCTTGTCCTAATAGCCATTTTAATATACACATTGCTCCCGCTATAGCGGGAACTGCGGCCACAATCGCTTCACTATGAAATACAGTGTACAGTGTAGCATCTCCTAGAAAAGTTCACACTTTAGACAGAATGCTACAGAATATTGCAACCAATCTTGCTTGCGGAACTAGATTCTATGGGGGAGAGATTTAATCAATTTTCAAACATATCGATATAATTTACTTGACGTACTATATAATTGTCATCACACACTTCATATTAGTATTAAAGAAGTTCGCTTTCTTTGTTACATCAAAAAAATCTTGTACCATAGTGTATATACAAATTTCGGGAGTAGGCGTCGTGACTTTATGCCACATGATATTATTAAACGTAAAATTTGTACATAAAAGTGCCAATTTTCATGTGTCCTGGATTTAAGTTTACCTTCATATTTCTTGCGCGCTCATGGCTCATTTCCCCTAGACAGCGTACAATTTTGTGGGTTCTGTTGTACTGGTGTTGCCGCTATCATCATCATCATCATAATCATCATCATCATCATCATCATCATCAACAACAACAACAACAACAACAACAACAACAACAACAACGACGACGACGCCGACGCCGTCGTCATCTTTGTCATCATCATCATCATCAGCAGCAGCAGCATCACGCCAACACCACCAGCCTACATTTATATCCACTGTGAGACAAAGGTCTCTCCCAGCGATTTCAACTTGCGCCTGCAAACTTCTTCATTTCTGTCGTACTGTGTCCATAAACGTTTTCCTCTTCCTCTAATATAATATATCTAATATATAGCCTTCCTTTTTTTTCTTTTTGCTCTCTGCATGCATTTCATGTGCTCTTGGCGCTCTTTGATCCTGTCTGGCCCTTGCGCCACTGAGCACTATACATCATCATCATCACCTAATGTGCTGTATTTTTTAGTAATCTTCCAAATTACTCAGTACATTTTATCTTCTGTTGCTTACGCAACGATCGCTTAGAATTTCTTCAAATGCACAAGTTGGTGGTCAGTCTGGAATGACCTGCTTCGCACATGGGGCACGTTGTACTTGGAAGCCAAAGCGGGCTGGTTTACATGACGGTAGGTATGTACGTAAATAAACGCATTACCGTTACTGTGGTACATGCGTGTACGAAACGCCGAGTTGGAAAAAGCTAGAACGTAGCCCTCCCAGAAGTTAACTTCCACTGTATCGAATCGCTTTGCCATCGCATATTACGGGTTGCTCAATATAAATTTTATGGAATTTCTTTTAAAATAGACTGTTGCGGGTAACATAACTATTGTCTTTAAGGTGGAGTGTTCGCCGAGGCAGGTATTACTAGCACGAGAAATCAAAACACATAATCGTGTAATTAACAAAGATGGACTAATTAGCTTCCTAATTATTTACGGCACATATTGCACATTGCAAATTGTAGCCAGTGAGCTTGCAAGACGCATCCAATTGAAATTAATTTACAGGGATACACCAGTTTTGAGATATTTCCAAAAGTGTGGGATGAAATACGTGGGCGGTTCAGTTACTTTTGTGCTTCAATGCATAAAATAGCGTTTTGTTAAAGAAGTAACTGCACCAACAGTGCATTTTTACGGCGACTTTTATTGTGGATATCTTAAAGCTGGTGTCATTCGGGAAATTCTTTCCAAGTGTATACACCGGAGAGACTCACCGGCTACACTTCGTAAAGTGTATGTGCCGTTAAGTAATTAATTCCGAAGTTAATTGAATTTTCGGCAATTAATTGAATAGGTGTTTCGATTTTTCATTCATGTCCACCTCTCTGAGCAATGCAGCTCAGTGACTAGAACTATGTTATTTGAAACAGGCAATTTTGTAAAATGAACAAAACTAAAAATTCATCACCCCGTAGGACGTTTCCCCATTCAACTCTCCATATCGACTTAGTGATGATGATACTGATTTATTGTCATCACCGCTGTAACTTGGCAGTGACAAAGTCACCTAGCCTGCTTGAGATAATGAGTTAGTCTCTACATGCGTATCAATCTAGCGTTTGGCCTAGATTTTTTTTTTCAAGAGATTTGAACTATCAATTCATTTGGAGTTAACAGGGAACTATGTACACAAGCAGCCGAATACTCGAGCGATAAAGTTCGCCATAGAAAGCGACCTAAGCAAGATCATCAACTACCACAAACATGGAACCTTACCACATGCAGTGTTAAGTCCTTCAACAGTTTAGTAACGAAAAATACTTGCTTCCATGAAAACGGGCTTAAACTGTTTTATATGAATGCACAAAATTTAAGAAACAAACAGGTTGATAGTGAGACAGGCTGATAGTCAGCTGAACTGCTGCTTTGGTTTCTTATCTTTTTCGCAAACTTGATATGCTAGCGAGTATGACGTCATACATTTCTCGGGGATCAAGCACGTTTCAATTTGTCGTTCAAGAAAACGAGGTGGTGGCGTATCTGTTTATACTCGTGAATGTCATTGGCTGAATTCACATATGTGACTGACGATTTTGAATGTGTCGCAGTATTTTCTCGAAATATTATACTTGTTGTTGGTCTACCGCCCAGCTCAAGGTGCTCTAACGAACCTGCTTCAGTATATGGATTCGGTACTTGAACTTGCTAGTGCGAAGAAATTACACTCGGTAATTGTTGGTGACTTCAACGTTGACTTACTTTCAAAAAATAATGACAGGATCCAACTTATTGAAACTATGCTAGCAAATGCCTGTGAAAACCTCACTGAACTTCCTACGCGGATAACTTTGAACTCAAAAGCATTGATTGATTTATGTTCTACTTTTATCACAAAAGATGAGACATATTCCGGAGTGCTCAGTTGGGGCAGTAGTGATCATCTGCCGTTTCTTGTCGCATTGCCATTTCGTGTGCGCACAGGTAGTAAGCATGACTTCAAGCGGATCATAAATAATCACACTATACAGGTATTTCAAGCTTTACTTTCCAGTGTAAATTCGTCTGATGTTTATGCTGAAGAAAATCCTACAGCATCATACGATGCATTTGTGTCCAAAGTTAAACAAATATACAGTGTAGCATTTCCTTCCGTCCCTGTGGTCAAGCATAAAAAAGCTAGAAATGAATGGGTAAATCAACAACTATACAAGCGCATTCAACACAAAGACAAGTTATTCAATAACTTCTTAAAGACCACGAGTGGCACAAAAGTAAGATTGAATACACTCTCATCTAGGTCATTATGGGCAAGAAACAAAAGAACAGCACCTTTCTGCTTAACGTATACAGTAGCCCTTCACACTGCAAGCAAATATTCAAGACGCTCGTTCACAGAGCCAGCACCGTGGCGGGGACTCACAGGCTCGTCGCCTGCGGGGACTTCAAAGCGGCGCACCCGACATGGGGATATAACAAGAAATTGTCCAAGGGGCGAGACCTGTTCCAAGACACATTAGACCTGGGCTTCATCCTCATCACAGACCCGACTGATCCTACAAGGATTGGGAACTCTGTGTCCAGGGATACGACGCCGGACCTCACGTTCGTGAAGAACGACGAGAAGGGAAATATCTCCTGGCGCAACACAGGTTCAGAGCTCGGCAGCGACCACTACATCGTAGAGGTCATCATACCGGAGGAGGTCAAGGCCTCGGAGGACACCAGAAAACATAATTTTACGGATTAGGATGCCTTCCGTAGCTTGTTACCAACGGAGATGGAGGAAATCGAGAACATAGAAGAATGGTCAGCCCACATCGCGGGGAAGGTCAAGGAGGCGACCAAAATCATAGAAACGGATGAGCAGGTCGACAAGGTTGACATCCGTCTCGCGCACTTATTCGAAGCAAAGCAATCTATCCTAAACAGGTAGAAGAAGCAACGACTAAATCGGCGCCTAAGGAAGAAGGTGGCAGAGCTGAATCGCGCCATCGAAGTCCATTGTCGGCTGCTCTGCACGCAACAATGGAACGAAATCTATAACGCTGCGGACGGGCAGATGCATTGCGGCAAAACCTAGAACTTGATGCGGCATCTGCTCGACGAGACTAAAACAAAATCGCACCAACGCGACCGCCTCGCAAAGATCATTCACGTAGCAGTCAAGGAAGACGGGGAAACCGAAGTAATCAGACGCATAGACAGCAAGTACCTTCCGGTTACACCCACGGAAAGGCATCCCGAGTACGGCGGTCAAGCAAACGAGAAGCTTGACCGCGACATCAGCGTCGAGGAGGTGCGAGCGGCCCTGCACGAACCGAACAGCAAGTCGGCAGCCGGCCCGGGTCACATATCGAACAGTGCGCTCAATTGAGCTCCGGAACGTTACAGGGCATTGAGCAGCGAGTCTTTTCCCAACTAGTAGGTCCAGGATTGAATATTCATTTAGTGTAACTATGCAGAAGAAAGCGATTCCGTAAGATATGATCAAAGCATTATATATGCCCACGGATATTTCTCGATGCTTGCAGGGAAATTAAAATGTCTGCGGTCGCGAACTGACAGCTGAATCAAGATCAGGTTTCGTATAAAAGTAAAACGTGCTTGAAGAAGAACACGCTGAAGAGATTTTCTCACTTTAGAGTTATTCAGCCTTCCATAAAACATATCCAAATTATCATGTGATGCAGTTAATATACTCCTTCGAGCAGTGGATTCAAGTTTTTTGAATAATTGCTTTAGATAAACCGCTAAACACTAGTGCTTAAATGATCGCACGCGTTTATTTACGGAATTCCAAACTTATAATCGACATTTAGTATTTTTGAATTGTTTAAAAGTATTATTTGAAAACAATTCTGTTAGCTACTCACGCGTGTTCACGCTCCCGGTGCTACCTGCGACAGCGTTGAGCTATTTGTATGTCTTCTTGAATATTCATTCGATAAGAGCAGTTTGGGCTTGTCGGTGGATGTAATGCGTAACTGAGGCGCTATCCAGGCGAGGACATGGAAGCGGATGAAAATGAGCACTACTTTCACAGGGCAAGCCTGCATAGAGCATACATACAGACAGACATATTTTACCACACAGTGCGCATGTCACACAAGCAACTTTCCTTGAAGTTCAGTTGATTTGAGTTGAGTTGTTGTAGGCTACTGGTTGGATTAGCCTTGCAGTTGCTGCCGGAAATTGCTCCACCGTAGCGACACTTAAAATAAATAAATCACATAATTAGACACAGACCTCACAATTACAAATGGTCGCTCCTGAGTTCACCATGTGGAGGCCAAATCCGTGTCCTGTAGGTAATTTAACAGACGGCGAGAGACCTCCTTCCTACACAACCGGTTCCCGCGCGGGAAAACAATGTCCTGAAGAGAACTGTGAGGAACTCCTGTGTTCTTGAGGGACCCGAATAACACCCTCCTTTCTGCATTATACACAGTACAGCACATTAGGTTATGTTCTATGTCACCGCACACACCACACGTTGAACATAATGTTGATAACGCCAGGCCAGTCTTATACATCCACGCAGGGGTACGAGCAGAGCCCGTGCGAATGCGGAGCAGTAAGGTGGCTTGGTTTCTTTTGAGATCCTTGATCACACATGGCTTGTGAGGTGAGCTCCACAAAGAATTGAAGTGGCACAACACCGCTTCTCTGAAGAGTCTGTTGTCCTCTTGAGGCACTCTTCTCAATGGATTCCCTGAACTCTCAATTGAGAATGAGACCTCAGAACGCGAGAGATGGCACACCACGTGCCTAGACTGTCTATGATTTATTTTTCCCCGAATGATTTCTCTTGTCACCTCTTTTTGTTTCTAAATATTGCTACAGCTTCCTGAAATATGAGTCGATATCTGCAGCTGCTGTAAGCTCACCGCCTCGTCTTAATGTAAGATCGTCATCAGAGAAAATGCCTCATCTTGTGAACGTACACTATCAAGTGCATCCTTCCGCCGCAAAACAGTGGAGCTTGACACGCATGCATGCAGCAAAGTAAAGCTGCAGCATGCACTGCCCTTCTGCGATGAGCGAACACTGTAAAATAGTTTACACCCTTATTCACCAGAAGGGTGCATATTATTTGGCAGTGTGCTTTTAGATGCACGCAAACTGGTTGCGCATGGTGAAGAAAGGCCATGCGTCGAGAATTCATTTAAATACAAAATAAGATTTTCCAGGATCTTGTGAACCTATGTTTAGATAGTTGATCCCAGAGCCACCAAAGCGCGTTTAGGATACACGTTTATGCGTCAACGCGTTTTTAAGACGGTTTAAACCGTATTCAATCGACGGCCAACCGCCGGGAAGACTGAGAGGTATTTGAATGGATAAAAACCTGCGTTTATGCAATTCCACGCACATTCTTCTCTGCAGTGCATTTACTCACACTAGCAACCTTTACCCGTTGATTTTACAAAATCTTGTGCACACATAGGTTTCGATAGTTGATCCCACTGCTGTCAAAGTACGCTTAGGATACATGTTTATGCGTCAACGCGTTTTTAATAAGGTTTAAACGGTATTCAGTGGACGCGTCCAACCGCCTGGACGAGTGAGAAGCATTTGAATTGATAAAAACATGTGTTTATGCAATTTCACGCACAGCCTTCTCTGTAGTGCATTACCTCACACTATAGCAACATCTACCTGCTACACTACCTTGCGGAGATACGACATTGTCTTGACGTTGGCGATGGCGGTGCTATTTAAGTTTTCACTACTTTTTTTTTTGTTGAGAGGGCGCGTTATTACTTGCAGTTCTGAGCCATCTATTCTTGCTTTGCTTTCTACTTGCCTATATGGTTAGGAGTTGTCTCGGCGTCACAGGCATATAGCGACGGCGACAGATGGACAGCACCCGCCATGGCAGGGCAGTCGCTATGACGTCGCGCTGCTGAGGTCGATGTCCGGGGGTTCGATTCCGGCACCGGCGGCCGCATTCCGATGGGAGTGAAATGCGAAAAACGTTCGTGTACTAAGATTTAGGTGCACGTTAAAAAAATCCCAGGTGATCAAAATTTACCCGTGGACTCCCACTAAGGCGTGCTTCTAATCAGATGGTGCTTCTTGGCACGTAAAACCCCAGAATTTAATTTAAATTTTTTTTATGTCAAATGGCCAAGTTCAAAAACCTGAAATAAGGGTTACTCTTCATGCGCAGCTGACAGAATGGTGGAAGTTGTGGTGATGGTTGTTTTAAAAAAAATACGCTGATTTCCAAGAATAGGTGTGCCTAATTTGCATGATTCGCAGAGACCCTGTAAGAGTGTACAGGTACAGGTACAGGTACAGGAGAGTACAGGTGCCGATTGCGCTCAAGAGTTAATCAAGTGTGCAAGGAAGATGCGCGAGCGAGCGTGCATTAGCATAGGAACGTTTGAAGTCCATGCGATGTAATTACGTTTCCCACTGCAAATGGGGAAGGATCTAGATACTTCTGGTGGGAGCAAAGGGCCTTAATATTAATGCTTTCCGGGCCAGATGATCACAGGATGTTCGAACTGTTGGCGCACAAGGAGCCGCTGCGTGCGATGATAAAAAAAAAAAGTTATAAGAAATACGGAAACACGCGCAATTAGAATTTCTTTGAGAAGTCGACGCCAAGCCAATGCACAGCACGAGAACACAAATGTAGTTTGGGTTTAACGTGGCTTAAACTTAGTTATACGAGTGAAATCTCTGTTAAGCTTGGTTAGGCACGGTGCTTCTGTGCTTCTTCCCGGCGAGCTATATCGGCAGGGTGCTGAGAGTCTGCCTGGCGCCTACGGCGAAGGGTTGACGCGCTCCTACCGGCGCGTGTTTCATCAATCGCGAGGCTGAGCGAGCGAGCGCCGCCGAAGCAGCTGGTAAGACTCGTTTATAGTCCGACGTTTATCGGTGCGCGGGCGAGTTCCGCTCGATGCCGGGCGCGTTGGAGTGCGTGGGCAGCGTCCGGCTGCGTTTGCTACGCCAGTGTTTCTTACCACCGGTCGAACTATAGGCGCTGTTCTCGCCGACGTGACGTATAACGTGTGCGCGCGCTCACGTTACGTCGGACTGTATTTAACCATTTTAAACCTTGGCTTAGTCACGTGGTGCACAACGGCGAGGCTCGAGCGAGCGCATCTGCGACGCCTCTCCGCAGTGGATCACGTGACGCAGCGTCACACCACCACACTTGCGCGTCGGCGGCTGAAGGTCAAACGTGCGCCGAGATCGACCTTGGGAGTTGTACCTGGAGGAGCAGAGCTTTTTCTCTAACAATAACGACGACGATAGATGAGGGAGAAAATAAAATACGGAAAGCATCGAAGACACTGCATTGCGTTTCTCGTGAGGATCACCGGGACATGTAATACATACGTCTCTGTCCATATTCATCGAGCACTTCGTCACTGTAGGTAAGCGTTTAAGAGCAAGCGCCATGCTACCGTAATTGCAGAGATATTTTCGAAGCTAGCCAGCCATTGTAAAACACAGCAAAGCGTTTTTATTAGGGCGATTTTGTTCACTGTGAAGAACTGGAAATCACAAGGCAATAAAGACAAGTACAGTTACACGCTGGCACAGGACAAGCGCTAAAAGTGCCATTCTTGTGCACGAGTATCGCGTCTGCGTCCTTGGCTTTAATGCGTTATGATTTATTGTCTATTCTCTATTGGCTACTAGTCATTGAAAGAAGAAGGCTTCGAGCGTTAGGCTTTCAAAAAGCCTGTATTCGAAAGACTTGGTGCTACGAATCCGGATGCCCCACAATCGTCTTCTCTTTTCACTTCGCCTTCTCTAATAAGATTTATTCCAGAGAGGGAATGCTTTCACGCGAGATAAGTATTTTGTGAACTCGGCCACTAGTTCGCAAGAAAAACGAAACTCCTTAGATATTGAGCGTGAATGAAGCGTGACGCACTTAAATGGGGCCTCACTTTTCTTCCAGCCGCTGTCCTAGTCGCTGTCTTCAGAAGACTGAAGCTTGCCTATCCTGTGTTCGAACTTTTTCGCAGTGCTGAATCATGAATGACTCGGCCGGAGTGCTCAACGAAAACAGACAAAGTAACATTATTGTTCCTTTATCTTGAGGGACGTGACAGCTGTCGCGGAGCGGACAGTAAACAGACAATGACAAAGGTTTTTTTTCTTTCTTTCATTTTTGTAAGTATTGTAAAAGTTAAAATTTTGAATTTGGCGGCAGAAACTGTGCCCATTACGATAATAAAAAAAACATAAGAAGTAGGCGGGATGCCTAAGATTTCTTTGTAACTCATTTCGGCAGACGCGAAGGCAGCGGCAAGTATTTGCCGGTAAAGGATAATTTTTTTGGCATTATCTGAAGAATGTAGCACAACAAGTAATATTTTATTAGAAGAAAACTGCAGTGAGTGGCAGGTAACTGGTACACATAAGGGTAATCAATTATAGTTGTGTTTCTAAGTCCGAAACAGTCATCGCTGCTATGTGGCACGCCATGGTGCAGGACTCTCGTTGCGCGGGCACCACTCAGGCATAATTAATAAAGCACATCATTTTTTATGAGCGCGCCACAGTAGAGCGGCCGTTTCGAATCACCCGCAATGTTGTATGCGGCAGCACAGCACCACAAACACACCATGTGTCGTGACAGCACAAACCAGGCATTTGTTAATTATTTCGTTTCATCTTTAATGCTATTCCTTTTTACAAGGCACAGTAATCTAGAAATCTGGGCAAGTTGGAATTTGCGAATGTATGGTAGCTGTCAGTGCAGAATTATACGGGAATAAAAAAAGCGCGTTACCTGTGTACGTGCTATTTGTTTTTTTCTTCTTTCCTGTGTGTTTCTGCGCTGGATGCTACAATTGGCAGGCACTTATTGTGAGCTTAGTTTGCTTACACAGCATAGATGTCCTGATAACTGTATAATGTTTGGCTCCTTTCTAAGATTTTCGGTATGATAACAACATTGCGTCTGTTACAGAGTGAGAGAGAGCGCGATAGAAGAGAGTAGAAAGGCAGAGAAGTCAATCAGACTCGCATCCATTTTGTTATCCTGCAAAGGGAAACTGGGATTTATGGGTGAAAAGGGGGAAAGAAAAAATAATTAAGGAAAGAAAGAAGGAAGGAAGGAAGGACAGAAAAAGTAACAAAGAAAAGAAGGAAGAAAAGGTAGCAGCGAGGGTCTCGCTTCATCATGAGGTGCGCATCAACACCACACTTTGTCACTGCGGTGTGAAGAATTAAACTGCAGCAATTCGCATGTCGCTTTCCGAGCTTGACATAGTCACTGTAACGTCCTCTTCTGCGTGAATGCTTGCGGCTTAGAATACGCGAGGTATAATTCTATACTTGACTAAAGAGCAGTACTCTGTCCAATGCTCGCCGTACTTCTTTGCGCACAGCCTCTCGAAGCGGTGCGTTCGGTAAACGAACCAACCCACGAGGAAGATGACGTAAAAGTACGGCACCATGCTTTTCTTCCCCGATGGAAGGACCCAGCACAGGGCCGTGAGAATTTCGAAGACGTAGTTAGGGTGGCGACATACAGACCAGAACCCGGACGCCACAAGGTACTTTGTGTCATCGTTGCCAGAAGCGTCTTTGTACGCTGCCTTGATCACTTTTGCTGGCGAGCCCCATATGTTGCAATCGCCCTCCTTTTCCTTGACCAACTGCTTTTGACGTTGACACCAGCAAGTCGACAAGATCATGACGATCCCAGTGACCAGAATCAACGCAGCCGCAACTGGACTCATGTCGGATGGATTCTCCACCATATAGACGCTGGCCAGTGAGTACATTGAAGGCACAAAAGCGATGTGGCTCCAACACATGTAGAAACCTGCAGATAGGCAAGAAAAAGAAGTTGGTTGCGCATAAGAAGTTTTTTTTTATCGTTTGCCTCTCTTTCGTTTCTTGTTGTGTGCAGTTTTTATCCCCTCCTGCGGGTGAATCTATTTCGTGGGTATGAGCCACAATGTGAAACCACAGCAACAATGTGTCTGTGAAAGCGCAGGAACGACCTCATTACAGTTGCATGGAATATTATGGTCCAGTTTTGTAAACCCCACATTGGTTATACTCTCTCAAATATGTCAGCCGATCCTGATGCTGAATATAATACTGAAGGTGCGAAAGGGCCCAGCCACTGACAAATAACACTTAGGAGCGCAAAGCTTTGTGAATTAGGCTCGTAAGCCCATATTAACAAACACTATGCTTAGGTTGTCTATAAGAGAAAATGCCACCCAGTCCTGATCGAATATATTATTAGCAAAGGCTGCCAGCCAGTTTAACAAAGCAGTTAGGACCGCAAGCGTTCGTGAATTCAGCTGTTGGGCCCGTATTTACAAAATGTCTTACGCTAGAATTGTTCATAAGTAAACATTTCAGCCAACCCTCATGCACAACATGTTATTAGCGAAGGCGGACGGCCAATTGAAGAGAGCCCTTATGAACCAAGCAAATATTTGTAAATCCGGCACCTGGGCCCCTATGTGCAAAAAAGGTCTTGCAGTAGAATTGTTCGTAAGAGAACAATTCAGGGAATTCTTGTGCTGGATATATTATCTACGATGGCAGCCAGCCAATGGCGAAAACACTTATGAACGAAAAACAAATTCGGTCTTTGGGGCCGAGTTCACAAAGCTTTCCATTCGTAAGCGCTCTTTGAGATTGACTGGTGGCCTTCGTTATTCACATATCCGTCCTCACGATTGGCTGCAATTCATTCTTATGAAAACATTATAGCGTGAGAACTTTTTGCGAATACGATCCATGGTGATTAGAGGACAAAGAGCAGGTAGTTTTGTTTTGGTTGCTTACGGGGCTCACCTCCTCTGTCCACGGTTATGTCCATGGTCTGCATGTAGAGGTCCTCCCACCAAAAGAACTTGGCGATGTACGCAGTCTGCAGCACGGCCGACACTGCCACGGCCCAGTTCCATCCACTCGTGTCCACCTGAGCCTTCCAGCAGGCGAGAACGAGGAGCTGCCAGAGCATCATGCCGAACCGACTGTTGGTCCACATCTTCATGTCGAACCGGTCACCTATTCGAGGATAGAGCTCGATGCCCCAGTAGAAGTCGAACACGATGTTTCCCGTTGTGCCGAACTCTCCTGGCGAAGGGTCCATCGTGCCCATCAAGAAGAGCAGGGCGGACACGAATGTTCCTCCGATCACCAGAGCAACGGTGAAACCGGGCAGGGCTTGGTAAAGCGTGTAGCAAGGCAGGTCCTCTCCCAGGAGGAAAAAAACGGCTATTGCCATTGTGAGCACATAGTAGGTGAAACCGTTGTTCCAGTAAACGGGTTTGTGTCCCGAACACGTTGGTGGGCCCCAGTACTTCTTCCCGCGTAGCGCTTCGATGGACAGTGAACTGTGCAGCGCGAACACCATTAGGAACTGCCAACAGTCCCGGGGTCCCAGTCCGTAGGCTGTCCACGATTCCCATAAGAAACTGAGGAAACCAGACTCCAAGGCTAGAGATACAGTAGCACAGTGCGTAACCACGAAAGAGACGGTGCAAATGACCACGTTGGGTACAGTGAGTATGAAGGCGAGAGGCATGGCCATGTACCAGAAGATACTTGACGACAACTTGTCGGGCTCTTCCTCACCTGCACGTAATAAGAAGGGATTACATGTGAAGCAATATTTGAAGCAAAGCGCATGAAATTAGGGCCCTTAGCATACATCGTCAACTTGGCTACAGGCTTTGTCAAGTGCTCATTAGACAACACAACTGTTTCTTGGCCTAGTTTGTGCTTGCTCAAAGACGCACCTGCTGCAAAGAGGAGACGCACAAAGATGAAGATACATCGGTTACGACACTGGCGGCACGTGTCAATGTGTATTCCTTTTTCTTTGTGTCCTTTTGAGGAAAATGTGTTTTACAGCAAATACTCATTGCTTGTGTGGAACAAAATTTTTTGTTCAGTTATACATGTTATGTTTGGTACCAGGGAAAATATGCCTGAGAGCATTTCGTAGATCGCATTATTAAACTTATTTACTTATTCAAGGTGTCCATAAGTGCCATCAACATGATGTTATTACATAAGGGGAGAGTCATGCAGCCCTTTAATAAAGATCCAACTACCATAGAAAGACGAGTGTAATTGTAACTTCAAAATTACAATAAAGAATGTACACATCAGGCGCATGAAATTGTAACGCCAAATAAACAATTAAAAATAAAAGATCCGGATCATTAACAAAGAAAGAACACGATAACAGGTTGCAGCCATTACTAAAGAATGGTCCACAGCAACCATGTCAAATGAAAGGTCAGGTGTTTTAAATGCGCTCTAGTTCTTGGAATTTAGCTAGGTCAATTTAAATGGCACTGTTTGACGGAAGGTCATGCCGATCTTTTATTCAGCACAAAAGAAATTTCGCCACCTAAAGTGATGTGGCGACATATGAAAAGTTTTATTTTGTTTGGATGTTCTCGGCGCTGAAAAATAGCTGCCGGTTGAGCGAAGAAATCACCATAAAGTGATACAATATGGTAAAGGTTCCCTGCTAGTTGTCCAGCGAACATTCATTGTCTTGCTTTTGGACATAGAGTGGATGCCATTACACAATTTCTTACCTCACATGCCTATTATGCATGCACATTGCCGCTTCAGCCAGAGCAGCCTTTCGTATGCTAAAATTACTAGAGAACGAAGAGCTAAGCCATAGTTATGGGGAAGACAGGCAAGAACACAATTTGCATGGTTATAGACATCTACTTGGTAGTCATGACCAAGAATGATTAAAATATCAGGAGACTCTCCAGTATTTACGAAACCTTATGAATGACATTGAACAAAAAAACGCTTCTTAGGTGATCGCCAACAGTGTGAATGGCAGAAGGACGCAGGAGGCGTCTGCGTAGTTTTTCGTGACATTGGTCATATTTCGAACAAGAATAGAACGTAATTAGGTTTGGACTGCCTGGAACGAATACAGTTGGATCTTTTAACTACCTGACGGAGAATACAGTCATCTGCAAACGAAATCATCCCCGGTAGAGGAGTACGAACGGAAATCGACAAGGTCCATTATTAATGTATTACATCGGGACCCACATAGCACGTTTCACTCGGCATCAATTAATCAATCGAGGACTTCGCCAGAAAGCCCGTTCTGTCAAATTGCATGTGTGAACGGTTTAATATTGTACCAGTTCATAAACTTTACGAGCATTATCTAGCAATAAGATATAAGCAATCACTGTTCAATAATGAGGCCTCCCTGGATATCTTTGGTCTGGAAACATATATTATGCCATACCCTGCCCGTCACGAACAACATTGGATAATTCCATTTCGTGGAACACACTTTGGGCGACAAATGCTACGGTTCACTGTTGCTGTGTTATTAAATAAATTACTCAAAAAAATATAACAATTCAACAATACAGTCCACATGATTTTAGGGAAGCTCTTTTATTGTGAAAAGAAATGCAATGTTGATACAGGCGTTAAGAAAAGTGTCTATGTATATTGTATTTTGTGTATATTGTACTACTTTATATTGGCGTCCATGCATATTATGACTTGTTTTGTGTAAAATATTTTCATGCTTTATTACGCTCAGTGAACTCTCCCTTTTGTCCTCGCTGTTTTCCATATGTCAGGGAGGCTCGGGTTCTCCTAAAGTGGCGTCCCTTTTCTCCCGAGCCTACCCTCATCCTTGAGATGAAAAATAAGTTTGAATTTGAACTTCAATTTGAGTTTTCATAGACGTTACGAAGCACAATTGTGTATTTATACACTCCCTCTAATTCAAAGCAGCAATATGTGGGCCTTCTTGGTGGTGTTCTTGGAAACACTCTTAATCGCGAACCACATGGTTTCCATTAAGTGGAATATTTCTTGTGAAGATGTTCCACTTTCTAAGCGCAACCATGCAATGTGGAACCGCTCTCCTCGAGCGTTGGCTCTTGCGACAGAGGAACTTGTTTCCGCTGCTTCTATTGATATAATGTTATTACACGTATTTTCACTAATTAGGCTGGACATCTTAATCTCGTTGAAAATAATTTCCACTTAGTAAGAGAAACACTTCTGCAAAAATGTTCGGCTTATTGGAACTCATGTGGAAAGAAATTAAGGGCCAAGTCCTCTTTGGCGGAAAATTCTCATTAATGCACTCAAGTATACTGCGAATCAACTGCCGTTTGCCGGGACGACGCCGGAGCCTACGTGTTAGTTCTCCTGGTGCTTACCCCGAACATCCAAGAAGTGTACTACTAAAATTTGCTCATGTAAGGTTAGCCGAACTTCGACCAAGCGAGAAACAATGGAATATTCTCCATTGGTCTTGTTCGTCTCAGGCATCATCATCATCATCATCAGCCTGGTTACGCCCACTGCAGGGCAAATGCCTCTCCCATGCTTCTCCAACAACCCCGGTCATGTACTAATTGTGGCCATGCCGTCCCTGCAAACTTCTTAATCTCATCCGCCCACCTAACTTTCTGCCGCCCCCTGCTACGCTTCCCTTCCCTTGGGATCCAGTCCGTAACCCTTAATGACCATCGGTTATCTTCCCTCCTCATTACATGTCCTGCCCATGCCGATTTCTTTTTCTTGATTTCAACTAAGATGTCATTAACTCGCGTTTGTTCCCTCACCCAATCTGCTCTTTTCTTATCCCTTAACGTTACACCTATCATTCTTCTTTCCATAGCTCGTTGTGTCGTCCTCAATCGTCTCAGGCATCGGTGCGCAAATCTACACATAGCAAGGCTCTGATTAAGGCCACAGTTCGTCTGCGAGCACGGTACTATAGCCAAACATTCAATTAGAAATACAGGCCTGAAATATTAAGAACGAGTTGTTAATGACTTCGGCAACAATGCCATACTTCTGAGGAGCACAATTTGTACACTGCGCGGGGTACAATGGATTGACTCAGCAAAAACGAAGTGTCAAGAATCGTTCTCTGCGATAAGCTAATCCCTTACGTATGTCGTAAATCGGGTACTATAATCAATACGTGCAAAAATAGAACATATTTTGGCAAACTAACGACTTCGTTTTTACTCACTTGCGAACATTATTTCTGTATTTTGACAACGCTCCAGAAACTGAATAGAATATGTCAAACCCACACTCGGCGTAGATAGAAACGTGTTCAGCTTTTTAATGTAACGATCACAAATTGTTGCTATGGGTTTGAACGCCGATATTTCTTGCAAAATTTAATTCAGAGACTGGTCGCATTTTTCGGGGTAAATCAATGGGAAAGACAGCAGGTATACCTAATAGCGAATATTACAAACATTGGAAAGAGAAGAAAAACATCGTTCTCATTAAGCGAGTCGTCGCTAAGTGACTGGGACTTACCCAGCGATGACGGTACACTCTTAACTTTGACACTCATGAATTCCAGTGTAAGTGGAAGAAGTTTGTTCTACTACAAACATGGCAATTCTAAATGCAAGTGTTTTAGTTTCCAAATGAATGTTGCTGTATGGGTGGCAGGAGCTCGGTTAATTTGCGATAGAGCAGCTTTTTCTCCAGCCACCAATTTTTCGCAGTATATTGATTGCATAAGGCGATTCCATATTGTGTGATTGATTTCATTTGATTGACTTGCTTAGTCAAACCTGTGCAATGCACCACTTAGTGAAAATCCGTGGTACTTATGCAATGCTACAATTAAGTGGAACATTTTTTTGCAAATATATTGCGCTTATTTAGTGGAGCCGATGTGGAATAAGATTAAAGAGTGTAGAGCCCTCTGCAGCTGTACGGTCTGCACAAAACAGCTCGGTTGAACACATGTCCCATATATGTTGCAACCATTTCTGGCTTCAGCAGATTCCACCCCCACATTATGAAAACCACCTCCTTAATCATTTCAGCGTATTTTCTTTAGCTCCTCCTAATCTTGCAATGAAACCCTTGCAACCGCAGCGATAAAAAAAAATATGCTTGAGGGGCGTTAAATAAAGTAAAACCAACGATTTGGTTATGATTATTGCGTACGTTTTCGACGCCACTTATACGGCAAACGTGGAGAGCGTTTCTTTCCTGCTACCTTTTTCGAGCTGTAATTCGGTCAAAGCAGGGAGTGATCAGATTGGACGTACCCACCCTTGAGGTTAAAATTAAATTATCAGGTTTTACGTGCCAAAACCACTTACTGATTACGAGGCGCGCCGTGTGGAGGACTCCCAAAATGTCGACCACCTGGGGTTTTTAACGTGCAGCTAAATCTAAGTACATGGGTCTCTTCGCATTTTGCCCCCATCGAGATGCGGCCGCCGTGGCCGGGATTCGATGCCGCGACCTCGTGCTCAGCAGCCCAACACCACACCAACTGAGCAACCACGGCGGGTAACATTGAAGTCGTAGAGTTAGCTATGCACAACACGCCACTATCCGTGCAATAATATGCAAACTACAGTTCTTTTCACATCGTTTATTCGCCTTGCCCGTTTGCTTTACCGTGTTGGAACTGACAATGCGTGGGAACGCTTTTCTATGCGAAGAAAATTCTCCACATTTCGAATTTCATGTGCAGACCGTGGGCATAGTTCTTAACAAAGATACTCGCCAACGAAAGAATTACGAATGTCACTGCTCGTGCCAGAAAACGAGAATCATTTCCGTTCATGCATACTCTTTCACACAGACGCATAAGCACAGCCATTGCCGCGCAAGCGGAAAAAATTTTTGAAAATGGGATGCAATCAAAATTTACAGTCTCCCTTAAAAGCTTTCAAGCCACAGAGTGCGCGAACACGTTCAGGTTCCGACCGGTGGCGGGACTCCCGGAGCAATTTTTACACTCGGAAGCCATGAATGGTGAGGAGCGGGGTCATCTTCCCTCTTGAGAACGTTGGATATGTTATAGAACGGAACAGAAGCCCCGCTACAATGGACGATGCGAACGTGTTCGTGTGCGCTGTGTCCTGGGAACATTTGATGGAGACTCTCTGCAACAGCTGCAGATAGCAACTAGGAAACGAGACTTGACAACGTGAGCACATTTATTTAAATTGCACGGGCCCGTTTAGTGAACGGAGTCCTCATGACTAACATTCTTGATTAGTGACCATCCTCGGGCGTGCGAGAGTATAACGCGGTTTCAGCCTCAAGAAACGTCTGGTCACTTGCCTTATTAGTCTGGTACACTGGAACAAAAAAGCGTTTTCTTTTTCATAGGTCGTTTCGACATAGGGAAAGTGTCCTTGTACGTTTTCAGATAAAAGAAAGGCGCATAATGCCTCAAGGCAAGTTTTTCGAATTTTTCGCATAACTTGCCGCCAATTTGGACGTTAAAACGGTGGTTATGTGCAGGGTAAAAGTGTAGACAATTAGGGAGCTTCTCTAATGAAAGCCCTCCCCCTGCTCACCACTGTCTTTTTTGTCCTCTATATTTACCCGGATGTGTAAGTGCTGCCGGCACTTCTTGAAGCCGCCCTGTGCCTAATTTTTTAAACCGCGAGAAGGTCTATAGACAATTTTCGCTTCACTCCCGTGGTCTCTGCCGTGTTTTATCACCTAGTGCCATGTTTTATCACGCGTTCATTACGTGCCCCAGCCGGCCTCCGTTGCCTCTGTTTACAACGGCTGCGCACGACGCCGGTGTGGTGCAGCAAGCTGCTGTTCCGACGTTTGCCACCGTCATTGAATGCCTGAACTGCAAGAAACTTTAGCCAAAGCTTCAAAGGATATGCAGATGTCGCATACTCATCCTTGCAAGCTCGTTGCATCTTGTCCTATGCTACGAGCGCTGTCGCACGATGTGCCTGTACTAGAAGGCAGGGCTGGAAGTTGTTTTTCAAGACAAATCGGCACGTACTTTATAGCAGATGTAATAACTAAGGATTAACTTCATTCGCTCGTAGTCATTTCTTTGTTGATTCTCAATGGCTTGGAATGCCAAAGGTTGCCTTTTTGTTTTGTTTCAGTAACGTCTTTTTTTTTCGGGGCGATGTCACTACAATATTTATTTTGCACACAGTCACCCGTGAACATGTCATTTACGCTAGATTTGTTTGTGCAGCGCTCTGAGCTCAACGCATCCATGTGTAGAGGTTTTGTGGTAGCTAGCAGAAAAGTCGTAACATCGTTAGTCAATCGTTCACGTTGTGGCTAGGGACGAAATGTATAGCTTCCAACATTCTTACGTAACATATGTGACCTACTCATTGGTCAGCATGCTCTAAACGAGTGCACTTATATGCTATACGTGGCTGTGAGTATCAGTGAGTCACAGTGAATGAGGCTATACGTTACTGGAGACCAGAAAGATTATACTTACAAACGCAAGCAAGTATATACTAAATTTGGTGTGCTATCAGACTATCGTTGTATGTGGAGTTTGCCTTTCATCAAAAATAGCCGCAGAAAATATTAAACTATAGCAATACGTTGGTTTTAGTTGGATAACGCTTCGCCATTTTATTCCCAGATTACGGCTGAAAAAAACAAAGACGAAGAAAAGTTGCCCTGACAATCGCTACAGTTAAGAAGAGTTAGCAGAACGCTGTTAACAAGTGGTACTTCTTTTTTCTCGATGCTTCTCCATTGAGAACACGATACAGTGCGAGCTGAGCGGCTTTTAGTACAAAGCTCCACGTGAGAATGCCACAGTCCTCAATCCATAGGAAGCAGCCCTACTGGAGCGTTGCGCGCGTAGAGCCTATGTAGCAGATTTCTATTTCTTTAATGTGGTACAGCGTCTTCAAACTTTCAAACTGCACACTGTGTTATGAGGAATGTGGTGTGCTTGTTCTCATGATTATATTTTGATTATCTGGTGTTCTCTAACACACATCTGGTATTCTCTAACCTGAGCACAGGATCATTTTTGCATTACACCCCCATAGGAACGCGCCCACCCAGCACCACCTAGATAACACAAGGCCTGTTCACTCCGATCCATGACGTCACGTAACCTGGCCCAGCTGCCCTAGAAGCTAATGGGGGACGTTCCCGGGTGAGCTGCGGTGATCTTGACGTCAGCGCTTTCGACAAACCTGCCTTGTGAAAGGAAATTTAGGGCCAGGTAGCATGACGTCATGGATGGGAGTGAAGAGGCCTTGTGCTATCTAGGTGGTGTTGGCCCACCAAATGGGCAGCACATGGGTAGGCACGGCGCAAGCGCCATCTGTTTATAGTGGGTGAACTAGCCGGCGAAGAGAGTGCATAGTGAAGTTCGCTTCTTATCCTGGCTACAGCATGTAATATGCATAACGCGTGTGATTGGACTTGACCAGCGACGTATTTACAAAGCTTCCCAGCGAACCGAATACCTACTGTAGCGCCAGCCCATGCTTCAGTAAAAGGAAACGCCCGAAAATTGTGTTTACGGTCTCTAGCGGCAGCATATCTTACTTCTCACGCCAAACATAATCATTATTCGTGCAGGATATTGAAGACACCGTTTCTTAACGCAGCAGGACGCAAACAGGGGCACGAAGAGTCAGACGAGGATGAACACAGTGTTGTGTACATTACAGACATTTAGAAGTATAGCCTGCTTCGCGTCGCGTTGGCTGTGAAAAATAACACGTTGCCACTGCGCACACACCGTGAACAAACGAGCTTCCGGAAGTTTCTTTCACTCTTGATTCAAGTGCACTATCCAACAAATAGCCTCTGGACGCAAAGTTGATAGGATCGCAGGACCTCGGGATGTATACGTCATTCTAGGAGCCAATAGTTTCCACAAGAATTCTTTGGCACTGCACTGTGGGCTTCCAGGAAATGAATGGCGTAGTAATATTTCGCTTGCGGTTATCCCCTTTGCTGAGTTTCGACGGTGGCAATGATCGAGAAAGTGTGTGGTTTAACGTCCTTTAGTATGACACTGGAGCTTTGAAAGACGCCATTCGTAAATAGCTTCGGATTAAGTTTGACCGCATGATATAATTTTTTTTTACCGTCCACTAAAATCGCGGCATACGAACTTTTCTTGCTTAGCGTCGATATCGAACACTGTAAAAATATTTACGCCCTTAACGGTGTTTTCTTGTCGCACTGCAGCACCCTTGCCGTTAGGGCTTAAAAAATTTATAGAGGACGACAGCGGAGCTCTAACGAGATGTGTGATAACAAAAGACGTAGTTGAAAACTATGTAATCATTCAAACAACCTTGGGAGCATAGAAATATCTGACAGGAGAGTTTCCTATCTCTCTCTGTAAAATTCCCTTGTCGGTTATTTCTGTGCGCCTAAGGCTGTCAGAATGATTACATAGTTTTCAACTAAGTTTCGCACGTCTCATTAGAGCTTCGCTGTTGCTCTCTATAAATTTTTTAAGGCCATAACGGTAAGGGTGTTACAGTGCGACAAGAGAACACACTTTTAAGGGTACAAATATTTTTACAATGAAGTTGGGTCCCCCCGGTAAACAATCAAACGCGCGACCAGGTTATTGTTTGTTTATTTGTTTGTGGTGGGCCCAAAGTGAAGTTAGTCCCAAGTTATACTCGGAATTGCGTGACGGGCTGGGGTGCTATTTAGCTGAGATTTCAGTAGATTAACAAATAGACGCTTTTTGTATACGCCGATCAAAAGGCGCTGCCACTGCGCAAGTCCTTGGCCCAGCCTCGGTCTGTGGACAAGGGCGACGGAAGTAACTGTTGCAGCTGTTGAGAGCCGATGCACTGGGGGATTAGGATATGAATTTGGGACATCAGTAGGAGTCGCCAGAATTCAGCGAGTACCCCGCAAGTACCACGCTTCAATGTATTAAACAGCAGCACAGCGCAGCAAGCACTGCGGTTATCACTGAAGATTTTTTTTCCAGGAGTCGCATGTGCGCGCTCTCGTAATACCGTACAATGTCTGAACATCCGAAAGCGTAGCGGTGGCGTCGATGAGGCAAGAGAGCAAATAAACAAGCACGGTGTCGAGCTTTGTAAAACTGTTGTCGATTGAGTCGCGGGACGTCAAGAGAGATTGCATGCTTATGTAAGCACTTTTCTTTATTTTGCTTCTTTACGTTTTGGTATCTCGAGCACATATGTGGCAACCATTTGCCGCTGTCTCTCGGCAAGAGCTTCCCTTTAAGTCTGCAATGACGCTTCAGGCAAAAAAATAGAAAGACAGATTCAACGCATCGCCTT
This sequence comes from Dermacentor variabilis, assembly GCF_050947875.1. NCBI lineage: Eukaryota > Metazoa > Arthropoda > Arachnida > Ixodida > Ixodidae > Dermacentor > Dermacentor variabilis. Next base: position 155,894,108 of record NC_134573.1, read on the forward strand.
CTAAACAATTGATCGTGGCAATGAGAGCGAGTTATGCCGCAGGCAGAAACAAACGAGGAAGGCCCAGAATGATTACAAAGCGTGTGTAAAAACTAGGCCTGGAGTATGTCACAGCCTACATAGATGGTGTCCAAATCCACGCCTCAGAGACGCCTCCGTCTGAGTAACAGATATCGATCTCGAGAACTATGCTTTCGTTGACTGCAAGCGCCGGAAGTGATTGCAGGAGCCGTAAATAACGTCATAGCCGCCGTGTTTTAGACATCACCTATAAAAATACGGGTGTCTTGGCAACTAACACTCTCTGTGTACATTGAAAGTACTGGATAACGATGCATAGGGAGGACACTTTTCGAACGCTGAGGCTCAGTTTTTGAACGCTGAAGAAATAACTTCGTTTAAAAGCGTCCTTGCAAATAACCAGCCATTTTGGTGCGTCTGGCTGGAAGAAAACAAGCGCAGTTGCTGTAAGCCAAAACGTGTAAGAGCTGCAGAAGCAGAGCGCTTATTTTATTACACACTTACACGCTACTCGCAGTTGCCCTGGTGCGCCAATCGGTGCGTTGCCGCTGAAACAATTTTCACGTTGCGTCGTTCACACTGTTCTTCCGTGGCGGGTAAATATGCGCTTCACCGCGAAACATATACAATGGGGTGCAATTTACTGTGTTCTGCGCTGTTGGTTTGTTTCTTGAACTCGGTGCAACGCCACATTCGTCGTTTATGTTTCTGGAACGATGTGGGGTTGTCATGGTAACACATTAGGCCACTGCTCTGAGTCAGCCCGAAAGCGCCCGAGAAAGATGCGATGCCAAAGGCAGGGAGGTTTCTGCATTCTATTACCGAGCAGGAGCTTTTACATAAAGGTTAAACAGCAATCCCGTTTATGCAATTTTACGGCAGGAACTTTTCTCAAAGCAAGAATTGCATAACTGCACATCTTCACGAATACCGCTGCTCATGCTTTTCCGCAAACGTTCAGCGTTAGTGGCTTTTAGCTATGCAGTTACGTTTTATTTTATGTACATAGATGACGCATTCCGTTTAGTACGTCAGAAAACATTTAAAACATGAAGAGGGTCCGAAAAATTGTCATTCCGAGATGTTTTACATCGTTGCAAATATGATTTCGCAGGTTGTTTTTATGACTGCAGCCGCAAGGCAAATGCATGGCAGGGCGTGTATTTAGCGAAGCCCGGTGAATAAATATTGTTGAGTCGTTGGAGTCAAGCGGCATACATTGTAGTATACGTACAGAATGTAACTGTCGACACGTAAGACGTAAGACTACTTAGTTGTTTGCGCGAAATCTGTAATTAGATTTTTTCCGCGTATATAATCAAGGGCAAATTCATGCAGTAGTTATTACGTTGAACAGTACGGATATTTATTTTCCGTACATATTCAACGTCAATTCTTCTCATGCCTAGGCGGAGCGCCACTCGAACAACCGACGAGTCACGATAAGGAATAACAATAGAATATAATCGCTGCACTCTATCACAGCCCAGCAACTCAAGCCCAAAAACATGTTAACGTAGCTCCAATTTCCTTGGACTCGAACAAAATTATGGTAGTAAGTTTAAACCATTCCACTGATAGCATCAAGATGCGCTAACACGGCAACGTGTATTGAAAAATCGAGTACACAACAAGGTCAAGGGGAGCGGCTTTGACTACAAACAGCGCTTGCCAGAGTCCTCCTACCCATTCGCCTGAGCGGCGTCGGCACAGTGCTCAGTTTGTGGCGCAGCTGTTTGCGGCAGCATAACCGCGAGGCACGGAGCTAGAGAACCCGGAATCTATCGCAGCTACGTGATCGTCGCGTCGCTGGCAGCCGCCACTCGCTTGGCGTTTACAAAGGAAACTTCGAACGGCCACAGCAGGCGGTCCCTGTCGCGTCACCCGTTCGCTTTCGTTCCTGTGTCGCCCTTGCATGTGATTCTCTCCTCCCACGCTTCCAAGCGATTGTTCGCAAACCATGAATGGGTGTTGCGACGTTTGTTGTACAAGGCAACGTGTCTAAATTTTGCAAAGAAAGGCGCGTTTAGAAGGCGAACATGAGCCTCGAGTACACTACAGAAGCATGGATCGGGCGGAATTATTCGAAATGTGCGGAAAATACCAACAGTACGAAGGCTTCGATCGACCGAACCTTGTATATGCAAAGGCTTCCCCGGTCGAATCACCATATAAGTCGAACATTGCTTTGTCTCTTTAGCTTCAGGTTTTGCGCCGTGTACCAGATTTTTATGGGATTCAAGGTTCAGAAGCTAAATTCGACGACTGATTTCAGAGTGGCTGACAGCGCGTTTTCTGGTTTCTTTCAAAGACGAGATTAGTAGCCCCTCTAAATCGTTCAGATGACTAGAGTTTGGTAAACCTGGACAGGATCATTATTAAAATCTTCATAATATCTGGGAACAAGCTAATGAAAAATTTGGACACGTTCCGATAGAGTGCATGGAGCACCAAGATGTGTCCAGTTTGTTTTTAATGGCATCAAAATGTTTATGATGCTCTGGCAACCAAACCACGTGCGGCTTCATTCTCTACCATTTAAAGAAATTGTCAACAACATCTCAAGTGGCTGCTCGCTCAACCTGTGCATATTATTCTTTAAGGTGTTTCTTAACAACGGGTGGAGAACAAGAGCTCCGCTTCTACAGAGACAAATAGTGAATCCTGAGTGCTCGTTTTATGTCCAGGAGGTTATTTGCATGCGCTGTTCTCAGTGCTAGGATTCCTCGGCTGTTTTTTCTTTAGCTGGGTCTTCGAAAATTTCATGCCACACATTTTAAGGATTCGAGCTGCGCCACCACGTCAGTCCCTACTGTTTCCAGTCTCGCATACTTATCAAGTGTCCTCGAAACGGCCTAAGCGGGCCCGAATGCATGAGGCGCGTTTTATCTTCAGCGGCATGCAGCTGTGAAGAACCCAAACGGATGCCGTTTTTGTTTCTCGCACTGGCACAGCGTTGGCTACATTGCGAGACCTGATAGCAAGTGCCGTCGATATACATGTCGAATGACTTCACATCCTGGTATAGTTGAACTTTACGCAGCGTACACTGCAGTGTACATAAGATACAAAGTATTGCGTGACAGAATGCAATAGTCGGACAGATTTACGGCAACCCTCTGGCGTTTTGTAAGGCAGTGCCTGGAATAAACATAAAAGTATGTACCTGCGATAAGGTCGGCCTTCAAGTTTAAAGAGAAGTCTTGAAAGCGGACGCCTACCCATCGTGAACTAATGTGCCAGGCTCTGTCTGACATGACGCGCATGAAATGTCGTGCTTTTTCAGTTTCTTGCAATTTTGAACATTGGAAAGACAGTTTGCAGTACAATTAAGCGATTCGGACGCCGTTGGACGCATAAGCAGAAGAAACTGCAATTGTTCCCTGCCGAGAGTAAAACATTACCAGCAGTTTGATGGCAAAGTGAGCACAAGCACGTCTATTAAAACACTGCAAATATCAAAATATGTACAACCAGGACAGTCTGCAATTTTCCGGGACATCCAACGTAACTTCCGCCCATTTCGCGAGAACAGAGTCGCTGACAACCATGTATGAGCAGTTTGGTAGACGCAGCTACTTATCTGAGACACTTTTAGAAATCCGGACATATCCAGGAAGTCCTAAACTATAAAGGTGACACACAGCCAACGTATGTGAGTTCAGTGTGAGGAAATAAATGCGCCGAATCCGTAGAGAGTACCCATAAATTTACCTCATCTTACGCATGCTACCAGAGCAAATGGTAGGAGCACCTATTTCAAGAAGAAATAAGAATAAAAAATAAAAAAAGACAAGAGAAGAAGCGATGACGGCGTGACGCATGAAGAGAAGTAACAGAAGTGGATGATGTGTTTAACGTTGTTTGAACAACTTGCAAGCACCAGTGATAAGTTGTGTAATTATTTTTCCTTCTTTAATCTTATTCTAGGCTGCGCTTGTGCTACCTAACTGATGGTGAACTAGCCGCATATTTTTTTTCTTCGCTTATATTAAAGAAATAATTTTCAAAGGGCCGAATAAGCGTAACTTCAAGAAACACGGTTCGTGTTTCTTCTAGTGAAGGGCGTTTGTTTAAATATTTTCTCGTTTCATCGGTCTCAACCTCGCAGAATCTCATCATCGCAGGGGCCCACTTCCTGTATTTGTCGGTTCACGTTGTCCCCTCAGCGCGTCGTCCAATGGTTACGGTTAACGTAAACTTTTCGGCCCTCGTGAAAACCAGCTGCTTGATGTGGCTACTGAAGCTTGACGTTATAACGCGTCGGTTCTTTCTGACTAACCTGTGTCATCGAGCAAAGAAAGGTCGTCGGACTTCCGTTTCTCTAAAAGGCGGACAAGTTTGTATGGAAAAGGCAAACACGGGAACATTGAGTTTCTAAATTGACTCCGGCAGGAGAGTGCAAACAAGATGAAGCGATTCCCCACAAATGGCGGAAGTCCAGGCACTGAGAAGAAAAAGGCTTAGTGCTGTACACCGTCGTTTTTGCACTGGGATTACATATTTGTCCCGCAGGAAGGGTCAATTTTGAAGGGACTGCAGAATAAGACGGAAAGGCAACTCGTGAGTCGTTTCCTCAGCTTCACCATCTCATTATTAGTTGTGTTTTTATACGTTGTTTCCGAGAAACTTGGTCTCTAATTGGCACGCTCAAGAGCGACTGTTCTCTGCCTGATGATAGCCATGTCACCTCACTCCTAACGCTGTTCATCAGGAACATGGCATTTGTCACAGAATGATGGTGAAGTGCACGCTGTACCGGTGAGCACGCAAAATGAACGCAGAGAAACACGTAGTGCAATGTATGCTTCTCCATACGTGCCATTACTTTGCATTGTCAGTACGCATTATAATTTCCAAGAAGGGAGGATGTAGTTCTGTAACGCGTATTAGCTTCAGTAGTCATTTTATATATATGAAATAGTACCCTTCTCAGACTCGCAGGGCATCCGGTAAAATAGAAGATGAGCTGTGCGTAGTGCATTATAGCTTGAAAGAAAAAAAAGAAACTGGTAATGTCTTAAAGAGAACTTCATTTGCATTGCTGGTATAGGTGATATTAATAGGTGCAGTAGCTCTGATATTTTAAGGCAAGGGAAGGGGGCTTCTTGCAGAAACTCCTTGGCCTACCTGCACTTTTAGCGGCCTCTGGATGGTCGGCATCATGGCAGTCATGCTCCGTAGCATTTCCTTCGAGAGATTCTGCGGCAGAAAAAAAAAGTGATGAAATAAGCCAATTGTACAGTGCTTTGACTGCAGAGATGTCTTACTGCTTGAGCCTGGAAGGAAGGAAAAGTCGTACACACCTCCTGTCAAAGACACGAGTAACTAGAATAGAGTTCGGCAATGCGTGCCACTTGAACGTATCCACATCTTCATTAACGTTCATTTTGGTAAGCGACAAAGTGTTTTTTCTTATTCTACTGCCGACTTATATTAAAGAAGTAAAATATGCATACGCTGCGGAAAAAGATTGCCTACGAGAAAGCCGACAGGACAGTGACATGCCGATACACTGGGAAGCACATGTTTTGCATAAATAAATAAAAAATTGCCACATCAGAAGATGTTTTAGAAGGCGTCTCATTGTCGCTGTCTGCAATCGAAATTTGTTGGAAGTGTCTATACCAGTTCTCCCCCCCAAGTTCCCATGTAAGGAGCGGCGCATTCAGTTTTGATTGCTATGTCAAAATACACCATCTTCAGCAAGCTTACAATTTCACATCATCCAGGGAACAGCAAAAGCTGACAAAAGGGCCTGGCGAGGTTTTCTTCAGTGCAACATTATAAAAAAGCCACTTGCTCTGTTTTGCATTTTGTTGCTGGCGTCGCTTGAACCTCATCTACTCTCGTGAACGAAATGTTATTATAGGATAGGAAAAGTGTAGGTTTGGCGGCGCAGAAGGGCAACAGAAAAGGACGTTGCCAAATTGTGTTGCCTGAAAGCACTGGTCTCTTTCGTAATAATCATTTCTTAAAGAAAAGAATAGATGAAGACTAGTGCAAAGTCTTCTTTTACAGTGAGTATCCGAGCTGCCATTGAAATTTTCAGCACTGCCTCAACGACAACGTGAAATTAAACCATGTCATTTGCATTTGTAAAAAGCAACTGCTGGCCACAGGTGTCTTATACCCTCTTTGATTTTCGCAATCTATCCGGGCTGGCAAAGCGCTCGATGACAACCACGTGTAAAGCTATCCACGTTATTCTTGAGAGTTTTCGAGTCGGAGCGGCTCTGACATATTCTATTACATGTTGCGTGACACTGACACCTGTGTAGCTTGGAAAACTTTCCAAGATGCATGGCTCCCGCATTTACGACAGGAGAGAGACACCAGCTATGACTATGCGCACGCCAAAAAGTTGTCGCAGTGAAGCCGTGTGCATAACAGAACACCGCCGGCTCTTTACGAAAATGTACGACAAACTGTTGCTGTAGTAAGTCCATGTTTACCGGCTACGTGCCTTTACACAAAAATTTTATTATTATTACTTGGGCCGATTCACGAGAAGAAAAAACAAAGAAGATTACGTTTGGGTGGTAACATCGAGTTTACAGAGAAAGAAGATGCGAAAGACAAGATGGTGAGTCAAATATAGAGAGAAAGGATGTATAGAAAAACAGATAGGTCAACAAGGCCTAGTTGTGGTGGGCAAGGGTAGATGTAAAGCGATAGAAAGAGAAGAGAAGAACGCGTAAATAAAATCAACCGCATACACAATCCAGCATGAGCAGCGGTATTTTGAATTGTTTTCTAAGTCTATTGTGTAAGCACGTAGACCTCAAGAACATCAGCAGCGCCTATTCACCTTCTGCGTAGAGTTTCTTTGGTAGTACTGGCCTAGTACTTCTTATTCTGATAGCGGTCGATTATCTAGTATATAAGTGACTGCGCACATAACTTGCCGTTCGGCCCTATAGCACGAGTAGACACAAAGGAGGCGTGTAAAGTAACCATAAATGTTTGCTGTGTTAAGACAGAAGGGAATAGTGTGAGAAGAAAAAAGAAACGAGTTAACGCCCCAGACTGACGCAGTGCCCATTATAGACGCCATTACGGCACTCTTTGGCCATAGCTGGCCCTCGCGCCATTAAACGCCACTAATCATTATAGACGCCATAGTGAAAGGCTTCGACCACTCATTTTAACTACTTGGAGTACTTTAATGTGCATCGAAAGTGAGATGCACCCGAGCGTTCTTGCCTTTCGCCCCTTCGTAATACGGCCATCGAGACCGGGAGTCGAACGTCGAACCTGGTGTTCAGTAGCTGAGTGCCATTGGAACCGAGCCACCTCAGCCGTGCGAAGAGTACGTTCTCACTTACTACCTATTTCAAGCATAAAACGCGAGAATGCAGACCACGAAGGAAAGAAATGCCAATGTTTAAGCTCCCGAAGCTGCCTTCTGAAGTCGTCCATGTGAATATTACAGAAATAAGAAAGAAAGGGTAAACGCTATTCGCAAGCATTTACAGTCACAATCTATCAAAGCACAATATTGACAGCAGCAAAATCTCGAAGGAAGGGTACTACGACTGCAATCAGATCCCTGAACTAGGATTTGCTTCGCAACAACAAAGGGGCAACTGTAGATGATTAGGCGAGTATGGCAATGGTTCAATTCGAGGGCGTTCACGGAGCCTACAGACCTATGGAAATATGGTGTAGGCAAACAGTGAAATTGTCATGACTTCCAAGTGAGGATTCAACCAGGACTCTTCTTTAATTTCCGTCTCTACCTTATTTCCGTAAGTCTGTGTACGCTGTGAAAATACTTGAAATGAACTAAAGACACAGTTTTGGACATAACGCCACTTTCCGTTGGTGACAAATTACGAAACTGTACATACTGCACTTGGTGCTTTCTGACCTACGTATGTAGGTGGACTGCCACAAGCATATACTAAAGTATGCGATGTGTAGAGAAGGTGACCAGTTCATGAATTTCTCAAGGCGCTATTCTTTAAATAACACTCCAAGGAAAGAAAAGAAGAGTATCGCAGGCACTCCATAAAAAACATGTGGTACAAGGCTTCACAGAAGGTGGCCAGAAATCGAAGTCGGCGTTTGAAACCTATGGAGAGAAAATTACCGCGAAGTCCAGCGTCCATTGTCTGGCCCTTTGTGCGTGACAGAAAGTGTAAAACGAGAGCTCATTATGAACGCCAAGGATAAAACCTATAGGCAAGCGACGAGCATAACTATAAAAACAACGCAGTAATAGGAACGCAAGGGACGAGGTACTAACAAGTGGACATCAGGTAGTATAAAGCGAAGTTGGGGACGACAGCTGGTAACTATACTAGCACACTGCATCTCTGGCTTTAAAATCCCTTCAGAAACGACTGCCACACGCAGAGCTATGAGACAAATTTTTGTTCATACCTCCGACAGCTCGCTTGTTCGTTCGATGCTATGAAACGTCTCATTAAGCATGCTTACGGGCATGCCCACCCATAGGAACATGCTTACAGGAGCAAGGCGTTGAGAACTGTGACTTAGCCTTCGCGCAATTTTATCATATCACCTGTGTCGCTTGTGAAACGAACCTGAATTGGCTACGCAGTTTACACGAAAGAACATTAGAATATGTCTAATGGTTTGGAGTTGTCACTCGAGTTCAAAAATAAAGCTGCGGGAAATTTGGGTAAAAGAAGTGCTTCATTAAATTGGGTTACTTTGTGGCTTATAACAAATGATTGTGTTGATCAACATTCTCCATTGAAAACTGGTTACTTGGCTATTTGCACAAATAAGTCATAAGGCACGCTACCCTAAAATAATTAAAGCTTGCAGCAAATTGCCCATGTTCAGCAGGTATAAAGCCCTTCAAGCCCTTTTTCCATGCACCAGGCTTAGCAAAAGCCAGCAATCGCTGACTGTTCGAAACTGATCTAAAAATACAGTCTAGCGTAAGACTGTGACTGCTATGCTTACCATCTGTTTTGGTCATAACGTTCCAATCTGGAAAAATACCTGAAGCGATTCCGCCAGTATGCTTTCACTCGTGCGTAACTGGTATCGCGAAGTCTCGTTGTATTGCAGTTCGGCGAGATCCACAGCAGACCACCATGCCAGTGCGACAATGAGGCAAACAGTGAAGCGACAAGGTTGTTGGCCAAGCGATACACGTCGCCCCAGCAATTTTCTGTATAATGGAGTTCCTGTCACGTGCGGATTTATCGCAGTCACCATATGTTGTGTCGGGGAATAGAAGCTCCATGCAGACGCAGCTGGCGGCTCAGACATGCGCTATGTAACAATGATGACGTGGTTTCCGAGCCGGTACGGAACCTTAATTGAAGCGTGCGCTGCAGTGTCATTACAGCTGAAAAATTATTCGCCTTAGAATAGAAAAGGCAGCTAGTAACGTGCAGTTTACGCAAGCTTACACAACTTCTAGCATAATAAAAATTCTAGAATGAAAAGAAACACCCTAGCGATAAAAATCTTCATACCAGGTTTCATGGTATAGCGAATGTGACATAAAGAAATGCCTTCAAAGCTCGTGACGAAATTTATTTCAAGACGAATTAATGTCTACACGTTAAACATTCGTATGTCACTACTAACTGTATGCATCGTAAAAATGCTTGATGATTAAGTCTGCTTAAGATAATCTGATTGCCGATTGTCGCTGTACCATGTGTATTACGCACACCTTATCTCGTCGTTTGCGAGAGGCACTATATGCGACCTTTGACAATTCGGAACATCCTTTCCGATAGCCTAGGCACGTCATACAAGAAATACTCTCATGAAAAAGGCAGTCCGTTCTGTAATGTGACTAGACGAGTTTCGGTAATAAGTGGTCCTTGCTCACTTGCTCTCGCGCGTCGTTATTGGTTTTTGTCATCATCCTTCGGCTGGAATACTTGACGGGCTTCAATTCAGCTACCGTACAGCGTAGCGCACAGCACGTTTGTGAGATGGTCGTAACACCAACAAAAGATAAGAAAACTCTACAACGACGAAGAAATAATTTTTTTAATATCTTTATCTGGGAGTTGCGATTGACCCCGCTGAAAGAAAAAAAGAAAGACATCCAATCGTTCATTATATTACACGACTTTACTATACGTCGACGTATTCCGCAATCAATGAAACTCTCTCAACAGTCTATGGAGTGTAAGTTGTAGAATACTGGTGATTCAGTCGACCCAGTCAGTGATTCAGGCCACTAAGAAAAGTAATGTGAACGAGCAGACAATTCCGCCGTCAAAGTATTTATCTTCGAGCACTTGTTCCCGCTAGGTTCCTGTATGTAGGAACGGTCCGTCCTTTGTTTTGTTTGTGCTTCAAAAACAATTCGAGCTAATCTTGCTGATTGAAGACGAAGAGAATGAGAGTCGGCAGTGCAAAAGGGCACCAAGCTTCAGCGCTCCGGGGCTTTCTTTTTTCGCTGAGAAGCCTCGCTGCTTCCCCCGTAAGATGTGAAATTCTTCTTTGCCCGCCTGGCGGAAAAGAGCAGGAGCACTCAGTTTTATTGAGTTAGACGACCTTCACCGCGGCACTCTTCACAAGCAAGCACCAAAATTTTGCCCCTTTTCGTAGCTCGGATCGGGAACGGTGAGGCTGAAGGAAACCACGCACCGTCGAATGCAAGGCATATGCGCCATCTGCGACGAGCGCGGCCTTGAGCTTCCGGCTTCAGTCACTCACCTGAACGTCGTAAATACCTGCCGGTTCAAAGTCATCTTGTTCTTTTTTTCCCGCGGCAAACTTCTTTTCGAAGGCGCACGGCATTTTACCCGCGCTTCGAACCGCAAAACTCGAGCACGTGGTTTAGTGCCGTTTCAGATTCACTTGTAGACTTCGGGTAGTTTGAAGGACCGCACTTAGTGCGTGTGTATGTGTGTCAATGCATAATTCATTTTTACTTATAGTTCTTCTTTCTAGGTTTTTCTTTGTATTTATTTATTCCGCACGATACTACGTTCATTTTTGTTAGGGTGCCTTTCCTAAACATTTTATAAATGATCCATGCACGTAGCGCTTAGCTTTTATCGCAGTTGGTTGCTGCATTTCAAAACAGTAGTCACCGTCTGACCTACTTTCCGTAAGGCATGCTTCAGAGTTTGTTCTTTTCCCTATTTGGCTGAACACACAAAGGCAAAGTAGATGAGAATCTCTGAACAACCCTTTCCCCCGCACCCTTTCTATCACGCTTCTTTACTGAAAAACCCCCACCACAGTTTAGCTTATGCCGCGTAATGCTAAGAACCATTTTGTACTTACGAACAGCAAGCAATGACAAAATGTTTTGTGCCAACCGCGCACAGGAATAAGGAAAGTATTGTCACGAAGCGTGCAGTGTTCCTGTTATTATTTCGCTGTTGGTTATTTTCATTCTTTCCCGATTATTATTTGTTCTTCCCTCAGGGGTGTACCATGCTCCCTAAAGAGCACCTCTTCCTCCGCAAGATCACCCACTGCTTCTTTTTCAGGTAGTCACGCCTGAAGAGGCCTACCTTGGCATTTTTTTTTTACTTAAGAAGACATGTTCGTAAGTTGTCTTGCGCGGTCCTTAACATGTTCTCAAGCTTCAGGACCATGCTAAGAGCGATGGAACGAAGATTGATAGGCATAACGTTAAGAGACAGAAAGAGAGCGGTTTGGATCAGACAGCAAGCGGGTATAGACGATATTATGATTGACATCAAGAGAAAAAAATGGAGCTGGGTAGGCCATATAATGCGCAGGTTAGATAACCGTTGGACCATTAGGGTTACAGAAAGGGTACCAAGAGAAGGGAAACGCAATCGAGGACGACAGAAGACTAGGTGGAGCGATGAAATTGGGAAATTCGCGGGCGCCAGTTGGAATCGGTTGGCGCAGGACAGGGGTAATTGGAAATCGCAAGGAGAGGCCTTCGTCCGGCAGTGGACATAAAACAGGCTGATGTTGATTATGATGACGCAATTTTCTTCCCATCAATGTGTCTTAGAAAAGTGTAGTGTTGAGCAAAGTTTAGTAGCGTCTGAACCACTGTAAGAAAAAAAAACACATGCTGTTACGTAGCAGACGAGGCGCCGCGCAGAGTCATTAATTTCCCCATTCCTGCTATTCCATTCTCCATACCCTTATCATCAGTGGCGTAGCCAGAAATTTCGTTCGGGGGGGGGGGGGGGGGGGCGCTCACATTGCAGCTCTGTCTCCTCCTTAAAAAGGAAGCGTTAGCTCGGGTGTTCGTATCTATCTACATGTAGAAGCTGAATTCGTTTTTCTCGGAACCCAATGCACCAAATTTGACGAGGTTTGTTCTATTTAAAAGAAAAACTTGAATCCTAGTGACTTTTGGCTTCAAATATATCATTCAGGTTGTCAATTCTTTTATAAAAATTCACCAAAATAACAAATTTTCAGAAATCTAAACTATCAAGTTTAAAACTATGTAACTCAGCAATAAAAAATGATATCACAATTCTGTGAATTGCACCTAATAGTACATCTGCAGCGGACAAAATTTCTAAGTGGAACGTGAATTTCCAGAAATTTAGCATTATGGAAATACGGCTTTCGCAGAATCATTGTACACAACGTAACCAATTCACGTAACATATGAATTGACACACCAAATTTGTCCGCTTTGACTGTTATAATAGATGCCGTTTACTGAACTGCGACATGTGTGCTTGATGCAGAGCTATTAGTTTGTAAACGTCGTGCTTCATTCTTTTTTTTTTACTTTTCGAGTTTTTCAATATATTTAAATAATGTTCAGGTCCTAAATCGAAATTCCGCTGTCAACAGACACTAGAATTTAACTTTCTCTCTCAAATGCAACAAATTTCATTAAAAGCGATCTGAGGGTTATCAAAGGAAAGCGTTTCTTTGCTTTACGTGTATTTGAATAGGCCGCGTCGGAATTGGGCGCGAGCTAAAGCTTCCTCTTAAACAATTTGTCTGGGGATCAAATACATGAATAATAACTGCATTGCCATTGCTAAAGATGCTGCAAACGAATTCTTGAATGCTACGCACTATCAAAAGAAGTAAAATATGTATTTTTCGTAAAGGATGTACTTGTATGTGCCAAAAATTGTGCCCAAAATAACCGATATCAATGCTTCCATGTTTTTTCTCAATTTACTAAGTAAATAAAATATCACACGAACTTTAGAACTTTATCAATTCGAAACTAGCAAGGCAGTGCATGCCACTGATATAAAAAATGTAAAGGCCATGAAATTAACAAGCTCAGGAGAAATATTGTAATGAAACTTTGTCATTCAAGAACCTTGTTTAGATTCTTGTACATATGCAACGGCCAGGGAAAAATCTCAATGACGTTGTCATTTGTTCCAATGTATTACGCAGAAGCAGCTGTCACCGGTCGTGTATCGTGAGTAATTGCACCGAAATTATAGCCGCACGTATAAAAAGCAGGATTTCTGCAAAGTAAACGAAGGCGAGTCAAAGGAAAATCAGCCAATGCGAATATATGACAAACGGGGTACCTTATTTAAAAGTAGTCTCCATGACCATTTAAACATTTGTCCCGTTGTCTAACGAGTCGCGTGATTCCCGTCTCATTAAATTCCTTGGGTTCCTACTTTAAAAAGTCTGCAACTGGCTCTTTCACGTAATCGTCCGACACGAATCTGGTTCGCCTGAGCTGTTTTTTCAAATGCTCCAAAAAGTGAAAGTCGCAAGGCGACAGGTCTGGGCTGTATGGCGGATGTTGCAGCGTTTCCCGCTTGAACATTGCCAGTTATGTATCAACCACATCAGCGACGTGGGGACGGCATTGTCGTGGAATAAGATGACCACATTCGTCAATTTTCCTCGTAGTTTGTTCTTGATTGTGACACCCAGCCGATCTGGCGTTTTACAATAACGAAACAAATTGATAGTCTCTCTAGATTTAGCAAATTCTATCAGTAATGGGGACTGACGATCGAAAAAAAAAAAGTCAACAACACCTTTCCGGGGGAAATGACGGCCTTTCCTTTCTAGGGGGTGGTGAATACGAATGGTTCCACTGTAAGCTTTGCTGTCGTGTTTCAGGCTCGTAGAAGTGGCACTATGGTTCGTCCCCTATCACAATTGGAGACAAGAAGTCGTCACCCTTATTGTGATACCGAATCAGATGGGTCAATGCAGCGCTGATCTTCTCCGTCTTCTCGCGGTAGTTCAAAATCTTGGGCAACTATTGCGCACACAAGAGCGGATAACCGAGACGTTCATGAATTATTGCGTCAACCGAACCGTGACTGATGTTTACACGCTCTGCCATTTCATCGATGCTTGTCTCGTCAGCTCATCAACCTTTGCAATTTTGTTAGGGGTGATTGCACGATGGCTTTGGCCCGGCCTTGGATCGTCTTTGCAACTTTCACTTCCTTATTTGAACCGTTTGCTCAAACGCTTCACAGTGGCTAATGAAATGCAGTGTTCAACGTACACGGCAGCCATAGGGCGACTAATTTCTTTTTGGGAAATACCTTCAGCTGTCAAAAACCTCAGGGCACCACGTTGTTCAACTTCTAGAGCGTCCATTATGTCGCGCAACCATGTTCAACCCAGTGTATGAGAGCATTAATCAACCTTGAGATACTCACACCTGCGTGTCACTTTTGTAATAGAGGGATGCCTCTGTGTCACGTGCACGCCTCGCAGATAATGGACTGAACAATTATTGCGCGGGGTGGGTTGCCTCACTTTCATTTTACTCGCCTTCGTACATTATGAATGCGAAGATACAATGGGATATACAAATGCGAAGATACAGCTTGATAAAAGGCAAAAAAGTGTCACTGGAAACAAAGTTCACTGCACGTATACGCAAAACCACACAACGAGATATTTAAATATACGTCTAAGTCTCCGATAAATCTACGCATCTAAAAAAAGTCACTGTATACGATGCGTCAAACAAGGCAAATAGACATGTTGCGCAATCAGAGATTCACAGAGTCCTAGATCCCACCCCCATTACATCCACTTACCCGGATGTATCGCACGCGACGGAAGGTGGCGCGCTTGCTCCCCGCTTTTCTCTTTTGCGCACACAAGACTGAGCTACCATCGTCGTCTCACCCATTCCAGCCCCCCTCCATCCCCCCCCCATCCCCCCCCCTACGGTTTCACTCGCACATACAGTATGCGGCGCGTGGTCACAATGTTATCGCCCTTAGACTTTATACGAAAAATGAGGGCGATGGCAACGGCAGGAATGCGCCTGAAGTGTCCATATAATTGCTATCGCAATACTATATAATAAGACTATCCGGCAATTGAAGCGTCCCGTGGCCCATTACTGTCCGCAAAAGAAGTAACAAAATCAAACTTTCACCATACGACAATTCGCTGCGCCACAACAATGTCTTTTTTTTTTCTTTTGTGGAGCCGGGGCACCGAAATGAAAAACCGCAAAGCATGTTGGCCACAATCGAATGCCTACTTTGGGCACCTAATGTAGCTACCGAAAGAATATCGAAGAAAACGTGAGACGCTTGGTCCACCGAGAACCTTTCGCATACTGCTCGGTATCCTACAGTGGCGAGACAAGACTTTCCGGAGAGGTTGCGCTCAAGCGAACGCGGTGCAATTCTTCGAGTCCCCACAGTGATGACGGCGCGCGACGATAGCTTCTTTTTCCCGCCTGCTAGCCGGAAAGTGCCCAAAACTCTGCGAGGCGAAAATCCACTCGGCCAGAGAAAAGCGAACGCGCACCGACGTGCGTCGCGCGGTGGTCGGAGCAACACGAGAAAAACGCATGCGCTCTGGCTGCCTCTGGCTGCCCGCGGGTAGGCTAGCGAGGACAAAAAAATTGAAGAGGCTTAATGTGTCCTCGCGAATAAAAGTCGAAGTAGAAAAAATAAATAAGAACGTAGTTACCGTGGCTGACTTTCGTGTCTTGACACGGATGCTTTGGCGTAGGTGAAAAAAAAAATGTCGATATTTTTTTATGTGTCATGACGGCACAAATTAACAACCACAACCCTTCGTCTCACCCGACCGCGCTGCTGGCTTTTTCAACTTGTCTGATAGTGTGTTGATTTGGCTTGTCTTGTCGTATGGTCCGATGTAAGACTTTATAAAAGTCCATGCACCTTGGGCATCCAATATTTATAGTAACATAAAACCCACAAAGTTCTGCAATTGAAAATCTAAAGCACAACTTTGGAAATGTCAATGCACCTTTCACATCAAAAGTTTATGAGAACTTTATACCCATAAATTTCGGAATTGACATCCATGCGCTGCGTAGATTCCGCGGCCTCCGCAAGATGCCGTGGCGAGCCCGTTCGCCATCAAAACGTCCTTGAGACTTTCAGCTCGAATAGGGCTGCTTGCCGTTATGTGACTCGCGGTGCATGGGTGCTGCCGCGAAATCCAGCCCAAGTTCGCAAGGTTCGCGCTGAAATGTCTTCTCGAGCGTGAAAAAGACATTCTAGAGAAAATTCAGAATGATTTCCGGCACCGGGGGTTGCTTGGGCGGGCGGTGGATGGACAGCACGAAAAAATTTCGGCGGAGGGGGGGGGGGTCTGAAGCCCCATAAGCCCCCCCCCCCCTGGCTACGCCCCTGCTTATCATCACCGCCATGATCCTAGTACTATAAACCTCGATTGGTGCATTGCAAATCAAAGAGGCTTGCCCGGCTTTCCCAGTCGCGCCCGTCCTAAGTCAACCGCATGCTTCACCTACCTCCGGGTTATTTATTCCTGTCACTGTGGCTGGTTATTGACAGCACTCTACTATTGCTTTACTTCCCGTGGTTATACGAAGTCAGTTGCACGAAAACGCCGCCTCTTTCTTCTGCACACCACTTACCCTTGTTCCTGCCTGACAATTCTTCTGTTAGAGTTCGCAGCGTGACGCTTATGTTTGCCCGAAAACGAGCTCCATGACAGCCTTAAGGTAGCAGTACTGAGGCGGGAAATAACCTGCATCAGAAGAGGAGAAAAAAATAACCTGAATGTTCGCATAGTGCGATTTTACTTCGTACCTTCAACTACCTGCGAAGAATTCTGTTCAAGGATTGCTTGTAAAAGCTGCCATGTATTAACGACTGGCGCAATTCTGCAAAAAAAAGTAATCTTCCTATTCGGAAAATTCAGTCGTTTCGTCACGTACCAGAACGCCCAATGAGAAATTTCTCTGTTCGTTGGCATGGATGGTGGGAATGTTTCTCATGCTTTCAAACTCGAAGTGGTAGCGCAGAAAAACTATTCAAAGTAGCCCGAAAATATTTAAGTATCCACTTGTGCTTTCTAACTCCGCCGGAATGACTGCCGCGTAATAAAGATAGTTTCAATGCGATAAGAAAAAAAAAGATTTTCCTGAGAAGGGTGCTGGGCGCGTTATCCTCATAAGGGCCACAAAAGCTCTGAGTTTCACCAAGTTTAGGTCGTAACGCCTCGAGAGAGCACGGACTTTCTAACTGACAATTAGGGCTGAGCACCGTGCTTTCAACGTGTTTGTTTCGAGCTGTGGGGGCGTACTTCCGAAGTTCCTGAAAGGCCCGGTCCAAAACAAGCGCGCGTCTTTCAGCTCGACCCGCTATCTAAGAATTCCGGAACATTAGCGCTAACCAGGTGCCAGGGACACCAAACAGTATTGTCCACGCACCTGTGACCGGTCGGTTGCTAAGAAAATTTACTAATGAGAATTTGCGCTTCGTTGCTAAGGGCACATGTGGGATACTCTAGCTTCTTTTGGCCCCTGTATTTCCCGCCTCAAAGCAGACTAACTTTTCGCTATGACTTCAAAGCACCCCTTGGGGCATGTACAATAATTAACAATTAGTTTCGCCTCGTAGAGGTTAATTAGCAGTGCTTTTTCATCTCAACCTAACCGACAGCCTTAACGATCTGTGTTCTAACTTTTTGTGTACGTTTGTCAGTACATTTTCTTTGCTTACAAAGGGCACCGTCTAGTGCCTGACTAAGTCGTGGAGGCTTGATTTCTCGAAACAATATGATCATGAGATTCAGAGCTTCTCGAAACAATATGATCATGAGATTCAGAGCGTCTAATCTTATTTGTTGTGCCTTCCAACTCATATATGCGAATACCGAGTGCACCATCTATTTGAGGGCGGTAACCTGACTCCACCAAAGGCGAAATCATTTCGTACGAAATGTGGGACTTTTTTTTTGCGGGACATTGTACACTGCTCGTTTCCACGCCAAAGCGGCGTCATAAACGCATTGTGTAATACTTGTCTTCAGAGGAATGGAGGCTATGATTACGCAGAAAAGGCGTGACGCCTTCTTAACAGTGCTCGGTGACTCGCAGTGACATACAGATGCTTTCTTTTCTCTTCTGTTGCTGCACTTCTTTTTTGTTCGTGGTTGGGCTTACAATCTTTGTTAGACGCGTCACTATTGTTCGCTCCTTGCCGATCTTTTGCATTCCAATTGTAATTGTATCTTGAACTATACTACATGCTCACCTTACAAATGTTTCTCCAGAGGCCTGTAAAAATATTCCCTCTCCCCTAAAGGAAAAGAAAACCCTCAGCAAGGTAAAACAATCGCCGGTGAAGTCAATAAGAAAGTGCGTACTAATGAGACAAAACGTAAACTTCGTGGCGCTACGCATGTAGGGGTATTCCTCAAGGCGGAGTATTTAGCCCCACCTTGTTCAGTCTCAGATTCGTTGACCTCGTTCAGTTAATGCCAAATACAATCAAACTATCAATGTATGCATACAACATGTCTGTCTTGAGTTCGGATGTGACATGTCCTTAAATAAATGCAAAACCTTAGAAGGCTGATACTCTGACAACGGTTTACCTTCGCAGTCAAGGCCTCCTTATACCATCATCATCATATCAGAAAAAAAAAGTGCACAGATGGCGTTTACTCGCAGGTCAATGACACGCTTACGCCGTCTCCATCAACGGGCAGATATTTCCGACGAAAAGCTTCACACAATAATCGGTATTATCATCAATAGAGACGTTACCGGGAGCCCTCATTTGGCCTACATGATATGGCACCTGAGAGAATTTTCGCAGTTGTTAAATTTTTTAGATGAAAACAACTTGCAATGCAATGTTGTAATTGTACAGGACATTATTTCCCGGCTTTTCGGCATGCAGCTTGCCCATCCTCGCTAGCAGTCGCTGGATAAACCTTCGTGCCTTCCAGGCTATTCAAGCTCGGGCTCTCAGGGTTTGTCTTGGTTCGCCAAGGTGCGCGTCAGCAGCGTTAACTATTGCAATTGACCGTGGCATACGAATACAAACACACATTGCTCTTGAAGGGCTGAGACTGCACATTAGGCACCTTGCCCAAGTTTGTCCCCACCATCTTGCCTCACAACCTTTAAAGAGACCTCAGACGTCATTCTGTGCTACAATCTCTGTTCATTCGACCAGTTTTTCATCAAATTTCTCGCCGGCAACTAAGCTGTCTAGGGGTTGGTTACTCTCAATGGTTGTGGAGGAGTCATCGTTTGCCCAGCGATAGTCGCCACATTTAGTTTCAAAACGTGTCAGCCGGTGACGTCGACGGCTGCGGTACATGCAGCTCTTCGTGCTTTACTTCGTCTCACTAGCCAAGAAAATCCTCAAATATTATCAGTATTCAGCGATTGTAAAGCGGTGGTGAAGTCTTTATTTATCAGCCCTTGGGTGTGGCCCACATGAAGAACTGGTGCTCGTTATCACCGATCTGCTTTACACCTTGACTGAGAAAGGGCACCCCTTCACATTTTACTGGCTTTCTAGTCACTGCGGCAATATGGATAACGAGCACTCCGGTAACGCCGCTCCCCTTGAAGACGGCACACAAGCGATGATACCGTTGTCATGCTCAGATGCAGCTGGAATATTTCGCATGCGGGCACGAAACATAACGCTCGTTTGATGGCACACACGAAGTTTTCAAAACAACGGACTGCGCCACCTGGGCTCTTCTCTCCTCCTTTGCATTCCACCAGGGGACGTATTCTGTAAGTGTCCACCTAGTGGACATGTCTATTTTATGTGCGGCTGAAGCGCTGATTGGCTGGGAGTGCATGTCCCCTTCTGACGCGTACCCCAGTCCAGCTTATCAAAACTTCAACACCAGGCGAAATGGACATGTCCACTAGGTGGGCACTTACAGTATATCCCCCCCCCCCCCGCTTCCTATCTTAGCCGATGCGATGCTAGCCTGCTTTGTCGGCTATGATCAGGAGTAGCCTTTACAAAATAATTTGCTTTTCGTATCGGAATGGCTGACAGCGCTGCATATGATGACTGTTGTGACTGTGTTCTCGAGAGGACACTTCATCACGTCTTTTTTTTATTTATTTTTTGTCACTGTCCTGGATACATAGTACTGATACAAACTTTCGCGACTGCACTAGCTCATATCGACGACAGACCGCCGCAAGAAAAAATTATTTCAGAATACCGACTTCACGAGCCGTTCCAGCAGAGAGAGCTAAGAATTATTGCTGCAGCTCTTACGTAGAGCAAACGTGAACGAGTCACTTTAGCACTCACAAGTTGACTCCGACTCTGTGCGGAACAGAAGTAAATGTGTTCATCTGCTTTCTTGCTCTCTCTCTCTCTCTCTCTCTCTCTCTCTCTCGGTGTATTTCCTTCATATATTTTCACGTTCCCCTCCCCACCCCGTATGCAGGGTAGTGAACTGGATTTCTGTTGTGGTTAACCTTCCTGCCTTTCCTTTCTTTATTTTCTATCTCTTCCTCTCACTCTGTCTTGCTCGGATGTGGAATTACTTGGCATTGCAGTAAATTACTCTGAAGACGAATAGCTGTGGGTAGCCGCCGATCGTCGGCTTTCCTCACACGCTTTCACTCGCACACACAGCATACGTCGAGTGGTGACGGTGTTATCGCCCTTGGATATTATATAAAGCACCACGGCGACGGCGACAACAAAAATGCGTCCGAAGTGTCCATATAATTGCTGTCGCAATAGAACGCCTCTGAGAAACAAATACTAGGCTCTTTGCGACACGCGCAACTGCCTTTAGTATTGATGAATGTTAAGATCCTGATATATATGTATAACCACTTCAACATGGCCCGGAAAAGATACTTTTCTAAGTGAAAGTGTGGCATCGTTATAATTGTATAGTTATTATTAACATTATTAATCATTAATTTATATAGAAGGATATATTGCAATGTGTTTAGCCAAACATATCCAGATTACAGACAGTGCAAAGTGGTTTGTGGTGTCTAGCTAAGAACGTAGGTTATCTCAAAAGGATGCCTTCTTGGGCAAGTTGGTAAGGTATGCTAAACATTATGTTTTTTTTTTTACAAATAACAGAGAGAATGGGAAATTAGTTATTGGAGGGTAGTGATATAACCACCAATATACCGATCTGCATAGAGAGGGGGAAGCATGTGGAATTATTCTAGAAGAGAGTGAAATTGCTCCATTACGCAGTGCGTAGTAGAGCACGCTCTTCAGGCTAAATTTTTCCGCCGGAAATGCAACTATGCCCCCTCTCGCAAATGAGCCCTGTGTATGTGAATAAATGGTTGGTTGCTCCTAGTGCTTCATTTGGGCTTCTAATGGACACCTAATAAGATGCACTCTAATGA
Source organism: Dermacentor variabilis (assembly GCF_050947875.1). Classification (NCBI taxonomy): domain Eukaryota; kingdom Metazoa; phylum Arthropoda; class Arachnida; order Ixodida; family Ixodidae; genus Dermacentor; species Dermacentor variabilis. The sequence goes on from NC_134573.1 coordinate 155,915,655, forward strand.
CAGAAACGTGATAACGTTGTGAATATACTAAGGTTGTGAATATTGTTTTATATAAAAGATCAGTATGGCCGCTCCTTATTCGCAAACTCTTCGAAAAGCATTAGACATTCGATTCCATTTGCTTCGGGCACTATTCGACTCGTATTCTATTCAGTCTCGAAAATCACCTTTCGCTCATTCCTAATACATTCGAGCGCTCTCGCAAAATAGAGAAGCTGTAGCTCAGAAAATAATTCCGGCAGAAGCGATCCAATATGATTGTCAAAGTCAGCGATAGAGTTGCGTTTGCCCTGATGCGTTTCCTCATGCGGCATTTCACGTGTGGAAAGGGTAGAGCCCAATGCTCGTCCGGTCCCCTTCCTCCTCCTTCGTGCGTGACTTCATCGCATGATCCAACAAGTACCACCTTCTCTCCTTCTCCTCTATGCACGCACAACCTTCTCGACTCTTTGCTCTTCTCCTTTTTACTTGTGTTACCCTATACCCTGTTAAATCGCCATCTGGCATCCCCCCTTAAAAAACCTGGGTAAGTAGCTAAATACAACTATCGTTTTATCAACGGCGAGATTTGCGCTTATTTTCAGTGGTACGACACTCAAGGTATGGGACAAAGTTCAAGCTTTCTCTTTAAAGTTCTAGTTTGCGTAATGCCCAATGAAAAAATAGTCCACTAGAGGCACACCTATGATGCACTAAAACATAAAGTGACAGAGACTACCCCCCCCCCCCCTCTCTCTATGTTCTCAAGTGTGTTGTTGTACCTGTTTAAAATGATTCCACATATACAGTGGTGTTACCGTGATAGGGTCAACGACCAGCAGGGGGCGACAGAAAAAAAGGCTGAATCTAAAGCAGGGGCATTATGCAGACGAGCGCCCGCGCTGTTTGTCGTGCGTGTGCGCCTCCTCAGTTGACATTTTTCTAGCACCATCCCCGCGTCGCAGCGCCTCTTGCATTCTAAGCGCATACAAGCGAGACAAGCGGCACCCACTTGAAAAACTCATTTGTGAAGTCCCTATGCCGAAGTTGCAGTCAGACAGGTTTTCCATTTCCTTCTTCTCCTTCTTCTTTAACCTCTCTGCAACTTCTTTCAAGGCGGAATTCTCATATGAAAGTTCACTGACATGTCACATTTTTATATACTCGGATAGCATTTCTTGCGTGTATAGGTTGAACTCCAATTACAAATTTCATCACGTCATGCACCAAGATTATTATTTTTTAAGTGCTGATGTTCCCGTGCCCATCAAATGCGCGACTATAAGCGATAACAGCGCGCGTGTTGACAGCCCCGGGTGCATATTTGACAATTTACGCCCAGTTCCTGTGCACAAGCTATCTTCACAGGTAATAGAAATGCCTGCTCGACTTGTGCGTTAGCTGAAAGTCGCCTCAATGTGCCATTTCAATGGCTATATAGGAACGATGGCAATGCATCCCAAGTAGTTCTTGGGGTGCGTTTTTTTTTTTGTTGTTGTTGTTGCTAAGCACGCCTACTGAGTAAAGCTTGCTCCGAACTGGTGATGGACACGCTGAGTAATTATCAAGGAGGTACACGAACATTAAAATGTGGCAAAAGAAATCTTGATCACTTCCTTAAACTTAAACGCTAATTAGTGCAAACTTTGTAGAAGTGCCACCACACATAGCTCAATATATGTGACGGCTGGCAAATATATTAAATATGTGTACTTGTTAAAAGAAGTTCACGCCGCTACGATTTAGGTGAGCAATCAAGACACGACCAATAATGATTGCCACTATTCTTCAAGTGTGAATCTTTCTCTGTGAGAACTCTTTATAGATTTCTTTTTCAGCTTCGTGTTGCTCTACGGCGGACGACAATTGTTTATTTTGTAGTTCTTTTTATTTTTTGGAGTTTAAAGTAGTATAGCATAAAAAGAAAACACTTAAGCCATGCTCCGACTTGCTAACTTTTTATTTTATTTTTTTATGTATACATACTGTCAATCACAAAAGGAATTACAACGGGGGTGCAAAAGAAGAAACAGGAATTTTAATACAAGGCAAAAAATAAATAAATAAAATATGATACAACCAAACGTGTCGCATTTGTTGGCTGTATGACATACAATAAAATCTACAAAAGTAAATTGCGCAGACAAAATGACATTGCAACTTTGCTTATATGAACACAAATGCAAAAACATAACACTGTTTCCAAATTGCAAGGCTAGCAAATCGCTTTCAATTAGTTAAGAAAAACGAGCTAAAGATGTGCTACTAGTAATGGAGGGGGTCCGGCTATTCCATTCTCTGATCGTCAGGGGGAAAAGCGAGAATTTGAGGGCATCTGTAATAAATTTGTAAGACGCAAGGGTATGGCAACATTTCTAAAGGGTAGTTCTTGCTGTGGATTGCTTAATATAATGTGACATGTCCATTTTCTTGTGGTTGTGTAATAGTTGGTACATTATCTTTAATCATGTTATGGTTAGTAATCCAGCCTTCTTAAGTCATTGGCGGGTGAATCTGTTCGGTTAAATTTGTTAAACATGACCCTAAGGGCTTTTCTTTAAACTCCTTCGAGCTTGTTCGTTAGTTTTTTGTGTTCCGAAACCAAGCAGTGTTTGCGTCTTCCAGGATGGCCCTGATAAGTGTATTATAGGCCAGAAATCAGCTTTGTGTCTGGTGGTAATAGTTGTAATCTTCTTTTTATAAAAGCAGTCTTTTTAGTGCAGATGATGTGATGTACTGAATGAGAATCCCATCGTAGATTTTGTGACAATATGAAACCTAGGTATTTATGCTCCGTAAATTTAGACAGGTTAGGTGAATTAATGGGATAATTAAAGTAGGAGGAATGTTTTCTTCTAGTTATGGATAACAGAGCGGACATGTTTTCGTTAATGCCCGTTCGCCAGTCACTGCACCACACTGAAACTGCCTCTAAGGCTGTGTTTAAGGTGATGTGGTCATAATGGGAATTGATTTCCTTGTACTGAACGCAGTCGTATGCAAACAACCTGCATCCGACATTAACAGGTGAAGGTAGATTGTTTACAAAAAGTAAGAATAATACTGGCGCCAAAACTCTACTCTGCGGTACACCAGAGGTCACCGGTACGACTAAGGATTTCACTTGATTTAGTTATACGAATTGCGATCTGTCTTTGAGGAAGTTAGTGATCAGTCAAGAATTTGTCCCTTGTCCAGGGTAAATTCAAGTTTTTTATGCGACACGTCATCAAAAGCTTTAGAAAAATCCAGCAGAATGAGATCGATTTGTTTTTGATGATCGCTGCTTGAGTAGACATCACGGATCAATTCGATAGTAAGGTTGGAAACATCTTTTCTGTACGTCCACTTTCACAGAGTGGAATGGAAGCGGATTTTCCTTCTGATGCTTTCGCCATAGACTCCGACTCCACTTTCCCTTTGGCGCTCTATTCGTTATAGCCGTCTTTCTTGCCTCGCTGCGCTCCGCGTTCGCGCTTTCATCCTTTGCTGTGCTCCTTCGCTCGGTTACGCCGACGCCAACGGTCAACGCAGAAACTGGTGCCTAAGAGTTGGGCTTTAAAGAAATGAACATGGTGGATGTCACTTTGTGATTGCTTCCATCGTGTTTTTAAAACCTCTAATGTTATATGGAGGGGCAACATATTGTGAAAGAAGTGCTTCAAGAAAAAAATGTGCTCTGTTGGTCGCCTATCAAAAAAGTTCTTTTGACAGTTTATGAAAACTTCCTAGACATTGTGCTACAGATTCTACATAACGTTTATGCGCACCCCGTGTATATTAGGTTTACACATTTTCTCAACGGATTTCTGCGGGCATTCGGCAAACAACCCCTCTGGAGGCCTAAAGACCGGAAATGGATCGAAACAACTTTTTCTATCGACAATCCACGTGCTTATATAGCCAAAGTTATGGCCGATATAAGAAGGCATTTAAACAGTCTATATGGAGAATATAAATTATACACAGATTCCATTAAGTATACACGAGCTACTATACGGCACATTATAGGTAAATAAATGGCTGCACACCTTCAATAAATAAATAAATAAGTTCATTACTTAATTATTCGATTATCAAACAGTTGATTTCACCTTTCTTGCAACAAAACAAAAATAAAACTGAGGTTGAGAAGAAAAAAACAGTCTCAAGCACTGCTTAACATGCCTCATCAACGCTAGGAGAAACAATGTATGCAGCACCTAAATTATGTGATATTAAGGCGAGAGCCTGAATTGTCTCGTTGCAACAGCTCACACCTCACGTCTAGACGAGCGGTACAAAAATATCATCAGCAGCAATGGCTCATACCCCTTTAAGGAAGACGCTATAAGCGCTAAGCAAAGTGAAGCGAAAGGTGGATACATTCATTGAAATCACCGATACATCACACAGAACTGTATACGTTTCCCTAAAGAACAAGCTCAATATCAGCGTCTGAACCATCAGTAAAGCATTGCATACCCCTCTCGGAAGTACGCTACGGCCGAGGATGCTCGCCAAGAGAGAAACGAGGTACAATGTGCGAAGCGGCGAGAGGAAGGCGCTCGACCGTGAGTGCTGCTTTCCCGCGCTGAGATTTCATTTCATTTCATTTATTTTCACCTTAAAGGCCTTACATAAGCGACGGCTTTAATCCTTTTGTAACAATGTTAGAAGAAATGTACAGAACAGTAAAGAAACAACAATAAACAAATACAAGCCAGGAACAATTGCGAAAAAAAAAGAAACATCGTATTGGAGTAAGAGTAAGTGGGATCGGTAATTAAGCAGTGTGATTATTTAACATTTCGCGGAACGTTTTACGGTCAGTGCATGACACGATATCATCTGGGAGATGGTTCCAATGGGTTATAGCGTCGGGGAAAAATGAAATGTGCATGGCAGATGATATGGTGTTAATATTTGCTATGGGACGACTGTGGCTTAAGCGAGAGGATGTACGTAAGGGTGGATTTAACAGGGAATGCCTGGATTGTGGATGGTAATAAAAGGTGTGAAGCAAGCAGAGACGAGAGATGATCCGGCGGGAAGCAAGTCATGGTAGTTCAAGTGTACGTTTTAGTGCGGTTATGCTGGTATCACGAGAGTAATTGGAAGTTACAAACCGAGCAGCGCGATTTTGTATTGCTTCTATGTCATAGGTTAGATATGATTGGGAAGGATGCCGGATGGATGACGCATATTCTAACGGCGGACGTACGAATGTTAGATATGCTAGCTTTTTTTTTTCTGGTGATGCGGCTTTCAGGTTCATTTTAAATATCCAAGGGTGCGTGAAGCATTAGAGCAGATGGTGTCAATGTGAGTTGCCCGTGATGGTGTCGATGTCATGTGAACGCCGAGATATTTGTAAGGCGGGGCATGATTGATAGGAGCTGAATTTATTGTGTAGGTGTGACTGGTTAAGCTGTGGTTGCGGGTGAATGACAGAGCTTTGCATTTAGTAAGGTTAAGCGGCATGTACCATTTCTCGCACCATACTGCGATGGAATCGAGATCCTGTTGTAGCGCGGTGGTTTCATTCGAGCCTTTGATTGGTGAACACAGGACAGTCGTCCACGAAAAGACGTAATTTATTCTTAATGTTAGCAGGTAAGTCATTTATGTAGATGAGGAAAAGTAGAGGCGATAAACCAGCGCCCTGTGGCACACCCGATGTTACGCTGCTAAGAGATGAATTATGGCTAGTTGCAGAGGTAAACTGTGTGCACCCTTAGAGTTCAAGTCAGGTAAGCAAGCTATTTGGGATTCCGTTAGATGCGGGTTTTTGAAGTAGGTGATTGCGGGAAACGCGGTCGAATGCTTTTGAGTGATCCAAGAAAATGGTATCAATCTGCATATGAAGGTCCATGAAATGTAGAATGTCATGGGCGAACTCGGCAAGTTCGGTCTCGCATGAAAATAGTTTTCTGAAGCCGTGCTGGTAAAAGAAGTTGATAGATTCCAGGTGAGAGATTAGGTTGGATGAGATTATATGTTCTAGAAGTTTAGAAGGAATGCTGGTGAGAGAAATCGGGCGATAATTTATAGCACGGGAGCGGTCGCCAGTCTTGAATATTGGTACGACATGGGCCTTTTTCCAGTCGTCGGGCAAGCTTTCAGTCTTTAAGGATTGCGTAAATATTAGATGTAGTACCTGGCTAGAAAGGTTACTGGTGTTAACTAGTATTTTGGCGTTAATTCCATCACACCCGGCTGAGGTGGTTAGGTTGAGTGAATTAATGAGGCTACATATGCCATCAGGGTTGATCTTGATGTCTGCCATTAATTTTACTTGGAGTGCTGGTATTGGTTCAATGAGAGTGTCATTAGTGTTGGAGAAAACTGAGGTGAAGTAGTCGTTAAGAGCTGACGCGCATTTCTCAGAGTTAATGAGATTACCGTCCGGATCTGTTAGTTCAATCTGTCTAGAATGTGTCTTTACTGAAAGTAAGCGCCAGAATTTGTTGGGGTTTGATCGTAGAATCGTCAGAACGTCATGATTAAAGAAGTTAGCTTTGGCTATCATCCGCTCCTGAATATATTGGTTAGCGCACAGTTCGTATTTTCCCCATGTTTCTGAGTTATTTGTAAGTTTAGCTTCTCGGTAAAGCCTTTTCTTTTTAGTAAGGAGAGCTTTCAGTCGTTTATTAAACCATTCATTGTTACAGTCGGATTTCACGAGAACTGTTGGTATGTATCTTGCTTCCAGGTTGAGCAATACATTCTTAAAAAGTTCCCAGTTGCTATCGACAGGTCTTGATAAGTAAGACTGCTGAAAATCATTAAAAAATTTGTGGAGTTCATTATTTATGGTGTTAAAGACCGCCCTTTTGTTATCTTTTATTATTTTTGTTGTGGGTGACTTTTTCTTAAGCGCTATTGTCATGCAGATATGGATGAGGTTGTGATCGCTAAGACCGGGTAGTGTGGTAACGCTCTTTAAGCTATCAGGGCAAGATGTGAGCACAAGGTCAAGGGTGTTATCCCCTCTTGTAGGACATGGTATCACCTGATGTAGGTTGAAGTCTAGAATAAGGTCAATAAACTGTTTAGCTTGGGATAACGGTGACCTGTTGGTTAAAGAAAGCAGAGGCCAGTTAATGTTAGGGTAATTGAAATCGCCAGAGGTGAATAGGTGCGTTAGCGAATCTGTCAGTGATGTCGGTTAGTGCTTTACGGAGTGAATCGCAGAATGACGGATGGCTGTCCGGCGGCCTATAGCACACGCCAAAAATTGTCTTTCCAGCACCATCGTAAGCGCAAGTCCACAATAGTTCGAGATTATCATCCCAACTGAGCAGGGAAGATGAGAAGGTGTTTCTGAAAGCTAATAAAACACCCCTTCCTCTCCGGTTGCTCCGATCATGGCGATACAGAGCATAGCCGGAATTCGGAGGGAAAATTTCGCCATCTCTCACGTCTCTGTTTAGCCACGTTTCAGTTAGTACTATGATGTCGGCATCGATGTCGTGAGTGAAGCTGCGAAATTGTTCTCGTTTGGGTAGCAAACTGCGCATGTTAGTGAAGGCTATGTTAAGGAGAGGTAAAGAGGGACGATTGCGGGATGAGGTTGAAGTGATAGGCTTCGTTGTCCGTCATAGCACGTTTTCGTGTCTTGTTATTTGGGAAGCGCTGTTTCCATGCGCCTTTATGAATGGCCTCGTAGCCTCAATCACGCTGTCAGAAGTAGGGTCGTAGTGATAGCGCTTATTGTTGACGAGCAACTTGTCTACGTGTAGTTTGAACGCACATTTTTGTGGTCGTATGAAACCTAACAATTTAGAACATGCGATGCGAGTAGCAGGAGCGAAATCTTCACGTGTAGCGAAGTTAGTTACCTTTAGTTTCCGCCCACAGGCCAGAAAGTTTTCCTTTGATTTAAAAAGAGCCAGCTTGATAATTATCGGGCGTTTTCTTTCAGGACGGTATTTGCCTATGCGATGGGCACGTTCAATAGCGCTTGGTTCTAGATGAATTTCCAGCTTGCTAGCGCAGAAATTGGTTATTTTTTCCTCAGACACTTTCCATGTTTCTTTTTCATTGTCTAACTGTCCGAGGAAAAGCAAGTTATTACGGCGCATTCTGTTGTTTATGTCAGTGCTCTCGGCTTTTAGCAGCGCTGTCTCTTTGATGGCATCATTCTGTCGAGTCGCAATTACCTCGTCCTGATGGTCGTTTTCTAGCACAGAAATACGTTTTGTCAGTGCAGCAAATCTGTTGTCTTTGAGAACGTTGGCTTCTCTAAGCTCATTTATGTTGGTACGTATTACTGAAATTATTTCTTTTAGTTCTTTGATGGTCTGGGAAAGGGATGAAACGGTGTCTCTGTCGGGGCCTGGGTTAAGTTCAACATCTCCGAAGAGCAAGAGGATTAGATTGGACAGAAACGCAAAGGCAACACCTTCATAGTACAGACGTACAAATCCACACCACTTCAAGTCTCAGGGGCAAGACACCGCGACGACACGATTGTCGCTACGAAATTCCTTAGTATTTTGTAAGTAACTAACCTGGAAGGTTAGGAAAGCGATGAGCATCCTGCGTTCAACGATGTCGTGCCCCAGCTGATCAGCTTTGCCACGCCGATTAAATACAGCTTGGCTTGACCCTATGACTGGTGACGTTGCCTTCGTAGGATGTCGCCAGGTGAAAGAAGCTTCTGCCGCTAAAACTAGACTCGTCTTCACAGCTTCGGTGGCGAGAGGCGGACGGGTAGCCCAGGGTTGTGGTGGCTTCAGGGAAGGCGATCCGGTTTGCAGAGGGCGTTCCGGGGTAGGGCATGTACCAGCACAAGACCAGTACGGCAGCATCTGGAAGGTTAGGAAAGCGATGAGCATCCTGCGTTCAACGGTGTCGTGCCCCAGCTGATCAGCTTTGCCACGCCGATTAAATACAGCTTGGCTTGACCCTGTGACTGGTGACGTCGCCTTCGTAGGGTGTCGCCAGGTGAAAGAAGCTTCTGCCGCTAAAAGTGGACTCGTCTTCACAGCTTCGGTGGCGAGAGGCGGATGGGTAGCCCAGGGTTGTGGTGGCTTCAGGGAAGGCGATCCGGTTCGCAGAGGGGGTTCCGAGGTAGGGCATGTACCAGCACAAGACCAGTACGGCAGCATCTGGAAGGTTAGGAAAGCGATGAGCATCCTGCGTTCAACGGTGTCGTGCCCCACGATGATGCAATGTCAAGTCGAGGAGAAACGTCCTTCGCGCGTGTCTGACCCCGCCATGCGAACGCGCGACGCCGCACCTAAGCGTCGAAAACGAGCCGAAGAAGCCGAACTGCGAGAGCAGCAATGCGACGAAGTGAGACGGCAACACAGAGGGGAGGCCGAAGCTCGCAGACAAAGCTTGCCACACGTTTACTTCACACTGCGGCTCGTTGTGTCTAGCGAGAAATCTGATCCCTCCGATCGTATAACTTAATGCATTACCAAGTGTGTAGCAGGCTTTTGCCTTCACGTGTTACTGGAGTGCAACATGCCGCCTAACTTTTGTACATTTAGAAGCAAATAACATGACCTAGATAACATATTATCAAGGACTGTATAAGATAGACTGTAGAACGAAGGTTTAGTGAACAGAATAAACAGTTAACAATGAGACTTAGAACGACAGATAGCTGAGCTAGTTGGTAAGGATTCATTATGCAAAAATAGAAGTGAGGCGTGCGAACAGGACAAAGTGTAGAGATCTAGAGATCCTTACCAACTAGTCCAGTGGCGTTCGTGTTGTCCACTTTTCTACTCTTGTGTCCTGTCTGCACGCCTCACCACTTTCTTGCGTAATAGTTAACAATTATATATTTAATAAGCATCCTATTGCATTAAGGTAGTTACGGTGATATATATAACTTGTGTGCCGCACCTTGTGCGTACAAGACTACGACAGTGGAATTACATGCGCAATTTCAAGTGCAGTCTAGATCAGAAATGTCCCTTTCATGACTGTCGAGCTAATCGTCCATCATTTACCCTTCATAGTCTGCGGGCCGGTCTGTTCGTATTCCGGAACCCCTAAGCGTTTTCTCTTTATGGACCTGTATGTCCATGTATATATATAGGTCAAGAGCGAGAGAGCTCACAATGAACAGCATAATGCTTCCGGACTCGCAATGTGAACATATTACAGCGTTCTGAGGAAGAAAGCTCTTCATGGCGACAAGCGGGTGCAGAGTGGAGCAGAGATTTAGCGCCGGAGAAAAGTCGATGAGTATGGGCGTGTGTATGGGCATTGTGTTGCAATTGGGCAACCAGCTACTTTCTTCTTGACTAGTTCTGAGAGCCGTAATTCTGTTTTCTGGGTACTTGTGAAACAGTGACCAAGGGAAAGCTTTCAGTGAGGAAGCCGTGCAAGAGACGCTGAGAGGCAAGTGCCTGTCGTAGTTGCGCAATAGCGTCCCAAGAACTGTCAATAATGGTGCCGTCCGACGACGAAGAATGTCGCCTTCTTAGAAGAGTGAAATTACATCGGTTGCGTGGCTCAACCTCGATATAACCTTGACATACCTCTACGAGGTTATAGGAGGCTCTTCAGCTGTAAGGCGATAGCAATGGAAAGCGTCCTGAAAGCTACTTCTATGATATGAAGGGAGACTTTCATTTACAAACGAAGAACAGGAATTAGACTACACCAGCGACTTGACTCTGAAGACTAAGTAGGAGTCCCCCACAACTCCGTAAGAAATCGTAAAATTGAAGACAGGGCCCGTACCAGATTTCCCACAGCGTTTTTTCTATGAACACGTTATACATCAATAACATGCGAAGGAACAAGAAAAGCTTCAAAGAAGCCGCTGTCACTGCTGGAAGAAGATTATGTTGTGCCTTCAGGAAATGGCACATACCCACTATGGGCAATAGACCGAGAATTGGGAGTTTAGAGCTCATTTATAGGAACGAGTGGATAAGAAAGGATTTTGGTAATCTTTGGGAAGAAATTTGACCGAGATGAAAAGAAGGTTACTATCACCTCCACCTTATCGCTCATCCGGCATCGACCATCCCTACAAATTAAACGTCATCAGCTGTAAAATCGATACCCTTTTTCATTCATTTCTGCCCCCTACATCGACTGAGCGGAATCGCCTTCCGCTCGACGTAGCATTCATACCGGATTACGACTCATTTCTTTCATTTGTTGTGCGATGTCTTGGTGCTAATCCCTGACATTTCAATTTCTTTTTTCAGACAGTAATTTGCTTTTGAGTGCGTTGTTTTGTATATATATATATATATATATATATATATATATATATATATATATATATATATATATATATATAGTGAAATTATAAGCCAACGGAAGGACAGCATAGGTGAAATTTTTGTCGTTCTCAATTGAATTAAAGAAATGGTCAATAAATGTAAATGAATGGTGGATGAAAGAACAACTAGCCGCAGATGGGATGCAAACCCACGTCTTCGCATTAGGCGTATACCAAGTGTTTGTTTTTTCATGTGCGTTAATTTTCATTTATATATCACTTCTTATTCCACTTATAACGACAACTTATTTCTGCTATGCTGTAATTCGTGTGATTGTTTGCTGGCTCCTTATGGTTTTACTAATAAAAATCAGGCCGCTCAGTTTCCTTTCTTCCCGTTCATTACATATCGGGGGTCTTGAACCCGGCAGCCTTTATGCCCTCAAGTAGCATCTGTGAGTTTATTTAGCAGTTTCCTTCACTCAAAAGCGTCCCCTATAGATGGGATGTTCTACATACACTGGCATGGCCGGGACTGGTGGTGGTTGAGTAGCAGTCCCATTTTTAACTCTAGCAGTCCGACATAAGTACCGCGGAAAGTGAATGGGTAAACAGCGCGGTGCTAACTCTTATACATCGCACGCGTAATGCGAACACGATAGATCGTTTCCCACTCGCGACCACTTGTTTTTTCAGCCACTTTCATTGCCATTTTACTATCACGTATTTAGTTCAATTAGGAACTACAAATAATTCCCTTATGCTATCCTTTGTGGCAGTGTTTGTTGGCTTCTCATGGGTTGACTCATAAAAACCGGCTTACTCAGTTTCCTGTCTTCTCATATATATATATATATATATATATATATATATATATATATATATATATATATATATATATATATATATATATAGACTGAGGCTCCTTGAGCTGTTTCGTTGATAAGAATTTGGATTTAAGAGTGCAATAAGAACTGTAATGGGAACTGGTCAGCATGATAACCGTATTGTCGTTGGAATAAAATCACAAAAAGCGTAAACCACATCCTTATGGGTGCCACCCAGATCTGAAACACCAAATGACAGCAGGCCCTAACTAGTTAAACTTAATCCATGCTTGCTAATTGTAGCTTCAAGCTATCTTTCTCTTTGTTCAATGATCCGGGAGTATCATAGAAAATATTGATCGATAGGTTCATTTTCCCCGGGAAAATGGCATAGCGAAGAGATTACCAGACCAAACCTGTGCATATAGAGGTCTAGTGGGGGATGCAGGAACATAATAATGTAGTGAATGCCTCTAATTGTCGTGATGGGCATCATCATTAAGTCACTGAATGATGTTATTTATGTTGCAAAGGGGTAAGGTGTCGAAAATTTCAAATATCTTATCGCCATGATCTATAAGGTAATACTGGAACAGTATAAGTTATAGGCACATTTAGAGATGATCGCGCTGACGACTCAGCCATCTCGTTTAAATATAACCCACTGTCACGCCACTGCTCAACCAAAAGAATGCGCTTTCTCTGTTTTATGTGAACCGAGTTAGGTTCACAGCATCAAAATTTTTCAAGTGCAGTGAAAGCAGGCGAGCAGTTCAAATGTACGTTCTGCGGAATAATCTCAGATGCTTTTACCTTGATGATACGAACGCGGCTTTGCTTTCAAGCCCAGAAATCCGCCGGTTCATATGCTAACGTGTCGGCGACAGGGCAACGACTCATCTACACGAACAGTGCTTACAAACTTCTATGAAACGTCGGAGCTGGGCATGCGTAATGATTCTCAAGAAGGTTTAGTTCGCAAACTTAGTAACTGCATACAGATGAGCCATGTACTTGTTTTTATATGCTATATGACTGAGCTTTCATCCCTGCATTGGTCATTGTTCGTTAAAAAGTTGCAACGTATTAACCTCGTAAAACCGGCTTGCGTGAAACGTCATTGCCCAGAATTTGAAGAAATACTAAATAATCGTAACGTACTTTCCGTCTTAACATGCGTACAGCGAGAATCCTGTCTAAACATATTTCAAATTGCAGCATGAACACGGCATCTTATTTGGTAACTTCTAATTGGGCACTGATGTTCTGCTACAGCAATGTTTTGTTATATTACATTTCCTTTCCCATTTTTTACGGAAAAAAAAACCGAATAAAATGTTGTCGCAATGAACCTCAGCATGACTGCATGTGCTGAGTAACCATTCCCTCGTTTTCAAATGTGAGCTATAGAGCTGTGGACGGCAGAATGTATTAGCACACTTCGTAAGAGTAGCGAAATTCCAGGGCAAGTCGCAAGAATATACGAGCAACAATGCAGGTTAAGAAATATAGAAGAGACAAAGCGCAGGGATGGTAACCGAACACACATCTGCTTGGCCACCCGAGATAAGGTGTAAAGGGGTTATAGGAGATAAAGAAAGGGAGAAAAACAGTACTACTTGTGTGCACACGGGCTGATGCCCGCACCAATCTGTATTACCTCATTACTATAGTACTTGGAGTATTGTAGCAGTGCCCTCGTTGATTTCTGTTCAATCGACATGCAAGGCCATGGTCCAAGTATCTTCCTTTGCGAAAACGATCTTGTGCCCAGGTGGTTTAACGTTTAGTTGTTATTATTAGTACATGTGCTTCATCTCACGTATCGCCAACACCCAGGGACGGTTTCAAGATTCAATTTGACACGGTTGGCAAGCGTTCATACGACCTGGTCATGAAGTATAAAATGCTTGATTAGCCGGGTTCCACACGTCGTTGACCTAACGCTTTCGGCGATAATTCCCCACCAACAGACGAGGTTTGTTAGAAATGATGCAGTGTCGTATCGTAATCACAAAATTAATCAACTTCAGCGTCAAATATACCCTTCAGTGCCGCAAACTTGACAAGGTCAGGGCAAAGTGCTCAGGTCAATGAGAGCGCAGTATATATTAGTTGCGTTGCGTTTACTCTATATAGCCAACGAGTTTGTGTTATTCACGTAGAAATCCAAACAGCTAGCATCTTTCCCGTCGGCCTTTCTCTAACGCATCGAATCGTTTTCATTCGAGCTACCCGCCGTGGTTGCTCAGTGGCTATGGTGTTGGGCTGCTAAGCACGAGGTCGCGGGATCGAATCCCGGCCACGGCGGCTGCATTCGGTGGGGGCGAAATGCGAAAACACCCGTGTACTTAGATTTAGGTGCACGTTAAAGAACCCCAGGTGGTCGAAATTTCCGGAGTCCCCCACTACGGCGTGCCTCATAATCAGAAAGTGGTTTTGGCACGTAAAAACCCCATAATTAATTCATTCAAGCTCAGTTTCAGTAAACGCAAGACGATGTGACTTGCGTGGTTCGCTCACCGCGTGGGCGACGCCGGCCATGACGCACGTCGGGTGATTTAGTTAACTTGCGCACCGAGCCATTCGCGTGCGCCCGATGCTGTGAGTTGAGCCGCTGTGCACGAACTCTTTGTCTTTTGTCACGGTTACCGTGAGCGATAAGTGGATCAGCCGCTTCCTCGTAAAGATCAAAGGCTTCTCGTCTTACAGGGAGTGCCTGCCGAGACCGTAAGTGTGCTCTTGTTTCGACAGATCAGCCAAAAAACCCGTGACTGCTGACCCTTTGAAACACGACAGCGGCATTGCAAAATCACGTCTTCTTTTGCCGCATTGTTCCAACGTTTCGAAGTTCAGTCTCGTCTACCTATAAGCTCAGGCAAATCATTTCTTTCGTTACGCCAGGATGTTCCGAAAGCACTAGTATAGTTCGCGTAATTTATTACGCGTTCGTGAAAGACTGCTCCAGCATTCATGACGCGGAGACAGGAAAGAAGGCGTAGAAAGAAAGAATATCAGTGCATGTTCGGTCGGTGACTTCGAAACTGCAGCGCCATACAAGCTAGGCATCACGCTTTCATTGTTCAACCTTCCTTTCGGAGGTAATGCAATACAAAACCTATAGAGAGCTTCGTGAAAAGTTAGGTCGATGTCAGTTTTGCCCTTCCGTTCCATGTGACCTTAGAATGCACTATCATTGGCCAATTACGAGGCCCTTATTTTTGATACTTTGAATTTTACTTTTAAAAGAATTCTAAGAAAGTATAGAAACGTGAAACTATGATCAAAGGCAATAAATAGTTTGGTGCATGGCGCTGTGCATATATTATAAATAATATATACCTGCGTGTGGTAGCACTAATTTGTATTCTCGTAAATGAATTGATTCAATGACATTTAGAAAACAGAGCATTAGGATATCGAAAGCACGCTTACGAGTATATGCAAAAGTCGCGATAGATCACTTTGGGAAGAATAGTCTTGGGAAGCTCCATTTGTTATGAACGCAAGACGGGAAATAAATACACAAATACCTGTAAAAACGTGATAAAATAATTCTAGATGCTTCCCTAACTCTCGCGTTTCCGCAAAATAATTGCATTTCACCCCAGAGCAGGTTGTGTGTTCTCAGTAGGTGGGCGAGAGAGGAACTACCCAAGAGAAATTGCTTTCCTTGCCAGCAGGTTATCTATTGAGTTGGGCTCTCATTCTTTTTTTTTTTTGAAGAAATAAAAATGCGAAGAATATTTTATGGAGGTTTTCTGGGGGATGTTCAATTTTTTTTTTAACCCTCCTAAAGCACACACCGAAATGATTAACGCTTTCTTCGTGAGCTCATAAACATAAGTGCTGCCGCCTTCGCCGTTCAACATGGCTACGTTCCCAACAAATGCTGGCAATATTTCCAGGCAACGTCAGGCCTGAAAATACGTTACATGTGAATCTAATTTCTAGAACGCGATGTTAGAACGGGCCATATAATATTGCTCTTTTTCTTACGCTGACTGTACGTGCGTAAATAATTTATGTATAAGATAACGAGATAAGGGCACAGGGGCTCACAGTGGTTGCTTAGTGGCTTTGCTTTTGCGCTGCTAAGCATGTAGTCGCGGGATGAAAACCCGGCCCCGGGCGGCCTGATTTCAGTGGCGACGAAAGCAAAACGACCCGCGTACTTAGACTTAGGTGCACGTTAAACAACCCCAGGTGGTCAAAATTAATCCGGAGTCCACTACTACGGCGAACCTCATAATGACATCGTGGTTTTGGCACGTAAAATACTCCGATTCATTCAACGCTTCCTTATTTTACGCCTGCTATATGGGTGAAGAAGGTATCTTCTCGCATCTCCAGCACCAACAGGACCGGCTGTTTTCTTCGCGCTAGAAGGGACAAGTAGATTATATAGCACGTCCACCTTCTGTACTGCGCGTTCGGATGCAATCAGTGCTGTACCAACAACCTTCGACAGAGGGCAAATCAGAGCTAGTAAAGGGAATACGTTATGCAATGAGGCCAACACAAATGGAATGCAATGGTTTTAGCTCCTATTAATGACGCAAGGGCACCACTTCGCAGGCATTTTGGGTAGGGAATTTCACGCATCGAGATGCATCGTTTCTTTGCTCTGGTGTACCGAGGCAGCGAAATGCAATTGTCAAGGACACACCGCATAGAAACGACGTGCTCTTGTTATCATGTTTACGCTTCAGAACGGGAACCGATTGCCTTTTCTTTGAACGCTATTCGCTGCCCACGGTGTTCCTTCTGCTTGCGGCAGGATTCTGGATTAACTCGTCGAGATCAATAATTTTCGCCATATTTTATGCACTGCGCGATAGTTTTGTGCGCAAAATTGCGTGCTCAAAAATTCCTCGCCTTCCTTGCTTCTCTCTGCAAGTTTAGCTAGCGAAATAATTTGCTAAAACATACGAAGATACGTGACTAGCGGAGCAGGACAGTGTAAATTGTCATTACATATATATATATATATATATATATATATATATATATATATATATATATATATATATATATATATATATATATATATATATACGCACGAACTGAACCCGGAGGCAACTCTTTTCCATTAATTAGCCGGTTAAGCATCATGCCACCTTCTTGTGTGTCAGGTCATGAGTGACGTCATTAGTACGCTTTCTACTTCCGCGTTTCCAGAATTTTCGCCAAAATCGTGCTCACGTGGCGGGTCTCTAAGTTCTACGATTCTGTGCTTTGATATGCGGTAATAAGTGATCTCTAATTAATTCTAATTGTTCCAGACGTTTCAGTAACTCAACTTGTAGCTAAACTTACGCTCTGATATCATATCTGTAATGAAACCCATTAATCTTGTACTGTACTATTATTTCTTTTCTGATTTATTTAGAATTTCGTGCCCAGTCGTCTCAGAAGGTGAACCAGAAGTACTGCGCCAGAAACAAGAGTGCCACTCGATGCTCGTGCTACTGAAAAAAAAAAGGACATCCATTTGCCTGCAGCGATTCGTGGCGCTGAACACCACGTCGATGAAAGATGACGGGATGGTGGAAGTGAAGAATAACGCCCCAGGCGCTGGCGGGTTAAGTACAGGTATTTCCTCGTCTTTCAGCGCATACTCCTTTCGGACGCGCTGTATTCCTCTTTGACTGAGCTGCGTAGTGGCGGCACACCGAGGCAACTCGGGGCAATAGGCTGAACCTCGCACTATAAGTGCAGCCAGGCGCAGAAAAGCTGCTCAGCTGACATGATAGCTTAAGCAGCGTGCTGCTATACATGGCTCTGAAGCGCAGTGTTGTGGAAAGAAGCTGCTCGAGAACTGCAGTTTCAAATCTTGGTAAGTAGGGATGGGGAAGACCTCAACATATCAGTGTGAGAACGGAATTGTGAAGACGTAAGCGCTATTGTCGCTCCCTTCGCTGCTGCTTGTACTGAAAGCTCGACCTCGCACGTCTTTACAATCCCACTGCTGTCGATGAGCTTCCACATGCTTCAGTGTTCGTGACTGTTCCCGTGACAGCTACGATGCGCGCAAGAAGTGTCTTGCCTCCACTGTGAGCAGGTCCACGGTGATAGCTCAGTGGCTATGGTGTTGCGTGTTCAAAATTAATCGAGAGTTCGCCATTATACATCGTGCCTCATTAATCAGATCGTGGTTCTAGCATACAGAACCGCAGAATTTAGGTTAGTTCAATTTGTACTGTATACGCATGGCAACTGCTACTTGACAAAAGAACGAAATCAGGGCTTGAGCATTCTTCTCATGTCCACTGCATATTCCGTCGCTGCACAGTTTTCACCGTGTAATGATTAAGTTAGGATGCTAGAGAAAACGCATCCCAACCACCATCATTCTTTATTAGCAAATATTCGACCAGCGTAATATGGCTGTGCTCACTGATCTAACGCGTTTCATGAAAAAATAAAAATAAATACACGCTGTTTTCTTTTATGTTGCATCGCGGACGTCCCACGTATTACTTCTAATGCCAAACGAACTAAACTTCTGGTATTGGACTAATCGTAACATTTATCAGGGAAATTCGGTAATCAGGTGATACTGAGAAGTTAATGGGACGAATCCTTCCACCGAATAGTCTACGAAGAAAAGAGCTCCGATAGATAAGTTCCTTTGGCATACTATTATGGGACACAGAACTGGAACAAGTTGAGTAACTCTGCAATCCAATAAGCCAATGATTATGTTCGTTCTGCGCCATAAGAGAACACACACACACACACACACACACACACACACACACACACACACACACACACACACACACACACACACACACACACACACACACACACACACACACACACACACACACACACACACACACGCGCACGCACACGCACACACACAAAATTACGGCTCTCCCGTAATAGACAGTAGATGTAAGCATGAACTGGCTACCTTCAAACCATATTGGTTGCATATGATACTAGCAAAACTCCTAAAATGGCTGTAGTGCATGTTCCCAACTGCACACGCCACCACATCGCACCACGCCATACTGTGCTCTGGTCCATATGGACGCAATAGTTTCCTGTCACCGAGAGCACATCAGGGACCGCTGGAGTTGAAAAGAGCACTGGCAACTTTGTCTCAGCGCCAGAAGATGACAGTCAAGTGTCTAGTATCCTGTATCTGCCTTTTGAATGTCGCTATTGGAAATGACAAAACTTCAGCGTAGTAGAAGTTACAGCTTGTGTTATATTGTGAACAAGCGTGTGGGAGAATTCCGAAGCAATATTCTTTGTAACTTGTTTAGGAAGCAACCAGCGTATCTAATGCGGCCTTGACAGGTTGCCTGGATGATCTCATTTTGATCTCGCAATGTGCCCGGATGTTCTCGTTTGAGAGCCCGGACAACAGTATTGGCTTTTGGCTCGAGGTCACTTGAAGGCCACTGACAATAAGAGCTAAAAGCATTTCGTGCTTTAAAGCTTTGTGAATTCGGGCTCTGGTAGATGAATGGGACAGATTGTCGTCCACGCACGCGGTGGTAAAGATATCTTTTTTTTTTGGTACTTGGCAGTTTTTCATGCTATGGCTCATTTCCTTAATAAAAACACTTCATCGTTGCCCTGCAAAGGACGATGATGTCTCAATTGAATGTCGTGCAGATAAAATGAACGAAGGTATGGAGCAGTGAAAACGGGGGAGGATGTCAAGTTTCATAACACAGAGTGCTTTTCACCGTAGCACACAAAACAGCAAACTTATTTTTTGCGAAGCGTGCCATTTTCGCTTTCCTCAGTTCCTTGGGAAGTCTAAGAATGCATGGTGGACGCTTTGAAAAAGTACAGACCACTCTTGGGTCTCCTCCACAGTAAGTGTTTGACATTTATTTATTTACCCACGTGAAGCAAAAGAAGACGCTGACGCGCTCATATGGCGACGGCTGTTCTTCGCCTCGTGAAGAGAACGTATTATGCGCTAATATACGCATATAAATACTGTATAAACGTAGTTCTTTTTTCTGGGTAATGCAGTGTGTCAACGTTCTTTTTTTTCCGAATTCTCTTTGTTGTGGAATGACAAGTGCCCAACTAAGCCGACTTAGCCTTCCCGGTAGAAAAAAAATAAAATAGAACAATAGAGTACTGATGAAAAGAAAATTTGACGTCAACCTGAATGTAAAAGGAAGGTAACAAGGGAGCAAAGTTTATTACCCATATTTCGGCAACTAATGAATACCGTAAGCGACACCGGCTGCTTCCCTTCTCCTTCACAAGATAGTAATGTTTGTGTTCGAACGAGATTTCGCTTGAGTGTCACATTCCAAGCGCAGCACTTCACGAACCAACTTCTTTTCCAGGGCGAACATCCGCATATTTTGTATGAGAAAGAACGTGCATTGTGTCGCGAATCACGAACGACGGCGTCCGCCTCGCATGCAGGACGCATTCGGCTACAATTCCGTATGTCGCCTGGAGCCCACCCGTCTCTCAAATGGGCAGAGATGCCGTCCGACTACCACTGGGGTTTTCTCTCATCTCGAAAAGCGGCTCTATTGACACTGCGAGGTTCCTGGGTGCCCCTCGTACGACCACATATGGCTTACTAGTACAGAGCATCCACTGTGGTTGTGGCCAGCCAGAGGAGCGCCGCCGCCCGGTATACCTACCGGTAAATCGACTACGAGAGCGCTTCCAGCCAGGTGCTCGACTAATACTGGTCCTTGGCGCTTGCGAAGGACATTCACCTGATTTTGAAAATTACTGGCAAGAGGCTGTTAGACGTGCTTTCTAATCCTTATATATAGGGCACCCTTCTGAAATGGGAAAACCTAAGAATAGTCAAGCGCCTGGCCGGGGTACATCTCAGCCCATTAGAAAAACATGTTGGTTCCCAGCGGAGCTGAGGTTCGCTTTTTTTTTTCTTGTTTTGTCATTGACTGGATAAACGATATATGAATGAAGCCACAAAGCCTCGTGCACTTAAAAGAAAATTTTGAAAACATGTCGCAGTCTTCCAGGAAATATTTTGGATGTTCGTAGAAAACCGCGAAAAATTCTCTTAATTTTCGCTTAAGTTGGCTTCTCTGCACAATGATGAGATATGCGAAATCACTGCGAACTACCCATTAAAGAGATCCTGACTTTGCCTAATCAGAGCATACACCGACCTTTATCGGAACTAGAATTAAGTGCCGGATTTGCAGTCACAATGTTACGTAAGATGTCACTCGCCGCGTGAAGACCAGCGCAAACAAGAACACGCACTGAAAAGAAACACCTCAGTATAAGGCGTCCCCACCACCTGCTCTTAATTAGCTCCAAATATTCGCTTAAGAGCTGTATAATAAAGAGATTGTAGGAAAATGAGAGGCTAGGAGTCTTGCATAACCGAGAGAGAGCCCTGAGCTTTTTTCCTCCTTTTTCTTTGTGTCGCTCTGGTGTGGATTGAAAAAGCCTCAGATTTGAATTTATTGCTCGAATGTACCCCGGGGACAGCTCGCAGGTATATTTCTTAAAAGATAAAGCGAACGGGAAGGCGATGTTTATTTTTTATCCGCAAAAGTTCTTCGAATGGCTTTCTGTCGGGATTCGGTATGTCCAAATTCAGGACATCTATATTTCAGTGCGACGCAACAGTATCGCGCTACCCACAGTGCTGCCTATTCATTGGTATCACTAAGCTACCATTATTTTTATTTCACTTTACTCCTATTCGTTTTTAAATCGAAAGATTAGTGTATCCACGACCAGTTCTTTGGTGGATACCTACTTTTTACGTAAACGCAATGCGTTCGACGTGTAATAAATAATGATGATGCTGTACGCAAAACTATAGCAGTCGGAAAGCTCTCGGCCAGTTGTGACAGAGGTAGTAGTGGTAATAAATTTTATTTCGCAAACGAGCTGGTGAAATATTCAGCCTGGGCGGCAGAGGAGTTCGACGCGTTATCTGCAAATGTCCCGCAGGCTTTTACCTGCGCACCGGCTTCGATGTTGTTTCTCACAGTCGCTTAATACAGTAATGAATAATTTAGTGTTTCAACACTTTGTCCGTTTCTCTTCTTTGTTAGCATAATTTTTTTTTATCTTTCGTTTTTCTACATGTTCTGAGCCATTGAAAAACGGCAGGAACTTCTCCAGGTGCGTGCGGTTCGTCCTGTAGGTAGCTTTGTCAGTAAAACACTGAAGCTTTGCAATCAACTAGCCTAAGGTTAAGTTCGTTACGCTTTGCTTTGGCTTGATGAAAAATTAACTGCGAAATCTCCGTTGATCTGCTGAAACAACACTGATGCCACGAGTAAGCATTTCTGGCAGAAGACAAAACACTGACCGACCGACCGACCGAGCGACCGACCGATTGATTGATTAAAAATTTATGTACACAAAGAACGAGGCTCAGAAAAACATGAAAAAAAGACTTCGAGAAAACAAAGACGTGAGGCCATGCATGGGCACTGTAAGTACCTCACTGCCTTGCGGGCGCTTTAACTATAACGCTGTTAAAGAATAGTAAACAGAATGAGCGAAGGACGGTGGATGGAAGAGAATGGGATTGGGTGCTAACGTAAGAGAACAGTGAGCTTGGAAGTACATGAAAAGGGAGAAGATCTTGGGACCTGACCGTCCTGTTTCTTTGATGGACATTCCAGGCTGTCCTGGGGGACAAGTACCAAAGAGCGTGAGGCACTTGATAATCCCGGCACCATCAAAGAATGCCGCTAAACTTTCATGTGGCCCTTTGCTGTAACTTCAAGCCATACGCGTCACGAGACATGATTACTGCCCGATTCAAAGGTTGATGATCGGCGCTTGGCGCAGCCGCGCCGATCGCCAAGCCCGGCGCTGCGCAGCCGCTTTTAGTGCAAAGCGTGGTTATCAGTGTAGAACCGTACGCCTTCCGTACCTCATGTCTTCTTGAAGTTATCGCAAACGTGTTGACCAAGATCATAGCGTTGAAACAAGCGACACGGCTCATCAAACACGATTATCGATACTTTCGTTCCTTTTCGTTCGTAAAATTTATTGTAATGGTCGTGTCTATTTTCCAGGTATGGCGTAACTTCTTAAGCTTTAAGACATTTCAGGGGCCTACGATCAGCTGCTATACTCAAGGATAACCTTTTTGGCAATTACGGGAACGCTACAGGGGCGGAGCTTCTTGGCGTGTTTCACTACACCAAGTAGTCCACAGAGTTTGACAGCGTTTTCTGTTTCTTAACAGAAATAATAAATCAGGTTTCCTTCCACGTGCGACGATTTTGCATTCGCGGAAACCCTGAAGAGAAAACCAGAAAAGTAAGTCATATTTAATGCATGTTGAATGATTCATTTTGACTTATCTTGGTGTGGTAAATAGATTTTTTATGCTTTATCTTCCCTGGCCTAAACTAAACCTACAGAGAATATGGGGCGCCTTCCAGGAGTGAAGATACGTCTGAAGACACCCATCTTTCCGCCGGCTACAGCGGGGGGGGGGGGGGGGGGATATGACAGAAGACCTATGGGTACGCCACTGCCATGGAGCATGAGTTTAAGGACGAGATCAGGAAACTTCAGGATGACTGATCGGCAGCAGAAGCAAGTGGTTCACTGCCTTGTGGGGACTTGAACTATGTGGCGGTCAAAGAACAGTGAAGAGAATGAGTAAGCCATGGAAGGTGGGAGCTTATTAAGGTGGTTAGGTGTGAAGGAAAGAAAGTAGTTTGGAAAGACAATGTTTCCGTCGAGCACGTCTCGTCTGTCACTGAAGGAGAGCATGCGCCTGCAGCCGTCTCTCAATTACTTTTCGTTGGTGCACCAGGGTGTACGTGCAAACGTAGTGGCTGTTTACAAGGGTACGTACTATAGACATTCCGTGCGATGTGCCACTGCCGCATCCGTGTAAACGTGGCATCTGAAATGGCTAGTATTGGCAGCTTTTATGGTGCGTTTCATGGGTTTCGAGCTCCAACATGACGCCGTAACGTTTACATTCCTCAAGCTCGCTTCCTTTGTGCACATCAATCAGGCTTGAGAAATATTCCGTACTGTATCCACGGAGAGCTCTTTACTGTGCGCGTAAAAGAAGCACTCATAAGATGTTAGGTTAGGGGCAGTGAACAGGACAGTGTCACGTTAGATAGAGAACGATTATGCTATCGCATAGATTTACATAGTTACATCATTTTCCGCTGTAAATGGGACCACTGCAATATTGCAGGGATCGTCACTGCTGATGATGTAGCGCATGCGACTCAACAACTTACGTATACTTACGAGTATAGCTATCGGCGAGTGATGCGCGTTCTTTCTTGAACAAAATATGCGACAAATTGGTCAAGAGGAGGAGGAGATAAACTTTATTAAAGAAGAGGTCTTAGGCGGGGGTTGGGGTGACGTTCCCCTCTCCACGGTGAGCTCCTCTTCTAGGCCGGACGCCAGGTGGCCAAAGAAAACTTGGTTTTCTTGACCAATTTAAACAACGCGCGCAGGTTCGTGCGCCCTCCAAGAGGACAGCGGCGTATTGGTGCAAGAACAAAGACGAAGACTTAATGGCACGTGCATTTGACGCACGCGCTCGCATCGTATGTGACCGCTGTCTTGTCTTGTCTTGTCTTGTTTCCTCGACAGTGGCGCGTACGCACTATGGGGCCAAGAAGCAGGCGGTTTTCCGTACGGCTGTCGGGGAATACAAGAAGAGGAAGAGGTGAAGCACCGCGGCAGTCATATATTTATTTACTCCCCGGGCACAAGTTAAGCCACCATAAATAGTTGTATCTGAACTCCTTGAACTGTTCGTTACGATATACATATATATATATATATATATAGTAAAACGGACAGCTCTCCATGCTCCATGAAGAAGAGATTGTTGGAGACATAGAACCCCTTCTTTTACATCGCAAATCTTCTATTACTCACCGTAAAAGGCTTTCAGCAAAGCTACATGCTTGGGATAGTGCGACCGCTGTTATCAGAAAAGATATCGGGTCTCTGGCATTAGAAAAACTTCAGCACATTGTTGCAGGCGTGTGAGCGTAGATTTTTTGATGAAATCAAGAATATTAAAACGTTACTACATCAGATAATGGAACCTTTCGTGTCGGTTTTCTTATTATTCTGTCATGTACTTCTAAAATTGCGCAGATTGTTTCTGTATTTTGTCCGTTTTCGGTAGTGCTGTGCTGGGATCGTGGCACTCAAACGAAACTCGATTTTACCCGCCCAAGAGCATTTATATTGCGTGAACACCAACAAATGTATTTATTTTATATATGTCCTTTAGAAGTTATGTCAGTGTTTGCATTTTTTTCTCATTGTTGCTTTTAATATGACTAGCGTTTCAAATACAATTACTATCCCAAAAAAAAGAAAAGTAGCCGGCGCTGCTCATAGACACCAGAGCAGCTAATAAAACATTATTAATATAAATTATAAATATAAATATAACTAAATTTATAGACGCGTAAATGCAGCTAATGAAACACTCTGTATTGAGTTTCTGTGAGCGCGTGTATGTGCATCAATGTGTGTGCTTGTATATGCTTGCGTATTTCGCAATCCTTCACACAATATTGCTCCTTTCAATAACTAAGCGCGGAGTTTCTTTTTTTTAGCATAGGCGTTTACCATGCTTTGCTGTCCTTACCTGCCTACAAAGAAAGCTTTGGCAGCATTCTTTTCACTACGTGTATACTCGGTTGTTTAGTAGGGCGAAGTGCGTTCCCAGTAGCGCCTCTTCAAGTCGTGGTCGATATCGATCGGGAAATCTACCACCAAATGTCGGTTCCTTAATCCATGCATTAAATATCTACCTCCTGGCCAGTTTTTCGTTCATATTAAGGGCCATGACGGAGCTTCCACTGAAGATGGGATTTCTTTCAGCCTAAACCAGCTATTCGTTCGCACAAAAGAAAAACGTACTATAGTGCTATTGATATGAGAAGTCTAAGGTGTATTAAATACAGGCATCACTTCCGGGGGCCGATCCTTGTACTAATGGGAAGCTGAAATATCCAATGGCGGCACGCTCCTTCCGCCAAGGCTCTTAATTACTACTTTGGTGCACAGGGAAAACACGGGGGCCCCGATGTGGCCTCCCTTTATACACGCGCTGCTTTCCTGGTCCATTAGCAAGACTTCCGTTTAAGCACGAAACATGACCCATTAAACCGACATAACAGCTCTTCGGGTACGCTTACTGTGTTTGTACTCCAAGCATTCGTCAAGACGCTTTAGTAGCTGTTTACCTTTTAGTGATGGGAAGTTCTTTGTATTCATTATGCAAAATAGAAGTGAGGCGTGCAGACAGGACACAAGAGTAGAGAAGTGGACGACACGAACGAGAGAAGTCCACTTCTCTACTCTTGTGTCGTGTCTGCACGCCTCACTTCTATTTTGCATAATGAATACTTACCAACTAGCTCAGCTTTCTGTCGTTCTAAGTTCTTTGTAGCATGTTACATACAAATTGGCCTTTACATTTGGGTGCGGCAATTTTCGCGTGTCCTTAATCACGGAGTCACGATGAAAGCACGCGACAACGACAAGAAACTGATAAGGTCGGAACGATCGCACGCGTCCGCAAGATGTCACTTCCTTCCACGTCTGCACAATGTGCTGCTTTCAGATATTCAGCTCGTGTTCGGTTTCGGCGCCAACCATGCTGTTTTCCGAAAGAAAAGAAAGAAATCGAAAAAGAGAAATGGCGTAGTTTGGCGACATAAGCCCAATACTTCAGAACGTCGTATCGACCGGCTCGACTCTGAACGACCTCAAATTTCAGCCGCTGATGGCGTTTGCACAAAAGACGGAGCTGAGAAGTCAGAGCTAAGAATACTCGCATAATTGCAGTTTGCGTATATATGTACATGCCCTTATCCAGACATTCCTAGAGGTGCATTATGTACCATGCGGAATTCCTTTGTTTCGAGCAACCTTGTCTTGAAAACAGAGAGATTTGTTACGATAGAAAAGCAGGGATGTCGGCCTGAATCAAAGTTCTGCCTTGCTACTTAGCAGTGGGGAAGGGAAATGGGATTAAATGTAATTACAGTGAGTATGCGTTTGAACTTCATTTTTAATAATTTTAAAACAAAAAGTGCATGATGTAATTCACGAATTGAATCCGATTAGTAGGAACCAACCTTAAAGCCAGCAGCAGCTTTTAGTTTTTAGCTGTTTGTAAATGAATAAATAACTTGAAAAAGACACCTCTGAGGCGTTGGAAAATGCACTCTTGTTTCACTTATTTATTTAACACAACACCATTTTATGTAGTGCAAGGCAAATTCAACTGAGAAACCAAAGCACTTCGTTGAACATTTAGTATTAAAACTGGTCATTTCTAATTGGCTATGTAAGTGAACTGAGCAGCTCCAATTCGGAAATGGCAATAAGTGGCTTAAACTGTTTAGGTGAACTAAATAGATTTTTTTTGTAATTAGTTGATTATCTCAATTAATTTTTTATGCAAGTAATTTCCAACACAACGAGGAGTCAAGCAGCTCAGTCGTGCAACACCGCTATCTGCCACTCGCGATTGCTTCGTTCTTTTCGTGTATATATATATATATATATATATATATATATATATATATATATATATATATATATATATATATATATATATATATATATATATATGCGTGTGTGTTTGTGTGTGTGTGTAGAGAGAGAGGGAGAGGGAGCGGGGAGCTGGGATATTGTTGAGTTCAGAATTCAGATTCAGATAACTTTTTCCTTATGAATTTCTGTTGTTCAGTTGATGGCCACCTTCGCTTCATAGTATGTCTAACGTTACGATTGGCCAGCATCTGCCCTTACGAAGTGTTTTTGCGTTTTAGCGTACTTGCCGCATGGTTTACTCATTGTCAAAGGACCAAGCGCCTGCCACGCGTGCTACCAATCGGTTCTATAACGAGACAATCGCCATGGCTACGGCAGGGTATAATCGCGAGCGACACCTACGCGAAGGTTCATATCTGGATACGGACTCAGTGACCGTAGCTCGGAAAGCGTTATTGCAGTAGCTGAATTCGAGAAGGTCTTGGTCACCGTTTATAGACTCTGTGTGCACGTTCAAATCTGCGCGAAACTTTGCTCTCTCTCTCTCTCTCTCTCTCTACTCTCTCTTTTTCGTCCCTATATCTTTTCCCCAGGGTAGGGTATCAAACCGGGCGTGCTTCTGGCTAACCTCCCTGCCCTTTCTATCTTCTCTGTGTGTTGTCTTTATCTCTTCTATCAAAGCATAATGTACAGTGGCGCGATGGACGTGGCATAAGACGAAAAAAACACACAGACGAATCTCTGCCGTATGTGTGTTTCTTGTTGCATTCAATCCACGGCTCGTGACGGGCTTCGTCATCACTCTGCCAACATTACTTTACTTTCGTAGATACCCCGTGACATTATGTGTTGTGATTTATTGTTTATCGTGTATTTTTCCCCTATATCTACACACGCGGTGTTATATGCGTACATAAGTGTACGATTACTTGCGATAAACCTCAGTGGTGAGTGTAGGACTTCGCCCGTGTGTGTTTCCTCCGTACGGTGTCGCATCTATCGCAACTCAGTATCAACTTAACGTGTCGGGCTTGCTATTCTGGTAGCGTGATAGGGCGCGCTTTCCGACTGGTAGCTTTGAATGCTTGATGGAGGTTGAACGCTGAAAGCGTGACGCACCTGGTGCTGCGAGATTTCGCCGTACTCATTAGCGTTACCACACCACGCTACCTTAATTAAAGTGGAACTTTGTGGAGGAACCGGCGTGGACCACGTGCTCAAGCGGAGCGCAAATGGTTTTCTGTTTTCCCTAGCCGCGTGAAAGGGATGTTTTCATCAAATCGAGCTTCATTAAACTTTGCGGGCGAGACGGGTTGGGCGGGCAGTGGTGAATAGAACTGTCAGCACGGTATGACGGGTCGATTCGGTCACCTGCACGCGGTCTTGACGTCACAGCATACGTATAATCATTTTTCAGAAAAGGTGTGGGCGGAGTAGCGCGGAACTTTTTTGTGGCCATCCAGGCAAAGCTGTGTATCATCTCCTACTCGAGTGCACTAAATACGACCCACAACGAACGGTATTGCAAGCAAATGTGTTGCTTTTAGACAGAAGACCATTCATTCTAAAAAGATACTTGGTCCATGGCCAACTGCGGGCCTTTAGAAAAGAGCACTTCTTGCCTTCAAAAAGTTTTTCGAGGACACCAACATTTTGGTGAACTGTTAAGTTTCAGTTGATCCTAATGAGCTAAATGAGTGATGTAAATGTTGTTCTGGTTTTAAATAAAATGATATATATGGTGATTGTAATTTTTACGCAGTGTGTGATTGTGTTCTGTGCTTGCAGTGTAATTACATGTGTTATGTGTTTTGGCTATTCACAATATCTGTCTTTATATATGCGAATGTGTACCGAACTCAGGTACAAAACTTTGCGATTCACATACAGTTACCCTACATAGTTTTGATTCATCCGGTGTTCTACTGACTGCCATATTTTGACATTATTCTCCCTTTTTGCGTATATCTGTTGCCCTTGCTAAGTGACAAGGAGCAGCCGGTGCCGCCATAAAGGCGTCAACCTCCCCTTATATTAAGTTCAACAACAAAAAAATAAAGTGCGGAACTTAACCATCAGAACACCACCATCGAACAAACCATTTTGAATAGAGAAATGAGTGCAGACGTCGCTTCGCATTACTTTAGTTTGTACGACACCATTCACGACTAAAATTCATCGCCAAGAGCTTATGCTCTAGTTTGGATAGTCTGGGAAGTGGCTGAGCGTATCCTAAAACCTAAAGACCAACTTTGTGAGCTCTACAAAAGTGGAAAGAAAAAAAAACAGATGGTAAGATACAAATAAATAATATGTATATATTGGAATGGCAATGCCAGAAAATCCTAGTGTATACGTTTGTGAAGCGGTTACTTAAATACTATCAAACAGTTCGTCTGCACCACGTTTCGCAGCTTAGCGATTACGTCGTGCCGGCCTGGCCTGACGGCAAGATGCGGTGACCCCCACCCACCAAGCACCCCATGTGACCTGCCCGACCGTCGATTACACAACCCCCTAGATGGATCTACATTTCGCCACATAGCTTCCGGAATGGGCCCTCATTCCAGTGCCGTGTTTTCAGGATCAGCACACTTTGCTCGTCTATAAAGCGGCCAAGCAGACGAGCTAACCAACGAAAAAAAAAAGACGTACAAAACTTCACTTTAGTAAAGGAATCGCCCGCTTGAAGATTTACGGTTGCTAAAGTGAGGACATTTGGGTACCGTCTATTGTTTCATTGCGTAATTCCGCAGAGAACAGAGCCGACCACCGACACCTTTGTAGGGTTTGTACAGACGGCTATACATAAAACAAGTCGTACAAGGGCTGTCCTGAGTCTTAACTATTCGGCAAAGTTGACGGCACGAGGTTAACTGCTCCTGCTTCCGCTCCCGTTACCGCCACCGCCACCGCGTTCTGCAAAGTCCAGAAGGGTTCCCAAAGAAAGCGTTGCGCTAGTAAATACGAAGCAAGGTGCCTGCCGACCAGCATGCGTGATATAAGGCGACTAAACGAGCTCGTTTGCAGTGGCGACTGCGAGCACACATGGACGGCACAGAGAAAGCAGACACCCAAGTCGGCAAGAGCTGTTTAATTAGCCTGTGTAAGTCAGCCAACCGTTGGCACGGTATAAGCAGCACCTATAGCGCGTCCTGTAGGGTTGTGAAACTCGTCTTTGTTCAGTGTAAAGAGCTTACTGCAGTTCCGGAAGGTCATTACGCAGTTTTCACCGAGATAAGTTTGTACTACTTCCTCCGTGACGGCTCACTATAAAACGAAGTCTTAGTTTGCGCCCGTCTTGACAACGCGGAAGCTGTCTCTTGAAACGACATGAGCACGCGCCACTTGTTTCAGTTTGTCGATAGCGGCCATTCATGTCGTTGAATGGGGCCGCCCGTTCCTGCAATGCACACACGCTGTGAAAAACGACAGTTAGCTGAACAGAGTTTCTGTGCCCGCATTCAAGATGTCTAGCACGACAACTTTCAGGCTATACATACGAACAGGTGATGTTGCTCAATCCGCTTGAGTCTCGTTTATATCTCCAGGTACAGGCTCTGGGTAAACATCTGAACGATCTTGCATCTGCGCTCGTGCGCTTTTAAGAACAGGTCGCTTAGGTGTTGCTTATAAATCCACTTGAGTCTGATCGGTGTCTTCAAAGGCGGACTCGGTGTACATATGTAAAGCCCCCTGGTTTTACGCTTTCACGAACAGGTGGCTTGAGGGATATCTAACTGGTGTCGCAAGTTCTTTACACGGAAAGGATTAGGCTTTAGGAGTTTTCTCGGTGCAGGCGAGGGAAATACAGAGAAGTAGAAAACCAGCGTTCCTGAAATTTTATCCCGCAGGTATAGCAAGAATTCCTCTGTCTTTAAACAGCCTGCCGCGTAAAAATTTCACTTGCACTTCTGGTTTCAATAGCACGTGAACTTCTAAAGCAAGTTAAGTTTTCGCATCTTCGTTGAAAAGCCCTAGGTGACAGAGACATGGAATTAATTAAAGAAAATATGGGTCTGAACTCATAAAGGAGTTCTTGCGCAAGAACTACTAATAGCAAGTGCCAGTTAATCATCATGCCGAACATAATTTTAGTTAGGGAGGCTGAGCAAATGAAAAGTGTCCTTCGTAAAAAGAGCTTTGTGAACTTGGCCCATGAGGATATAATTAGAGAGTAGTCTGTATGCTATAGAAGTAACGTAACAGACGCTGTTCTGGACTCGGGATAGTATTTAGGCAAGGAATCCTTCGCGCCATCTGGATGAGTATGTCCGTGAGTAGGAGTGAAAGATAAAGCGTTTATTTTAGATAACTTGCATATTGAAACAAGTCGTCAGATTCTATTCAGAGCTCGCACATGTCGGCAGACATCAGTAAGCCCATGTCTGCAGACGTCAGGACCCCCTAAGTAACGCTCAGCACAACTCTCACGGCACCGAAGGTCCGCTTTTAAAACGTTCTTCTTCCCTAGTTTCCTACACAGGGAATTCGACTCCACACGATGGGTGTGGAGTCAGTAGAGGTGATCCAACCGAAGGAGCATATACGCTTGCAGTTTGCGGCACGATCTTCGTCCGTGTTACCTGCCGCCCGCTGTCGCCGCGCACATTCCCGCTACTGTTAACGACGGTGTTCTTCGTAGGCCCGCTTTTCTTCCGCGGTCCTCACCGCACGCGGCCTACTCATTGCACGGGTGGAAGGGAACTCAGATAAGACTACGTGGTTTAACTTTTCTTATTACAATATTTTTTTTACAATACGTTTACACACTTCTCGCAATTAAACGCAGCTGCGGCATACCCGGCGATACGCTTGTACTTTATGCCTTAGCTCTTTTAAACTCTGGGATGGCCGCCGTGTTTTTGCCTACGCAAACAAATTGCCAGAACCTAGCGTATAACAGCTCCGCTGTAAAAACACGGCGGAAGATACAGCCCTGCGGTGCTTGGTCGTCAGACATCTGTGGACCGAATACCCGTAGGTCTCGCAACTTTATCTCGAATCACGTTTTCTAAATCTCTTTTTTTTTTTCGTTAAACAGCTTGGTTAACGCTAGCTTGGACACACAGCATAACGGTGCTCGGAATATTACACAAAGAGTTCAAGTGCGTCAATGTAGTTCGCACTTCGCCTGTGTGCTACGTTTCCATCGTATAACTTGTTTTCCCGTGACGTCATGAACGCAGCTTCTCGCCGTTCTAGTATCTGAACATGGAAGCCGCGATGACGCCAGTGCGCAATACTGACACGCGTACTTTGCTTCGCTGTGCTGACGGTGAACGCAGTTCACCGGATTATCCCTGAAATCGAGTTGTCGCTCGGCGCGAAACGCTCCTTTAGTGCTGTCACCGTTTCTTGTTTACGCAGCGCCTCGAAGTGCTGTTAGCCCAAGGTGACGGCCACTATGACGTCTGTGCATGCTATCGATATACAAACACAAAGAACACCCTGGAGAGCGAGATAGACGTGATGTCTCGTGAAAGTTTCTTGACGAGGTTATTTTTCCCCTATAAAGGTCGCGCCTAATTATGTTGGGTTTCATGCCGCGACACTAAGGGGATAACCTACAATTCTCATTTCGCTGACGGGAGTCAGCAAGGAGCAACAGCGCGAAAAAGAATGAAAATGAGTTGTACAGGCATATCCAGAGTCCTCTGCGCCTTTCCTTCTTTTTCTCGTTTTCTTTACTTGCCTTTGTCCAATGTCAGCACACCACATGTTCAAGCACTTCATATTGACTGCAGTTGCATACAGAACGAGGAAGGGAGGGAGGTGATCAAATTCACGAAAGAATATCGGACAGACATTAAGAAATAACAGCGAGGAATATGAAAGGAACTTATAGTTGAACCTCGAGGCATGTACGCACATTGCTTTTTTTTGTTGTTGTTTTTCTGGTGGGTCTTTACAGTGAATTTCGACTCGACGCTATCAAACTTGTTACGCCATTACTTTAGTGTGTTCTTGCTGTAATTCTTATTCCCGCTTTCCTTTCTTGTGTAGCTGAACAAGTCGTATGTTGTAATGGTTAACTGTACCAATATTTTCTTCTGAGCGACTCAAGTCCGCTTGAGTAAAATTGTTAACCTCGTGAAGAAAATATGCTTAAATGTTATTGAAATAGGAGTAAATATCTTAACCAGGAAATATGGTTAGTTTTGCGTGCCGTCGAGAAGAGTGAAGGCGTTTACAAAAAACAAAAGACAAAATAACAACTCGATCTGACGTTAGCAAACACACTACTTCTTTCTGCAGTGCGCAACTTATGGTTAATGAGGAAATGTGACTTGTTGGTGGATATTTTTTAAAATATTGAATGAGACTGTCATGCTTGTTTTGTCAGATTGTCATGGGAGAAACATATATAATTACGACAGCACACAAGCGCAAGCCAAACGCAGGAAATAAGTCAAAAACATAAAAATGACATACTGCAATTGTATGACGGCCGCTAGTTGAACAACAGCGACCAATTTGCTTCTGTAGTAGTATGAACTTGAAAAAAAAAAGTATACAAGGGAGGTTTGGTCGGGCAAGCAAGCTCAAACGTACAGAAGCACAAACTAATCCGGAACGGGACCGACGGCGTCGACCACGCTAAGCACTTCTGAAACTTCTTTCAGACCTTGTCGTACGATGTTATTCAGTTTGTCTGTCGATCATGCGGCTCCTCCGTAATTAATAAAGTCCAAGTAGCGTGAACAAATGCGGTGTATGTTTGGGAGTTTTTCTGAACGGGATGAACCGAATACTGCAAGATGTAAGAAGATTATTTTTTTTGACGCCTCAGCGAATATGAATGCGCCCGAATAATACTTTATCTTGCCTCTGAAGTGCTCTATAAATCTTTTGGTGGACGCTACACTTTGCAGATTATCCATAAATTAACACCTAGGTGAAAGGATATCAACGACGTATAGCGCACGGCGAGGAGCACCAAGAGGGTCAAGACGGAGTCGTATCTTTCGCTTCTCCACCACTAGGTCGCGCCACCTACGCAAATGAATACCACTAGAAAACTATAGAATCACACACATAACTAAAATTTTATCCTTCATCTCAAAAGGAACTTGTTCGCCCGCATCTTACGAATGTTTACTCCAACCAGCACCATACGACACAGTTCAATACTTACTGCACGTAATATTTACTGCACCAGCTATTGGCATCAATGCTGCGAATTGTGGGCAAAACAGCAGCTTTTTCATTATGTGAACTGCACTCGGCATATGCAAGTCGCCTTTTTTTTTGTGCCTACAGCTGCTCTTCCTTTCACATCCCATTAGAAAACCTATTTTGCGCTATGACTGGTCATTTCCCACAACGTTGCCCGAATAAACATTGTTCTCCCTGGTATTTTCGATCTATCTTCGATCTTCTTCGATCTACCTCCAACGAGCACGACAAATTACTCCACTCCCCGAACATTAGAAAATGTACAAACGCCAAGCCTCCTGAACAGCGGCATTCTGTTGTTATACACAAGAGTGTAGAATAATGTGTGCTCTCGTAATGGCTTCGAGGCGCAGTCGAACGAACCTGGAACAATGCCGGAACCCTTTAATACATTCTGCAGGAACCGCCATTAGCGCTGCCTTAAGTTTCGATCAGTTATGAGCTTCCACGCTGTAAACACGTTCGGTAAGTACGCATTTGTTTCAGAACACGGTACGTTCACTTTCGCCCCAAGCTTGAAATAATGAAAGACTATGCAACGTTGTAGCTACAGCAGCCACGCGGTCCCACCAGGTGCACTCATCGATTACTCTCAAGAGCCGTGCACCTTCGCATAATTGGTTACATTTTCAAACCTTCGCATATTTGTTTACATTTTCAAAGCTTCGCATAATTGGTTACATTTTCCCGCACCCCTACATCTTCCTTCTCTCGTCATCGTCACCCACCAAGCACTTCTTTCTTCCGTCTATTTTTCCATCTTCCCCTTCCCCCAATGCCGAGTAGCTGGCTAGAGGAATATACCTCAGGCCGACCTCTCTGCATTTCGTATCATTAAGCTTCTTTCTCTCTCTCTTTTTTTCTTTTCCCACACCCCATCAACCAGTACAGCAGGTGCGCATAAATATGTTGTTTACCAACGCATCCCGGAAACTTTCCGGACTCGTCGAACAACTTAGAAAGGACGCTAAAGAGAAAAATTATCAGAGCCGCCCTGTAACGAATTATCGCCTGATAATAACATGGAAAGCCATTGTTATTGTGATACGGATGGTAATCTTGGAAAGATGCCGAAACGAATGGCGTGTGGCGAAGCAGCCCTAATGCATCCACGCCAACTTGCCTTGACGTCATGGATTTTGACGGCATTCGCTCGGGTCTGTGTCAGGTTCGGCCGTGATACTGGACACACGCACGAGGCTCAGTGCTCAAGTGCCTACTGGCCGGTCTGGCCAAATCGCGTGCATTTAAAACGATCGCAAAACGCACCACCTGCCGGCCTGGCCGATGACAACGGATATAACACATTCCTTCGCCCATTCACGAGGTATTATCGTCAAGAGAACACAAAACAAAGCTTTTTCGCACGGGACAGTTGCTTGCACGTTGACTGGGGCACGTATCGCACAATATGCTTTCGTACTCGAGTGCTGCGGCGCAGGTCACTATGTATCTGTGGGTGTCCCAGTGGTCCCGAAGTGGCATTGCGGTACGCAGTGTGACTCGATGATTGAGCTTCGCCGCGTCCGTAGCTCTGGTAGCTTAATTGAGCGTCGCTGGCATCAAGAAGTGGCGTATTCGAAGCGTCCGCAGCCGAAGCAGATTTACTGTTAGCTGATACAGTTATTAGGTCGTGCAGAAGTGATCACGTGCGGGACCTCGGGCGTCTTCGGCGCCTCAAGCTGCTGTGGCACTACGCGTACATGGTCATGGTGCCTGTTTCAGTCACGACCGTGTGGTGACCGTAACGTCGTCGCGAATCCCTGGTCGGACAGTACTCTAACTGGTATTCAGGTACGACCAGGCCTGGAATTGCTGGCGTATACGGTTTCACCGCAGACCTGGACGATTTTGCATTTTTTCGGATGCTTTGGGCCAGCTGAATGGACAGCAGTGTCGTTCGTAAATCCGGTCGGAGCAAGTCCAGCGTTTTCTTTTTCAGCTACCGGCCCCTGAGAAGTTCAGTATGGCCACAGCCCGCCACGTCGTCTGTTGTTGTTGGGTAGGACCGCAGTATCCTTGCGATCTGTGTGTGCAGGTCACCGGACTCGCCTTTCTTCAGCTTCTTGCTTGATTGTCTGTATTGCTTGCTCCGCCACTCCGTCGGACGCTGGGTGGCATCGGGGAACAAGTAAATGCTGAATATCATTCTTCTGCAAGAAATTCTTGTATTCATCACTGGCGAATGCCAGTGATGAATACAAGAATCCATTATTTAGATACGATCACATCAGAGAGGCCTTGTGCGACGAACATCTTCCGAGGGCAGTCTATGGTAACTGCTGCCAACGTTTATGTAATTCTTTAGTTGTAATGATAGTCATTCCGAGAACTGGCACCGCAAAAAGAAAACTAAAGAAGAAGACAAAAGAAGAAGCGTGGACATGAAAATTACGTCATGACCATGTTGTCGTGTCTTTTTCGCGTGCGCTTTCCTGCTGAGGCGCCATTTTTTAAGTATGAACCCACGCCCACTCATCCAAATGTCAGTTCTTAATCATGGAGTACATTGTATTTTGCAGGAGCCAAATGACTGGACTTGGCAAAAGTTTCATAACCGCTTAGCTGAGCAACAGCAGCCCAAATACAAAAATGCTTTTGAAATCTGTTACACGTACCGACGACACGTACCGACGAGCAAGATTATATACCTTCACTTTAAATTTAACTTCAGATAATCAACCTATTCGGCAGAATCTAAACACATTTACTGTTTCTCTTTCTATAGTATCTCTCTAGTGCCTGGCGGCATTCACGCTAACATTGTTATAAGTGAGGATATGAATCGGCGTTCAGGGTATCATTCTCTCGCTTGACCACTGCGGAACAAAACTATGTGCAACACTCGCGTATTTTGTCACCAATTTTGCTCACTCTTATCCCGAAAGAGTTGCTGATGATTAGATTTCTTCTAAGTCGATAGAGAGATTTATTCATTAAAAAAGAAAAGCTGGGAGGTCGGCCTCTAAGAGAGGAAAAGATAGAAAAGGCGAGGCAGAAAGTGAGCATGACGATAATACGAAGATAGGAAGCATTATAAACGAAAAACAACGAAAATAAATATTAGAGTTTTATATCTTGCGCAGTTCACAATCTCTGAAAGAAGCCACAGTAGCCTCGTAGGCCTGGTACATGGACTATTTTATCCACGGATTAAAAAAAGGGAGAAAGAAGAACGGCCTTTGCTACACATAGACAACCGGTCATGTTCTAGGCCGAAATGCTTCTAGGACGCAGCATCATATCCGCAAGTTTAGTTTGTGTGCTAAAGGCATTAACAGGGAAGAACTTTAGTCTGTGAAACTCATTTATGGTGCTACTTGGCAATCATATGGGGAGTTCCTATCCCCATCACTACGTTAAATATATGTAGCAACAAACTTATCGT
The DNA here is from genome assembly GCF_050947875.1 of Dermacentor variabilis. Taxonomy (NCBI): domain Eukaryota; kingdom Metazoa; phylum Arthropoda; class Arachnida; order Ixodida; family Ixodidae; genus Dermacentor; species Dermacentor variabilis. The sequence goes on from NC_134573.1 coordinate 155,953,729, forward strand.
TTTGTATAGCAAGCATCACATCTTAAACAACTGCGGACATTCTTCATTCGAAGGTGCAGTGTGAGTCGTACTGCGTTTCAACGGCATTTTTATAGATTTTCGCGCACACCGCACGCTCGTTTCTCTTTCTTTTCCAATGTTTCAATAGCGACACTGTGCGCACTGTGCCCGTTACCTACGCGTACATGTACATCTCGGAAACCCACATAGAAATTTATTTTTCTTGCTGAGTACATTAGCGATCAGCTTCGTCTTTGTCGCAATTTACGGCCACGCTGTTTTTTTTCTCTCTTTTGTTTATCCGCAACGGCGCTCTTAGTACTCTTCGCTCTTCCCTTAATATGTTTATTGTTGCGCATTTTTTACGAACGCGCGTTACGCAAGGACACGTTTCACATGGTAATCAAAGCGAGAATATGTTGCGCGCCGTCCACTTAGCTGTTAGCGCCGATGCACACTGAAACCTGGGCCTTGCTTTCGCTTGTTAATGAAGGAAAAATAGCTTCACAATGTAATTTTCACATTTTTGTTTATCAGTCTTTGCGCGATATATAGGAAGTGCACATTTTTGTTTCTATAGAGCGCGTAGCAACGTTATAATATGCTATGGGGTGCCGAAGAATGCTGCGGGGTTACAGGGAAGGACTTTTTGAGAGGCAATATTGATGCTTATTGAAGCCTTAATGTCACTGCAGCACTTCGTTTTCCTTTGCCGAGAGGAGAATGAAACTAGCGCCAATAGTATTCAACGACAACTTCGTTTGGTCATACAGGATGCCAGTCACTGAAGGAAAAAAAAAACGAAAATTACACTCGAGGCACCACGGCATCCGCAGAAAAGCACGTATTGCGCAATCCCCGTCTCTTTGTCTGCTCACATTCCTGTCGGGCACGACTTGTTGCCTGCATGCGAAAAAGCACAAAAAAAAAAACCTAATAAAACGCTCGCCAGCTAGCAATGACTCGTAGGACGCTTACTTCCCACGCAAACAACTCGATTCTTCCTAGCTTAAGCCCCCTATTATGTAAGCTAGAAAAGAAGGCGCAAAAGTGGAGGCAGGGGGAGAAGAACGCAAAAAAAAAACAAAAAAACTACGTTTGAACGCCTCCGCGTATTCACCCGTCACGAGATCGTGTTTGCGTTAACGAGGTTGCCTGGCATAGTTTTTAATGAGTGCACTCGATACGGAGCTGTTGTTGGGCGTCTTTTGATAAGCGTCAACAATTTCGACGAACCCCGTCGAGGAATACATGCTCATTCGCTTTGAAACCGTTTATGTGTTAGGAGAGTGCGCCTGATTATGTTTGTGTTATCGATATCGATCGCAGTAGGCACAAGCTGCAAAATAGAGATAGAGTTAGCGAACATACCAAAGATGTGCGAAGGCCCAGAATTTATTTTTTTTCTAAGTGAGGTACGGGCTGTTATGAGGTACAGAGACTTGCGTACAGTCATGGCGTTCTGAAATTGATTGGCTGCATTTCGACTCATTCAAACTTTACATATATACCGAACAATGGCGCAACTTGCTTTTCGCAACAGTAAAAGCGCGCGATAGAGCCCGTTAAAGACCTGCCAAGCAGATTAATTGCATCGGCCTGTTGAACGAGACGAGCCAAACGGAGCAACATTCGCTCCGTTTGCGTCCACGTTTCTCATTATTAATCATCCATACATTCCCTGAAAACTTTGTAGTTGCTCATTCCTGTTAACACGTGTCTCGTGTATTTTTTTAAATTTTGGTGGAAGTCCTTAGAGCGCTAATAGATCACCAAGCATGAGCCACTGTATCTCACATTTTTCTACCTATTATGCATACCTCATGGCATTTTCCTTACAACCAGTCAGCATGCTTTTGGGATGCATACGCAGGGAGTCCACTGATATTTAAAGAAAATTTCAACATTCTAAGTCATGTTCTGCTTTTCACAAACTCACCTTTCCTTTCTAAAAGGATGGACCTATTCCCGTGGACAGACTAACCTCTCGCAACTTTCGCAAATCTTCCAGCTCAATGGCAAGACATCTCTATCTTCTTTTGGAGCGTGCCAACAAAGCGGGAAATCTACAATCATATCTCAAGAATATTGGAGTGCAATGCGAACAAGGAATTCCACAAAATAGAAAATCCGAGTGCGGAGCAGTGGGAGAGCGTGCTCTCCAGCGGCGACCCTAGCCTCCAACGGAAGCTGGTGGATCATGCCCGACGAGCAGCCACGCTCAGTGGTGCCCTGGAATAGGGGCGCCAACCATGCAGGCCAGAGATCTTCACCAACCAATAGAAGATCAAGGCATCCGGCCCGACCGCTGAATTACTCTTTCTAGAGTAATAAAGTTTACTTCCTCCTCCTCCTCCTGCCGAACTGTCTAAAAATTTCTGCGCAACCTGCAAAATCAAGATTCGAAATGCAACAGCTAGCTCACATTTTCGTCACCGGCCGTCTCGTAATACTTCAAAAGTGTCCCAAATGGTTTGATAGCGGGTGAAGCAAAAAAAAAAAACGCGTACAACGACAGTACCGTCGGACGTTTCAAATACTACATTAGGCCATCTTTCAGTATCCTAGGATTCTTTTTATTTTTGACGAACCAGCAGCGAGAGATCGTTGGTCAAGCCCGATGTCCTAAGCGTACTTACTGCTATGTTAGGAGACGGTGGTAACGGTACCTAAGACAGGACAAGCCAGCCCTCTGCAGCCACCAGCAAAACCACCAGCCCACGCTGAACTGGAAGCACTGACAGAGTCTCAAGGCGAAACAAGTGCAGCAGGGCAAAGAACCACCCTGAAACAAAGCGAAGTATACAGATAACTGAGCAGTTTCATCCAATCGCTATAAGAGGGAAACATTGCGGAAACCAGTCATGGTAAGGTTAAAGCATAGCGATGAGACAGCGGGATGGTACCACGGTTGTATAACGACGGAATAAATGCACAAAATGTGAAAAGCACGAAGAAAATGCAGTGATAAGCGGTAACAGGGGCTGGGCGGTGGACAGGACATTACCGTACTCAGGGAGGAACGGCAAGAGGAGAGAAATAAGGGAAACGGGAAGGTAAACGTAAAAATTGTAGGTAGCGCAAATATTGTGCGCGGAAATACCCGTTGCTGTGCGCGTTATCAGTTGTAGTAAACACTAGGCACAGTGTCTGAACGGCGTGAATATGACTCGCGTGGCAGTGCCATCCATTTCAGAGAATCACGCAGGGCCATCATGACAGCTCTCAGCGTTACCCCTCACTCCAACACGTTCCTCTCACTGGTTCGCTGACGCAACCACGTCCTTGCACGAAACTCTGTGGAACCATCGTTCGTGTGTATTCCACTTAATTTTTCCTGTGTACTGTTGGGCACGTTTCCCCTGGTTTAGTTTTTTTTCCTCCTTTTTTTCCACTGCGCTGGTTAATGCATTTCTTGTGTACCCTAGACGGCTGCATCCTAACGCTCACGCTCTGCCCAAGCCCTGTTGCGAGCAAGTCGCAGCACCAGAATCCGGGGGAAAAGGCTGGAGGTTCAAACGTGGTTAAGGCATTTTCTTTTGTTCCATTGATTTTTCTCGAATTTATTTAGCTAATGCTCCTGTTGGTCATGTCCACATGAACAATATTATTACGGGACCATCATTACATTTAGCGATAACTGTAATACAGCAGTTCCAGCTGGAAAGGGCTCTTAGAGGAGTACCGATGTCACATTTTAATTTATCGCTGTTTCCTTTTTTTTCGTTTGGTGAACATCTTGAGTCTCGAAATCTTAAAGAAATATCGAGCCTCTCAGGTTGCCCTCAATAATTTAGTAAAATTGGTTGATGGGTTTCAAGACCGAAGATCTGAAAATTATTTAGTAAAGTACAGCTATTTTCGGAACCAGTTTCTATTTAGTTTCTCAGGAGGTGCATATGTCGTGACGTCATAACAGAGAAGGTGGCCACGTGGGAGCCCAGCATCGCTACGTTTTGTCACTTGGTCTGTAGCATCTTATGCTGCAAAGCCTGGTCGCACGACGTGTCGCAGCATAGCAGACTACCAATCGAGCCAGAGCGAACCTAAAAACACCGAGATGTCCTCCTACCGAACATTTAGTCGTGGCCTGAGTAAAAAGCTAGAACTGGGCGAGCTGTGGTGTAGTCAAGTGGCGTGGCATAATGGACACAACTGACCATTAGCCAACCACTAGGCAGGGAAGGGAAATTCCTTAGTCAGGAAAGAGTGTGCGACCGTTAAGGAGTATAGAAAGAGAAGTTTTCATCTATTTATTTTATTTATTAATACCTCGAGGGTCCAAAATAGGACATTACATGAGGGGTGGGCATGGAAAAGGCGGGATTAGAAAGATGGAAATTAGAAAGATGAGTCGAAACACTCAATGGCAGATCTAAAGCGTGCTGTATCGCGGATGAGTGCAGTTTGTCTGGGAAGGCCATTCCAGTCTCGGGCAGTTCGGAAGAAGAATGACTGCAGGAACGTAGTGGTGCGGGCTTGTGGTGGGATTACGGAGTTCGGATGGCCTGTTCGACGAACACGATGAGCCAGCTGAACCAGCTGGCTGTCACGGCGTATGGAATAAAAAAAAAAAACCTGTGATAGAGGCATAGGCGAGAGATGCGACGACGAGAGGCAAGAGGCGATAGGTCTAGTTTAGATTCTAGTGATGAAACGCTAGTGCGATATGCGTAATCTTAAAGAATAAATCTAGCAGCACGGTTTTGAACGCTTTCAAGGGCTTTAGTGAGATTTAGTGGTATCACAATCGTACCGCTCTCTTACTACCCTTCAATAAAGAAACCCTCCAGCGCTTCTTTTAATTTCGCAATGCTGTTCCGAAACCTTCGTGATTTTGTGTCGCTATTCTAGGCCAATGTTTTACCGCATTTGCTGTGTGCGAAAAAAAAAGTCCGGTGCCATTGGAAAGCTGCACATACTCTGACTGCATATATTAAAGAAAACATGGAACTATCGGCATAATTTCAAAGGCTATCAAAGTACCCCAATTCGTTTTCGTTTCCATCTTAAACAGCATCTGTAAGAGTTACTTTATTCAGACTTCGAAACGCAGCCTTGGAACATCTGCATGCTTGTAAACCGGCTATGGAGCGATGATCCGTCGCCGATAAGTGGTTGCTTGTTCCCATGTCAGTTTATGCTCACTGTACGCGGATCGCAACGGGTTGCATCAAGCAGACTAGCAGACAAATTCTGATGCATTTCTCTACCCAGAAAACCTAAAATATTGCTGTCGACTTCACGTTGCTAACTTAATACGCCTTCATGTCCGCATATTTTGCATGAGCGTTATCGCTTCCTTCCTATTTTTTTTTTTTTTACCCTTATGGCACTCACCATATTTGTAGCCGCACGGACGAGAGAACAACACATGGACGAGCACTGACTGCCTACAAGAGGTTTTATTGTGCGTATACAAAAGTGTTTTCAAGGTATAAATTTTGTTCGCACTCAATAAAACATTTCGTTGGCAGTCAGCGCTGTCCGTGTGCCTCCACAGCAATGTTCCTCCATGAATGCATCGAACCAGCCAGCTGGCCGCCAGGCCCTATTAAATTGTTTATCAGGCCTCCAGCTTTGCAGCGTTAAAAATAATTCAAGCACTCGGTTTCCTCTTACTTCCTTCGTCGTAACTACACAAATAATTTTTTTTCTTGCCTGTCTAGAGAATATGAGATCACTAAGCATCTTAGCGTACCTCGTATTCCATCTTAGAATGGCTCGCCATTCTAGGTATTTCATTGCAAAGCAGGTGAGACCCGCTGGTTAGTTCCCTGCTTAACCTGAACGGGCCAAGCCAAACGACAAAATGTTTTCTTTTTTTTTCATTTTTCATTTCGCACACGCAGCAGACCGACGAATCGCTCCAGTACTGAAAAAAAAAAAAAACTTTGCTCAGAGTTCACACTGCGTCAACGAGAATAATGACGGACTTTATCGCAACGGTAATAAAGCTTCAAGAAAAGGGACTGGAGGAAGAAATGCGGTAGAACTAGCTCGGGTCTCTCATTTAACAATGCTAGGTCGAGGCTTAGTCGTTGCAGCGTGTACAAGCGCCCGTAAGACCTCCGGTGAAAAGAAAGCGCGGGAAGGACGTGAGGGAGGGTTTGATGAGAAAGCCTTAGTTAAGTTGAACCTACTGCGCCTTAAGCAGACACCACCAGTGACTAAAAAGTACTTACTGAAACAGTGTTCTCCTGCCCCTACATTTAGTTGAGGACGATTGATGTTGGTTTATAACATTGATACGCGACCGTGACGGGACTGGAAATAAACGCGCAGCTTGTTCTTTAACTGCAAGAAGGGGAAGGTACTGATATCAATGTTTGTTATTAATGATATATAAAATGAACCTAGGTTAGTATTCACGACTGTCTTTCTTTTTGACCGTCTGTGACCACGACAGCAATCCTGCCAGTTAATAATCCTTGCAATGAAAGTGAGCTGCATAACTTCCTCATGCCCGTTGTACTACACCGTATTGCACGTTACCCTTAATCCATTTCCAAATTAGCTCGAAATAGATTACGTAAAATATTCATCCAAGATATAAAGCCAATTGCATATGGAAAGCATATGGTTCAAAAACATTTTCCCGTCACTTTCGGAAAAAAAAATTGCCCTAAGGTAATCTAAACCATTGTGTCGTCAATGATGACGAATAGTACCCTAGATCTGTGTTTATAATAACGCGAGATCACATAATAATGGAGGATGCAGTGTCAGGATTTACCCTGCCAACCAAATTTTGTTACATCTGCTTCAAGTTTGGACAAGTGAAAGCGGCTTTTACACAGCAAACATTAGAAGACGGTTACTTTGTCGTCGTAGATGGAGGCGTTGCTTTCAACGCTGAACCGCAGTATTTAATCTCACAATAGTCTTTTTCCAATTTCTCATATGTAATTTTGTAACAAGGAGCTAATTAATGCGCTATTGTATTTCTGGGCTACCTGAATGTCGCAGAGGAATCTGCGTACCAGACAGGCCTCGTGCATCACGGAGCCACACCCTATGAAGAAAGGAGTTCTCGTGAGACTGCTTAATGAAGTCATAGCTCGTACCCCGTTTTACTCCGTGTTACAAACATTTTCAACTCGTCGGCGCAAAACGCTCACGTTGCTGAATGTGCATAAACAGTACAAAAACGCTGACATAACGGTTGCCAGAAGTGAAGTTTAATCCGTAATAGGAAGACGAGGCTGCTTGAAGTATCCGAGAAACTATGACATACACCACCAGTCTAAGTGAGTTCTAAGTGAGTTAAGCGAGCAGCTTCAGCTTCGAGCTCTCTGCATTTTCTATTTTATTTTCTGTGATCTCTGCAATCAGTGACAAGAAAACTGGGGGACGTCGTCCTCTGCAATGGGGGACCCAAACCCCGCCCAGCAGTTTTGTCCTGAACGGCCAGTTCATTATGCCGGTGACGTGAGTGACCGCTTCGACCCCAGCATGGTCCCGATTGAGTCATCTGATGGCTCCTCTACTGATGAGATGGGCTCGGACAGCGATTTTACCGTGGTGTCAAGCCGACGCCTGAAGAGAAAGATACGAAGAACATCACCGACCAGTCGCCAGGCGACGAAAAAGGCAAGTGGCAAGCAATCATACACTATTGCATATGTACCAACAACGACAACAGACAACCTCAACTCACTGAACAGGCAGAGCCTGTCGGAATATTTTGAACGAACTGCCCATGGTCACGTAGAAGAAATACGTATAAACGCTCGAAAGAACATTCTCTCGGTGGAAGTCAATACACCGACCATACTGGAGACACTGAAAAACATCACTCAGTTGGGAAGCATCCCTGTTCGCGCATTCCCCACATACGGCAAGGAAGCGACGACAGGCGTCATCTACGATGTGGACATTGACATTACAGACACTGACCTGGCCAAACTACTATCATCGTCAGCTCCTGTGCTCAGCTTTCACCGTTTTGGACGTTCCCGATGTGTGAAATTAGTGTTCCAATCGGAAACTTTGCCAACACACGTCAAGGTTGGATATGTGAGGCATCCGGTACGTCCTTACGTGCCGAGGCTTTTACAGTGTCACAGGTGCATGAAACTTGGGCATGTCAGCGCAGTTTGCAAGGGTGCAATAACATGCAAACGATGTGGTGGACCTCACGGAGACAGCAATTGCAACGTTGCTGCGAAATGTCCAAATTGTTCTGGTGCTCATGACGCAACATCAAAAGAGTGCCCAAAGATCAGGAAGGAAATGGGTATTCTGAAGAAGATGGGTAGAGATCGTTCCACGCACAGGGAAGCGGCAAGGGCTATCCGCCACCGCAGACGTCGTTCACGAAACCGACATCAACGGGATCGCAGCCCTCCTCGCGTTGGAGGGACGACAGCTCAAGTGCAACATCCACCCCCTCTTCGTCTCAGGAATGAAGAAGCACGTGCCTCAAAGCCTTTGTATGCCGCGAAAGTGCAAGGCGACCCATCATCGGCACTAGCCACATCGGAGACTCAGTGGCCCTCGTTACCGTCAAGGTCTGTGGGAACGCCCTTATGCACCGCTCCTACACGTACTGAAGAAAACGAAAAGATGATTGACATTGACGTCACGAGTATGGTGAAAAATTTGATGGGCTCCATGCGCCGGATTCTTTCCGGCCTAAATACCCCGGCTGCCAAGGCTGCCGTGCAGCTACTTGAAGTCTTGGAACCACTGCTAGTGGTTCTTCACTAAGCAAGTATGGCGATAATGTTTGAAGAACGGATGCGTCAATCGTTTGTTATGCAATGGAATGCTCGCGGTCTGCGTGGTCGTTTGTCGGATTTCCGACAACGGATATTTAAATACCAATTTCCAGTTATTGTTATCTGTGAACCTAATATGGATTCTTCTTTCCGTATTTCTGGTTATGTCCAGATGTGGTCTCGTAACGACCAAACCTCGAGCAAAGTATTAGTTTGTATACGTCACGACCTGGTGTATTTCAGACATGACGTCCCATCGCATACTACTAATGATTACGTATGCCTCACCATAAAATACAAATGTCGCACGGTTACAGTGATTGGAGGATATATCCACCCAAGAGCGAGGATCGATTGCTCGCACCTGATGTCTCTGCTGCAAGCATCGCAAGGCCCTCATATTGTGATTGGTGACTTTAACGCGCACCATCCCCTGTGGGGTAGCACTTCGATGAATTCTCGTGGCAAATATTTGGCTGACTTTATGTGTAGTCGGGGACTAAATGTGCTCAATGACGGGTCTCCTACATTTATTCGTGGCACGTCCTACAGCAGTTGTCTTGACCTAACGTTTGTATCAAGGAGCCTTCTGTCTTCAGCATCCTGGTCGACGGATCTAGAGACTCATGGTAGCGACCACCTCCCCACTTACGTTCACTTTAGCTGGTTTCGCCGTTCAGCCTCACGTTGCATTCGTCAAACAGACTGGATTGCATTTAAGACCTCTGTCGACACCGCCTGTCAGAGTATGACATCTCCATCCGAAATAGAGGACATCATTGCCTCTACCCTGCGGGACAAAACTAGAGAAGTCAGCATACCGAGGCACAGGTCATCGGTCGACATACAATATGAGGCCCTTCGTGCGATCCGTCGCCGCGCAGAACGGCGATACAGAAGAACAAAGTCACCGTCCGATCTTTCGAGCAGTCGCCGAGCTCAACGACATGTTCTTCGACATCTGGAGAAGCTTGACAGACAGCGTTGGAGGGCTTTCTGTGGATCCCTAGATCCAAGACAGCCTCTATCTAAGATATGGCGGGTCATACGAAGTCTCCAGGCAACTCCACAACAAAGACACCCATTCCATGCGGTGGCTCTACATCAACGCCGGACCGAATTGGAGGTAGCAGAGGACTACTGTAAACTGATTGTGGACGCGTCTAATGCAGTGACTTCATCCCTTGTCACCATCGCACCCCCGTCACCTGATGAGCGGCTCGAAGTACCGTTTACGATGCAAGAGCTTGACGCTGCGCTTTCAGTTTCTCGACGCTCCTCGGCACCAGGACCAGACGGAATCACGTACGCTGCACTCTGCCATCTTGGCACCGAATCACGGCGTCTTCTCCTATCTTTTTATAATACGACGTGGGAGAAAGGAAATGTTCCAGATGGTTGGAAATGCAGTCGCGTTGTAGCGCTGCTTAAACCGGGAAAGTGCCCCAACGAGCTTTCCTCCTACAGACCGATCGCCTTAGCCAGTTGCGTCGGCAAAGTAATGGAAAGAATGGTTTTGTCAAGACTGGAATGGTTTCTAGAGAGAAATAATTGCTTTCCTGATTTTATGCACGGATTTAGAAGAGGCCGTTCTTCGATTGACGGAGTTATCGACTTGGTCTCCACTGTTGAACAGGAAAGAAGTCGACGTCGGTTAGTTGGAGCTGTCTTTCTGGATATTAAGGGTGCATACGACAATGTACTACATTATGCAATCCTTGATGCACTGGAAGATTTAGACATCGGTGGCCGACTATATACATGGATTGTTAGCTACCTCAGTGGCCGCACGGTGTATATGTCGACAAGTGATGGCGACACCGGACAGTACCATATACACCGAGGTGTTCCACAAGGGGGAGTTCTCAGTCCAACTCTTTTCAATGTTGCATTGATTGGCCTTGCATCCGAACTTCCTAGCACGGTAAAGATTAGCACATATGCCGACGACATATGCATATGGGCATCTGGAGCCACCCGTCCCCAAATGCGTGCTAGGCTTCAACGTGCAGTGACAATCACAGCTAAGTATCTTCGGCGTCAAGGCCTCCGACTCTCAACTGAAAAATGTTCTGTGATTACGTTCACGCGAAAACGAATGACCAGGTATCCGATCATTGTTGACGGCGTAGCGATACCTACGGTTACACACCACAGATTCCTTGGCTTAGTCATAGACCGGGGATTATCTTGGTCAAGACACATCGCCGCACTGAAGTCAAAGCTGAAGACTTTTGTTCACGTCCTTCGCGTCGTGGCAGCAACAAGATGGGGCCCCTCGGAGTCGTCATTACTCCAATTGTACCGAGCACTATTCGTAGGGTATATACGGTACAGCATGCCGGCGCTCTCAAGCATGGGACTTAGTTGTGTGCGCGCGCTCGAGAGCATTCAAGCTCAGGCATTGCGCACATGTTTGGGCCTCCCACGATGCACGTCAACCAATGGAACAATAGCGGAAGCTCGTGCTTGTCCTATTCGGGTGTACTTGCTCTGCGAGCCTCTTCGAATGTACCTCCGCGTGTTGACCCGACACAGGCACCATCCTCTGTCATCGCTCCCTACCACACACCCAGGTTCCAGCTTTTCAATGACTATATCGCGGCATCAGAGTGTTTTGCCGTCGAGATTCTCTCCCGCCTGTATTCCGAGAACACCCCCGTGGGTTCTGCCTAAACCTGTCGTTACATTGCAGATCCCTGGAATTACTAAAAAGTCTTTCGTTGCATCTATTGGCCTCAGGCAACTCACCTTGTTGCACATTTCTACAGAGTACGGAGATACTGTACATGTGTATACCGATGGCTCTGTCACACCATATGCCTCCACTGCAGCCTTCGTCATTCCACATATGATCATCGCTCGCCGGTTTAAACTAGACCATAGCTCAACATCAACTGCCGCAGAACTTGTTGCTATCCGGGAAGCACTTCGATTTCTCTCCGAGGAGCGTCCTCACGCATGGACGATATTCTGCGATTGCAAGCCAGCTCTGCAAACGATTGACTGTGTCCTCAGACGGGGCCCGTATCATTCTATGGCTATAGAAATTACAGAGTATCTCGACCACGCAACTAGAAATGGCCACAATGTCACCTTTCAGTGGATACCGTCACACTGTGGCGTGATAGGGAACGAACAGGCAGACGCTGAAGCAAAAACTGCTTTAGATAATGCTTGTGAAGTACGCATTCTGTTCTCACGAACAGACACAAACGCCCTACTTCGTCGCGTAAACCACAACTCTACGTTGGAACACTGGGCCCAACCTGATCGACGACACAAGCGATTACACAAATGGGACCAAGAAATGCGATTTCGTATGCCTCAAAAGTTCAATAGAAACCACACGAGCATGGTGCACCGGATTCGCCTTGGTGTCGCATTCACCAACCGTTATAGAAATATGATAGGTGCCAGTGATACTAGCCCAAACTGTGAATGCTGTGAGGTGCCAGAAACACTTGAACATATATTTTGCGTGTGTCCCGCGTACGCGCAAGAACGACAGCAACTTGTCTCTTCCATAGCAAACATCCATGAGAGACCGCTTTCGGACGAGTTTCTTTTAGGTCCTTGGCCTAATGCAACCAGCGCAGCCCTGGTCACAAGAGCCGCTGTAGCTTTTCTCCAAGCCACTGGGCTGGACGCACGCCTTTAGAGATACCACAACTCTGTGAATTTGTATATACGCATCTCTTCCTTATACCATCATCATTCATCAGCCCTTTCCCTCCCCGTCCCTTTTCCCCAGAGTAGAGTAGCAGGCCAGAGCAAGTTATAGCTCAGGCCGACCTCTCTGCCTTTCTGTAAATAAATTTCTCTCTCTCTCTCCAATCAAACCAACGTCTTCTATATGGCAGAAAGAATCGAGCCTCCTCATGCAGAAACGTCGAAAGTCCAGCGAACCATTTCATTAAATCGAAGACTACACACATGCAAGCAAACTTACTAGAGTTGCGGGAATATGAAATAATTAAGGGGCATAAAGGCGTCGCATGGCCACGGAGCGAGAGCAAGGATAATACGATACGTAACAGAACCTCAATAAATCAATTCCGCAGTTTTATCCGGGCATAGCCACAATCTGATTAGTAGGCACTCGAGAGTGGACGGCTTCGGATTGATTTTGTCCACCTAGGGGTTCTTTACCGTGCATTCAATGCGCGGTACAGAAGCGTTGTTCGCATTCCGCCCCCATTGGTATTGGCCGCCATGGCCGGGATCGAACCAGCAACCTCGTGTTCAGCACCGCGACGCCATAGCCACTGGGCGACCGTGACGTGGGTCAACAAACCTTTCAGTGAAGCGTGCTCTGAGATGTGTCATCTCTGTTTCTTTACGCGGCCCTGTGGAGCCTTCGCCGGCGATCGCAGACTATTGTATCCGTTCGGGCCATGGTGACGTGAGAAAAAAAAAAGAAAATACTAACACTGTTCTCTATTACAGGGGTGACTCATGCTCTGATGTAATTTCGAACCAGGCTTTACCAGCAGACGGCGTTCGTGCACCTGAAATCGCGGCGTTCGATCGCCTTGGACAAGCCTACTGACGACTGTGAGTTTCACTGCGCGTGAAAATTACCCAGCTGTTGAATCACTGCTTATAAATATTTGGGAAAAATGGCAGCGTTACTTTTTTTTGCTGACGTTATTGTATTTCTCGTTATACGTCTTTTGATTTGCCATCCTAAATTTCTTTCAGGAATTAACCGAGGCACTCCTTCCAGTGATTAAGCGCAGGCATACACAACGTTTCGGGCACTACTGACGTCAAGTTGTTTTCTTGCTCATGGGCGTGGTCCCGTTTAAAAGCTTCTGAACGTATTACAGCGAAGCTGTCAGCCTCTACTTGGTCGGTATACCGCGGTGCGTCCTCACGAAAAAAAGTATACCCTCAGCAATAACACAAAAAAAAAACATCTTCAGCGATTGAAGCCAGACGTGTGTGCATTCTTTGATATCGCGCATACAACATACAGCCCATCATTCGTTTCAACAAAGAACAAGAACAAAAACAGCTAGACCACATCATTCGTAATAACGCGCTGCTGATAACAATGCAAAACACGTAGCGCTCTCTCATTTCGATGGGGGCGAAATGCGAAAACACCCGTGTGCTTAGATTTAGGTGCACGTTAAAGAACCCCAGGTGGTCAAAATTTCCGGAGTCCTCCACTACGGCGTGCCTCATAATCAGAAAGTGGTTTTGGCACGTAAAACCCCAAATATTATTATTATTACGTAGCGCTCTCCGCATACGTTTCCCGGTAAAGATTAGTGCTGCACGAACTGCCGCAGCTTGGGAATCAGGGGGAGACGTCACTAGCCTTTCATACATATAAAATAACCAGCCTCACAACTCATTTCCTTGTTGTTGCAACACCGTTATGCTTAGGCAACGCGTAGTTAGGACGACCGAGAAGAAGCGTGAATACGAGGAACCGCAAAGCGTAAAGAAACGTCAATACGACCAGCCGCTGCTTGCTGCCAAAATTACCAGTACTTCTATTACTACCATTATACTCTAACGCAATAAAGCATCGCATACCACCCTCAGCAGTTGTAGCGGTGGTTTTCAACAGCTTCACTAGACGTCCACTTTGGCAAAGCCGGAATGACGAGTCAGTATTTTTGTCCGTACAAAAATATGGCCTAGCACGTTGTGCACCCCTGCCTTCTGAAAATGACAGAAATATAAACACCGTCCCTATTTCCTCGAAAACTATTCTGCCCTGCCGAAGGTATATCGAGATGCACTGATTGCTTCCAGCTTATTGTGCATACCTCTCCAGCTGACGGTTATTGCAGGCGCCGTGTGGACTGCCAGCATAAGTGCGCTCACGTTGACCGAGGATCTCTGCGTATGTTTACCTAGAAGAGAAAGAATGCCTTGTGGTTCGGTTTTTGCTCCTCGCTGTTTTCACAAGAACTCCCCTCGCGTATATAAACGTCTTTGCAGCATCACTGATTCTTCGCTCACCTCTTTCTCAGTGGATTGAAGCAAATTAATTAAGCGCAATTTCCTCTCTGGCTATTAATATCGACGACGTGTCTGTTTTCTCATGTGTCAGCATATTTCTGGTAGCTTACGGTTGCCCGATCTTATTGATCAAGACATTATGCTATTCTCAATATCGTTATTTGTGTGAAAATATGCTTTTATTTTCGTCTGTGGCCATGCTTCTGTTTTGATCTGTCTTGATGTGTATGTGCAGTGCCATTAGGGGATTGGAGACAATGAGTCCAAGTCCCATTGGCGCTCTCGCATTGCATGTTATTGAACAAAGTGCATACGCAAGCCTATTCTTGCGATCACGCGAGATCATAGCTGTTCCCGTCGTACTTGTACAGCACCTAATCTAATGGCAGATGAGTCACAAGAGACGACCACGGTTTGTAAAGCCGAGGCATACGCCGAACACACAGATATGAGCCAATATATCCGGGAGATCTTGCTCAGACTCCTTGCCCTCGGCAGTGGCCTGAATGCTCACCAAACGCATTCAATATGACTGCAATTACAGAGGCTTACCGGTCTTCCTGCACGATGCAGAGTTGCATTCATATTTATAAGTTCGCCTTCTGTTGTTATGCTGTAGGGAAGTAATCCTCAAAATATTATGTGTGTGTACGGAGATGTACCTTTACTATAGATATGACTTTAAATATTTCCCTGTCTCTCATATAACTAGTCTGATCCTTATTGTTGATACTCGCTTTCTTAGTTAGACTGCAAGCTTTTTCATCTGTTACATCTCTTACATGTCTAGAGAAAAGAGACAATAAACAAGGTGACAGACAACAGTTATGCACAAAGAAAGAGTTCAAGCAGGCTTTGATGAACACTTGCGCGAAATTCGCTTAGCGACAATGCGAGCATGCCAGCAGCAGTTGGTTTCAGGGCTTCGCTGACAAATTTCTTCCATGCCTGTATCCGGGCATGCAGAAGGCCACATCTGACAACTGGAAAATAATCAGCTGTGCTGTAGTTCCCCTCAAATAAAATGACACATTGCATTTCTCCGCAGCAGCTTCAAAAGCTTTTTGTCTAAGCACTGCGGTTAAGGACAACACGCCTGCGACTTAACCAGCCGCTGAATTTCTAAAAACCGATTTGGGAGCTCCAATGTGCTTCTTTAACCGGAATACATGAGCTGGCTTGATATCTGAAACCATGAACCTTTATCAACTCTCTCTATTTTCCTTGCGGTTGATATTTGAGTTTAGTATGCCTTAAATTCAAGTTGATTTAATGGAAATCGCTTTTTGCAAAAGCTCGAAGGATGTGAAGGGGGACGTTCGATCTGGTTTATTACTCTCCGTGATGTTTCCATGCACGAGTGTATAGAACTATGCCGCACTGCGGCTATTGCGGCAGCTCGAGCGAGAACCCTGAATGACAGATCGAGAAACGTTGAGCAAGAAATCGTGTAGAATAACTACCGTATAGACTCGTCTAAAGGCCGCAATTTTCTTCCACAGTTTTTACAAAGTGCTTCCCTTACACGGGACAGAGCTCTTTGGACTAACTTTTGCACACCCCGGATCTCCGGATGTGCCATTGCATCAGAGGTCCACGCGAAGCTTTCGCCATGTAGTGGCGACACGCGGAAGTACGCAGCGCGCGAAAATTCGCCGATGCACGCGCGCGGCGTCGGGGCACGAATCGCGTTTGCTTTTCCGTTGAAAGTTACTTTTCTTTACAAATTTTTGGCTGCCGAGTTGGGAGTGCGGCCCTTACGCGGTTGTGGCCCTTACATGGGTTTATACGGTAGAGGGGTATTAACACGGGCCGAATTGATAATGTTTTTTTGCTCGTGAGGGCTCCTTGCCATTAACTGGCCGCCTTCGCTAGTGATACGTCTGGCATCAGGACTGGCTGGAATTCGCTCTTACGAACAATTCTAGCGTAAGAACATTTAACGAATGCCTTGTTCAGAACTAGAGACCCTATCCGAACCGTGTAAGGCATCTTACCCGATGCTGAACACCCAAGAACCCCATCTGCCTGTGAAACCCTTTGTATTATTGTTTACATTTCTATAATCGCGACAGATAAGCAATCGCAGTCGGCTGAACCCAGTCACAGGTGTACTGATTTCTGTGCTAAATCTATAAGGCGACACAGGTCACACCGAAAACGCCTTACCTCAGCATGCACACCCACTGATGCCCACGGTTACGAACAAACTGTAAACACACTGCCGTGGGAGCACGCTAACCATTCAGGAAAGTCCCTCACTTGGCTCCCACTAAATGTCCGCAGACGAATGGTAGCCCAGTGACAGTTTAGGCGAATGCAATTTATTTATTTATTCGTTCCTCATATACCCCATTTAAGGTTTTATATGAGGGGTGGGCATATTTAGGTCATACTTTCAATGAATGCCTTGAACGATGAATGACTGGAGTGGTGCACCGCTTCAACAGGTAGATGATTCCAGTCTTTCGCTGTCTGAACGAAGAAAAAGTTAAGATGAGCGGTGGTGTGAGCTGGAGGAGGATAAACCGCCTTTGCCGGTTAGAGCTTAAGTGATTCATCGCAGCGAGTGTCACTTAAGCTCTACCCGGCAAAGAAAAGCGTCTTTGGAAGTTGAAGGCAGTGTCAATTGGCAAATGAGCCGACACTGTACATATGTTTGTTATTTTAGCTAATATCTGCAAAACAAATACGCCTTATAGTTTAGAACACAATCTTTAGTGTAACTTAGTTAATTAGTTGCGACATCATTAGCGTGATCAACTCTCATGAGCCAAGAAAATTGGAGCACTACATCCAAAGTGAGCGAATGAAGAATGGCCGTTGCCATTTCAAATGGCATGCGGACGCTTACAACCTGTTGAACCATAGAAAAGCGGCTTCACAATCACGGCTGGCCCAGCACATAGTATTTTTTAAATTTATTCTTGAATAACTGCTATCGAAGCTGTACACTTCCACGCAGCGAAATGACTTCAACCAGCGACGCACTCACAGGCGAGTACGTTGTACAGCGATTGTCAGTAGACCTTTCCGTCTGATAGCCTGCGAATTTCACTAACGGTGAAGGGCGTGCACTCGTCCGAAGTGACACTTAAGACTAAGCTCGCCAAAGCAGACCCGCTGCCTTATAAAGGGAGAGAGAAACGGATGCATAGAAATGCAGGGTGGTTAACCAGAGGCAGTTCCCGGTTGGCTAACCTGCGCGGGGGAAGGGTGAAGGAGAATAAGCAGGGAAAGAGAGCGGAAGGGGGAGATAGAAAAAAATAGAGACGAGCACAGCCAGACCGCGTACAATACAGAGCGGTAGGGGGCGGCGTTCTTCCAGTCTGTCGTGAAGTTTCCTACAACGATTACCAGATGAACTCTGGCGCTAGTGTTGGCATGAACTTTGAGCATGCCGGTTCAGCGAGCATGAGAATGATGATAAGTACATGGATTTGTCGGAACTCCGTCCTCCTAGCTTCAAACCGTTTCGTTATAATTAGCAAAATCGATCGTTCTTCAACTGTCGCGCTATAGATGCGACAATTATCAAATATTATGCGCGTGCGCAGGAACTTGTCGACTTCGTGCACTTCGAAAAAAAAAAAAACAAGAAACTGATTTCTTTGAAATTTTCTTCGAAAGGTAAAATGTAATACAGAACGCCTCGAGGACTTCTGAAGCCACAAATGAAGGTTTAGCCAAAGCATGTACTGCCTTTCGTTCCCGCGATAGCTGAACATTCGAAGCAGCCGTGTTCGCGCGACTCATTTTTGCAGAAAATACTAGCCTTGAATCACCATGGGCCACGTTATAGTAGTTTATTTGGCACTTTGTTTATCCTTTTTGAGCTGGATGCTTGGTGCGAATGAAAAGAGAAAAAATATCTCCCAACCATCATCAAGGCATTATGAAGATCAATCTCCCACGCCTTCCAACTCCACCTAATAGGCCTTCGATACATCCCTTAATAAAGTTTGTTTTATGGACGTGATTACGATGATGGTAAAAATTATTATGATAGTGACCGAAACAAAACAAAAAAAAAAGAAAATCCCCCAAGCATTGTCAAGGCCTTTTGATGATTAATCTCCACCCCGCCTCCCGTCTTTTTCCACATATTAATAGGCCTTCGAGCCATCCCTCAATAAAAACATTTTTATCGTCATAATGATGATGATGAAGCTAATAATGATGGCGGCGACCTTCTTCGTAGAACGCAAAGACGCCAGCTGCGCCGCGGGCGTCTACTGCGCGAAGACATCCACCTTAAGCCGCGCCATCTCTTTCCGCATACTTCGCATCTTTTATTACAAAAGCACGCCCCTTGTTTGCTATTGAGTAAAACTGCACACATTGGGAATGTCATATCCTATAGACAAAGTTAAAATGTTGGATCTTTTTTCTATTACGCACAATCAGGCACGAGTGCAACTGAGCAACTCGCTGCGGAAGTTTAATCGCCATCGCTCAGGGAAATGTTAGCGAAGCGTAAAGCTCGGGCCAGATGCACGGCGCTCCGTCGTGGCATTCATTCTTTCCTCACTCTACAGTCCGCCGCCAGCGCAGCGCCGTCTCATTTGAAAATAATCGCATTAGAGGCACTCAGGCAAAGAATGTCAACCAATTACTTGCAGCTTCTTGCTGAAGAGTATTCCCTCTTGAAGAATGCGTCCTGCGATGCGCTCTGTATATTTCAGCAGAAAATCGAGGGAATTCGTTTCGCAAGCACGAGAACTCGAATCATTGACTTCCTTTCGTACAGTTTGCGCCTGCAAATAAATAGCATAGGGCTAGGGAAAGTCGTCCGACCAAAGCGTGGTGCGATGTAGACAAAGAAGAAAAGCGTATTAATACACAGGCTACTATTACCCTGAATCTTATTCTTTGTCTATATTCTGTTTATGCTCAAGTAGTCGTAAGTAAATAGTTGATCCGTTGCTATGGAGAGCGCAAATATATACCCATCTTGGGCGCCTTCCATTAGCGTCTCTCGCAAATTATTTCATCAACGAACGGGGGATAACACCCGCTCTCTCAAAGGAAAGTGCATGAAAAAAAATCTCCAATAATTCTGATGGCGAATATACAAATCATTTTCAAGGTACAAACAAACGTAGCCATGAGAACGTTAGCACAAATACTGTAGTAAGAAGGCATGACGATGTCTTCAGTAATGAGTTCTTGCTCCCACTCGATTTGAAAGAAGCCGTATGAATTAAAACTGCGTCCCGCTATGAATATTGCAACCACCCTCCAACGCCCCGGAGAAATACGACTCGATGATAATGCGGCAAGACTATCGTTTATTTTTGTCGTCTATATTTTTGATGGTGGGCTCAATGTTTACACCACGGGTCTACTATAGGGCCAACGAGAACTGCCGTTTTCGTTTCCGGAAGACGCAGTTCTTTCTGTTTGCAGGAATGAGAGCCCAACCAGCACGCAGCCTTTGTATGGCCTAACGACGGATCAACGCAAGAGCTGGCGGACAGATTATGCGCATAGGCAAAAAGGCAAGCCGATGACCCATCACGATGACGACGGCCAAAGGGGACGAGCAAGAGACCAGACTGGGTCGACCCCAGCCGGAATTCCATCAGTGGGCACATTGGACGTTAGTGCGGCTCTTCGATCACTCGCGAAAGGCGGAAAGGTTACGCGGAGAGGTATATTGCACGTCTACATTGAATAAGCAGTTCTCAAGCTCTCAGGGCTTGCTGAAGCTTACGGAAGAGAGAACGACGAACGTCTTCGCAGCTATATATAGGATGCCACGATATGTCATCATCAGTGTCGTAAGAAACTGCGGAAGTGGAGGAACGCAGCTCGCTCCCCTTTATCGCTGTCCCATTCGGCTGCCCCGACAGCTGTCGGGACTGCGAAGAGCAATGGCGCTTTGAACAAAAAGGGGAGGTGCAGACAAGGAAACAAAATTACCATCTATATCTACTCGAAATATTTTAAGGCGAAAATGTATTTGTCGCATTTAGCGGCTGACTGCTGTCGTCTGTTCAAAAAATGTCTGATGTTGCGACAGACTTCAGCCGTAGCGGCGCAAACTTGTGCGGTGCAATCTGACGTTTCTGCCGCCACAAAAAGGTAGACTTCGTCATAGTTACGACTGTTATTGTCGCAATCCTGACGTAATCCTGGGCTATAAGCTCTGTAGCGAGAGCGCACCGTGGAGTCAAAAGCCGCATGTCTTATTTAGGTCAAAAAGTTACTTCCACATTTTTTGCCCAATTTGCACAATTTCTCGCATAAAATGTTTTACTCATTCCCTGTAGCTGGAAGCCGTCACTGTTAATACACTCCTCCGTAGATGCGCACGTGAGATGCCATTATTCTAATATTTCTTCCTTCTTTTTCTTTTTTTTATTCCTGAAACAAATAAATGAAAAGAGAGGGGGGCCGGAGGCGCATTTTCCCGAATAATGTTGCACCGAGCAAGGGCGCTAACTTTGCTGCTCTTGTCAGGTTAGTTTATTGTAAGCTTTGAACACTTTCAGTTTATGTAGTTTTCATTAACGTGACACGTCGAAACTGAGTACCGCCCCTCAGTGGCAGAGCCTACAGCGTATATAGTTATGCAGCATCGACATGTAGTCGTTCAGAGCGATAACCGATGGCATACAATACGTGCCTACGCAGGATGTTTCTTTCTTTTTTTTAGCTACACCAAATTTTTAAAGATTGCCTATGGCAGATAGCACAATTCTAACTCTTGATCAAAATTACTTGATGTGGCAGTCATTACTCCTACGAGAAATCAAATGTTCAATTGAATAATTACTGTAATTACCCTAAGTAAATTTGCTAATTAATTTACGCCACATATTTCAATATACGAATTATAGCCGCTGAGTTCGCGCGGCGTATCCACTTGGAACGAATTCTCTAGAAAGCACCAGTTCCAAGGTATTAATTTTCGAAGTCTCCGACGAAATGAATTCGTGTTCCAGTTACTTTTGTGCTTCAATACACACAACGCAAAACATCGGTTTGATGGCGCTCGCCTCCGGCGCATCGCGGGCTCGCGAAAGAGCTCGAGAACGTGAGCAGAATGATAAGCAGGGTCACCCAGAAGAGGCACGGCATGAGAGAAGAAGGCACTCTCAAGCTCGTCAACAGCCTGATCGTCAGCAGAGTCATGTACTCGCTACCCTACCAAGTGAGGACTAAAACGACCAACGAAGAGATTGAAGTCGTCCTGAGGAAAGCCTACAAGACGGCGCTGCACCTGCCGAGAAACACCTCCAACGAAAAGCTGATGCAACTAGGGGTGAGCAACACCTTCGTCGAAATGGCGGAAGCACAGAGGAAAGCGCAAATGAGAAGACTAACGGGGACCTACACGGGGCGAAACCTGATCGGTAGGCTGGGCTTCGAAATAGGAGACGTCGACCGGTACGAGGACGTACCGGCGGGAATTAGGAAAACCTTTAATGTAAAGCCTATACCGAAGAACATGGATCCCAGGCTCCACGAAGGCAGAAGGAAAGCTAGGGCCGAATACATAGAAAAGACGGTGGCTAGAGAAGAGAACACTCTCTTCACGGACGCAAGCATAAGTTTAATAGGAAGCGAGGCAAAGGCCATCGCGGTAGTAATGAACAAGGAGGAAAAGCTTGTCTCGTGCGTCTCGGCCGAGATACGGAGCGTAGCTGAAGCCGAGGAAATCGCCGTGGCGCTGGCGGCGATGCAAGGATATAGGGAGAATAAATCGCTAAATATTCTCACAGACTCGAAAGAGACTTGTCGCAACTACATGAGGGGCAGAATATGCAAAACTGCCCTTAGGATCCTCAGAGGGAGTAACCCCTCGGAGGAGGCGAAAATCAAACACAATCCGATCTGGATACCTGGACACGAGGGCATAAGGGGTAACGAGGCGGCGGACGGTCTAGCTCGAGCTAATAGATTCCGGGCTGGGCAGCAGCAGGAGTACCGCGCTAGTTACGCCGGGATCCTCAGTGACAGTTATTCGGAATTACTGCAACACTACAGGGGGACTAGATTCAAGTACCCACCGCCCCATAAAGCGCTGACGAAGGAGGAAGCAACGGGCTGGCGTAGGCTCCAGACAAACACCTTCCCTTTTTTTTTTCTTTATTGCCCGATTTTCAGTACACAACTATTTACAAGAGGAAACAATCACCGAAACAAAAAACAAGATACAACATACGTTTGCTGTTGGGCACGTATTCAACCAGTATCGTACTGGCTGAGTCTAATCAAAATTCGCGCAAATTAACCAACGGCTCTACTCTTGGGAGCCACTCAGGTGGTTCCTCTGTCGCCTTATGGAGAGCGACAAACCAGTGCATCTGTTCCCTGAAATACATTCGTGCAGGCCGCGCATCTTTATCAACATAGTATCCCGCCATTCTCGCGCGCCAAATACAGTGGAGGCCCAAGAGCATAATTAGGTCAAAAGGCACCCCGTCCTCGTTATCTATGCTTAAGTAACGAATGCCATACGCGTCTAGTGGAAATTCTTTCTTTAGTGTCCTCTGCAATACATCCCAGAAGAACACGCCTCCCCAACAGTTTAAAAAAACATGATCTATTGTCTCTGGCTGCTTGCAAATTAAACAGTGTGTTCCCCACGGTAAATACACTCCCTTTGCCTCCAAAAACTTCTTAACTGGTAATGTTCCCGTGTGTAATTTAAAGAAGAAGGTCTTTGTTCCTGGCGGGACCTGCATTTTCTTTACTCTTTTTAAAACATCGCTGCTTGGGCCTCCACCGTACAAGGACCTGTACAGTGGCACTGGGAAAAGGACGTCGCACAAAGCACAATACAGTTTCTTTTTGTTCACAACGGAAAGGAAATCATTCGAGAAGCGCACTGAAAGAAATCGAACACTCGATACAACTTCTTTGTAAAAACCTCGAATCCCTCCCGAAAACTCTGCGGTTGAAACCACATACTCTGGTATTTGTCTACTCAGCCTTATTTGACATACCGTGCGCAAGAAAGGGTCGGTTGAGTCCCTAAAGAACAAGAACCGGTTTACCAGCTGCCGCACAAAGAGGTGGCCCAATCCCAGCCCCCCGTCTTTTACCCTCCGGAACAAGTTGGTCCGGCTACAGCGCTCCCATCCCGACACCCAGACAAAGACGGCAAAAATCCTGTGTAGCTTCTGAACGTTGGACCGTGAACAGTGCAATACCTGCATTACGTACCAAAGCTTGCTGATAAAGAAAAGGTTACAAACGGTGGCTCTGGCAAAAATAGAAAGGTTAGTGCCATTACACTTCTCAGCTCTCTCCCGTGTGTCTTTGACCTGCCCTTTCCAGTACTGCTCGCCATCACGATAGGCATCGAGCGGGACTCCCAAGTACTTGCCTGGGGTCGTCACCCAATGCACGTTGGCAAAATGATCTGGCTTCGTTGGCCATGATCCATGCCAGAGCCCAAGGCACTTCGACCAGTTAACTCCACTACCAGTGACATGGCTAAATTTACGGACACATTTGACAGCCTCAATTATGCTCCCCTGATCCTCCGCAAAAACAGCGACATCATCTGCATAAGCCAGCAGCTTCACTTCAACTGCTTGAAGCTTAAATCCCGTAATTCTATTGTTTTCAATCAATCTCATACACAGGGTTTCAATGTAGATAGAAAACAACAGAGGGCTGAGGGGGCAGCCCTGACGCACAGAACGTTGCAGGCTGATGGGAGCCCCTAAACTCTTATTCACGATCAATCTGGCCGTGCAGTTACGGTACGCCAGGGCGACCCCCTCGCAGATTACAGATCCGAGATTGGCATAGTCTAAAACGGCAAACAGGATTTCATGAGCCACGCAATCAAAAGCCTTCTCGAGGTCAATCTGTAAAATGGCAATCCGACTATTACAATCATCACAGCACTCAAGTACACTGCGCGCTTTGTGAATATTGGTAACAATAGTCCGGCCTTTAATCCCACATGTCTGGTGAGGCCCGACGATGTCCTGTATCACTGTCTGCAATCTTCGCGCCAATATCTTCATAAAGATTTTATACTCGATATTGGTGAGTGCTATGGGACGATACGCCGTAACATATCTTAATTTCGCTGCATCATCAGTTTTAGGAATGAGTACTGTGTGTGACAACCCATAAGACGGAGGCAATGTGTTCCATTTGTAAGCTTCGTTAAAGATTACATTCAATACAGGGCTAATTTCGTGCTTAAATTCTTTATAAAAACCGGCGCTAAAGCCGTCTGGTCCAGGCGATTTTCCAGGGTTTAAGTTGTCTATGGCCTGTTCAACTTCGGATTCTGTTATCTCTAGTTCCACTCTTTGCTTTCTTTCGTCGTCCAGTCGGGGTATAGCACGTAAAAACACATTCCCAAATGTGGTAGCGTCTACTTTGTGGTACGAGAATAGCGCCTGGTAATGCTCATGAAAAGCTGCTTTGATGTCGTCTGTGTCCGTTGTTAAGGTCCCGCGCCATTCTATTCCGTCGATGTGGTTTCTTTCAGCGCGTGCTTTTTCTAACCCTAGCGCTCGTTTCGAAGGCGCTTCACCTGCAGCTGTGTCTTCAGCCCTTGCCCTCACCAGGGCTCCCCGATAGCGTTGCTCTTCAAGTAGCTCTAACTGTTGTTTCACTTTTCTGATGTCCTCTATCCATTTGCCCGGTGCCTGAGATTCCTGCCTCAGCAGTTTATGAAGAAGTGCCTTTAACTCAGTCTCTTTTTGTTTCTCCGCGTAACGAATACAGGTAGCCCTCTCTATAGCCTTTATTTTTAGGGTTTCCTTACTCAGCTCCCACTGTTGCCATACATGAAGGTTTTTACTGGGGTCTATTTTCCTTATTTCTTCTCTTACTGCTCGGTTAAACTGTTCATCCTGAAGAAGCTTATTATTTAATTTCCACGTTTCCCATGAGAAAGTGTTACCTCGCTTTGGAATGCCTATGCAGCACTGAACTAAACAATGGTCAGAGAAAGACACTGGCACTACTTGGTAACTGTTACATTCCGGAAGGATGTCAACAGACGCATAAATGCGGTCGAGCCGTGCGTGACTAGAGCCCTCAAACCGTGTGTACCTCACAGCACGCGCTCCTTCGAGGCACTCTGCCACATCCTCAAGGTCCCAGTTCTCTACGATTCGCGACAACACTTCAGTGCTTTTGTCTCTAAAGCCACGAACGCTTGTTTTATCCCGCGCACTGAGGACACAGTTGAAATCGCCCATTACTATGAGCTGTTTTCCTTTGCATAGACGCTGCTCAATTTGGTGAAAAAACTGAGCCCTTTCATCCACCTTATTCGGCGCGTACAAGCATACAATACGCCACTCGTTGTTGTTGAACGAAAAATCAACGACAACACACCGACCCGACAAACACGAATAAATTGCATGCACCTCTAGCCCCGGCAACTTCTTAACAAAAAGAACACAGCCAGCGGATGTGCCCACCGCATGACTGACTACGGCAGAAAACCTAGACGTGAAACGCCGCACCATAACGCCGGTCTCTTCTTCACCATCGACTTTCGTCTCCTGCACGGCTAGCACATCAATGTCGTGCTCCGTTATAAGTCGGTAAAGCTGGCCTTGCTTTCTTTTCCCTGCCAGTCCTCGAACATTTAGAGTGGCGACTTTCAACGGACACGTTGGAGCCATTTTAACAATAGGGCAAGAGACCGGCAATATGGTGCTTACCTCCCGCGTCCAGCACGAAGCTAGACGCCGCCATCGCCGCCAGTGCGGTCCGGCGGAAGAACATGAGCATGTCCTAGGGACTCCAAATTTCCGGCACGCTGGTCTACCGGAACGTTAGGGCGCGGCCGAAGCGATGAACGCCGGCCTTGAGGCGCCTTTGCCGGGGGCTCCTCGGCTCCAGGCGTTGCCGTCTGGCCACCGTCGACGCTGGTTTGGGCGTGGGAACGCTTCGCCGCAGCGGAGACACTGGTCGGCGTGCGGGCACCACTCTTGTCCGGTTGCAGCTCGTTCGGACCCTTGGGCTCGACGACCTTGGGCTCCGGAGTGTTCTCGCCATCCTTTCCGGTTGTCTCGCTCGACCTATGCAAGTCATCCGCTGGTTGTTGGCTCGCTGAACCATCCCCAGTGAGGGTGTCTCTGCCGGAAGGCGCTGACGAGTCGAGTAGCCCCGTCTGCTTGCCGGCTTCGTCCGTTCCCCTCGCTGCATCCTCGGCTTCAACGACGTCCATGAGTTCCGCGATCTCGTCCGTCTTCCCCTGCCCGGTAGCCGACGCGTAGGTACGGACGCAGTCAGCGTCCGCGTGTCCGTAGCGTCTGCACTTCGAGCACCTGGGCACCTTGCAGTCGCGGCGAACATGGCCCGTGCCATGGCAGCGCAGGCACTGCATAGGCCGCCCGGGTACCACCACAAGGGCCAACTCACCGGCGACTCGAACCTGGTGGGGCAGGTCGTTCACCTTCATTCCCGGCTTGAGCTTGAGCAGCACGGTTCTCGTGGTTGATCCCTTCTCTCTCATGCCTTGGACGCGCCAACGCTCCCGCGTCACCTCGGTTACGTTACCGAACGCCGCAAAAGCAGACCGGATGTCTTCATCTTGCACTCCGTGGAGCATCCAATGCAGCCGCAGTTTAACCTGCTGGTCCTCAGGGTCAATAACAATGCAGCGGCGGCCTTTAACCTGCAGCTCCTTGAAAGCAGCCAGTTTCCTTGTGGCTTCCGTGCTGTTGAACGTCACCGCCCACACATGGTTGATCTGGTACGCTCCCAACGCCACGACCTCGGGGAGCACACCAGCATTGGAGAGGGCGTCTCGGAAATCTTCGACCCTGTAGGGCCTCACCCGCACGTCCCCGTGCAAAAACAACGTGTTTAAAACAACACGACCGGTGGGCAGAGTAGGCAGCACGATCTCGTAGTCCTTTTCGTCTTCGACGCTGCTCCTGTTTCCGCGGCCGGCGAGGGCCGCAAACGCCGCTCCAGCGGAGCACATGATCCTGCGTCCGTTCGCTAGCGCGTCGGGAAGTAGAATGAGACAAACACCTTCCCCAACCTTTTCATATTCAACAAGATGTTCCCAACGCAGTATAGCGACACCTGCCCCTGGTGCGGGGCTACACCCACACTCTATCACATAACTTGGGAGTGCGAACGAAACGACGCATTCCGCGATCATAAACCCCCGAGTGCGGAGCATTGGGAGAGCCGGCTCGTCAGCTGCGAACTCGCCGTCCAAAGAAGGATGGTGGAGCACGCTAGGGACGCGGCCAAACTCAGTGGAGCCCTGGACTGAGGGACCACCCGTGCTGAAGAGGCTTCCCTTCGACGAGAAGACAGCGTGAAGAAGAGAAGACCTCGATCCGCGAGAATTCCATTTTATAATTCAATAAATGTTTTGTTCTCTATCCCTCTCTCTCTCGCATTTCCAGCAGAAAGCTCGCCCTCGTGCATATCATTCGCCGCCAGCGTTTCCAGGTAAACATTACAGTTACGTAAGTTGCAGTTGCCGGGAAGCGTGAGAAGCAGTCAGGGATCTTTAAATGCTGTCGCGTTCCACTCTTAAAGGCGAAGCTCAAGCTCTCTCCATTTTCTTTCTTTTGCTGATCTTTTCTTTTTCTAATTTCGAGGAGCTAAACTCCATTCCATACATAGCAGCCAACGCTGTGGAGGCTAGAGAAACCTCTTGCAGTGGCTTCGTTTTTCGACCGCAATTGTTTTTCGACCGCAATTGTGCGCAACTCTTTCCTCACATTGGCTCAGTACCGAATGAAACAAGTCTTAACCCTAAGAAACAAAGACACTGTGGTATACGGCTGCTAATGCGTTGTTATAAATGTTTTATTTTTGTTCTTCATTTCGGGTTTTTCATGTGCAACCCGTCGCGAGGAGACACACGCATGCTCGCGCGAGCGAACGCTGTTGGTGCGCAGCGATACATAAATGACATCTATGACCATGCATGACAGAGCCTTATCGACAGGAAAGTAGCGAGGGCAGCGTTTTCAAGGAAGGAAACGCAAGTAAGACAGGTGACGATTATTGTTGTGTGGCAAACATACACCCAAAAAGGTGTACCTTTGCTTAAGAGTGCATACACTCTTAAGCAAAATTCCACCCTTTTGCCACACAGCAATAATCGTCACCTGTCTTGTCCGCATTTCGTTTCTTTAACGCGGCGAGCCCGGTACTTCCAAGCCCCGAACGGCATGCCCGTTATAAGCATGATAGATCATTCTCGACAGGAAAGTAGCGAGCGCAGCGTTTTCAAGAAAGGAAATGCGGGCAAGACAGATGACGATTATCGTTGTGTGGCAAATATACAGTCCAAAGGGTGTAAACTTTTCTTAGAGTGTATGGACACATACCGCCGTAGACAAAGGTGTTGGAAATCCCTTTATCTTGCTGCCCGAGTCTTTCGACGCCATCTACTTGTCGAAAGCAGAGGGTCATAGTCGAGCAATCGTCAAATTTCTGCAATAAATTGCAGACTTGTAGTCCTTATAACTCCGGATGCGCACATGTTTGAGCTTGATGAATTATACCTACAATTGCTGAGTGAGATCTCCCAAACGCGACCACCCCCATGCGGATCGACAAATGTGCTGCAGAGCTGTGCCTCACTGAACCCCGAGCTAGGGGCTAGGTTTGGTTCCGATTGCGCCACGCGTGGCGCAGCAACGGCGCCATCTATCCAAGCAATACCTGCATGATCAAGAAATGTCTCTTTTTTTTTTCTCTACACAAGGATACTAAAGTAACGCACGTGCTTAGTACGGCTGCAAATGTACAAGCGATAATAGTATGTCACGTTTTCATTAAATGCGGTTTTAGCAAGCCGATATTAAAGAGAATTAACAAATGGTTAGGCATCTGCACGCAACCGTCCATTGTTCCGGAAGTCCAGTAGGGATATGCACTGAAAATTTCTTCCAGCAGCATAGCGGTAAGTAAAGAATTACGCGTAATCTTTTACGTATACTCAATTACATTCATTAGTAATTTCATAACTGATCGATTATATCTTTGCTGTTTAAACGCTCACTGTAAATCATTTACTTTTCTTTACATTAAGGAATTACATGTAATCAGTTATTTATTGACACGGTAAGCAGTAACAGACGACGCAATTTTGAGCACCACAATTTTGCGCCAACGCGGTGACCGCGTGGGCGCACATGTTAAAAAAAGCCTACGGAACGCTCAGTACTCGGAGCGCTAAGTATTAGTTTCCTCAGCTTTAACGCTCCACCTGGTGCTAGCCGACTATTTGAACCGGCACGGCTATATATAGCTTGATAGCGGTGACTGCGGACGTTGATGCGAAGAACTCATCTGTGGACAGTTTCTTTTTCCCGCGCTTTTCCTAGAGCCAACTGGCAGTGCCTTCTCCGAGCCCCACCAGCAATGAAGCGCTGCCTGTATTGGAGGGCCATGACGCGAGAATCGCGGAATTGAACAACTATAGTCTTGTGAGCAAGCTGTTCGTACGTTAAAACACCGCCTTTCGCTTTAGGGGCCACATCGAGCGAGTTTTGAGTGTAGTTGCCGTGGTGTCTTCAGTAGGGAAAAAAAAGGTCACATTACCAGACGGTAATTTTCAAAAGCAATCGTTAGTGAAGGTAAAAAACACGTTAAAGGCTGCATGCAGCGGGCGCAGTGAAATAGCCAGGCCAGATTGTTCAATTCACTTTACTCGCGCAATGTGAATAAACGTTGGGAAGAAAGTAAGGTTAATATAATCGATTACATTTTAGTAATTGCTCAATTACGTTCGTGACTCAATTACGTAACTCGTAACTGCAACCAATTGCATTTAGGAATTAAATAATTGTAATTGTAATCGGTTACTGTTTTTCTGCGACGTGTACAAACCTGACAGGGATTTGGGATATCCGGTGGTATACACAGATTCATCCATTGACATGTGTATATGTCTCTATGGTATCTCCTTGCGCAAGAAATCACGGGTCCGTAATATTGAACCACAGGTGATCGAGGGTCAGAAACATGCCACTCCCGAACGCAACGCCTATATCTGTATATCAGTTGTGGCATTAGATTTATGGCCTCAGAGATTAGAAGTGGCGCGGTCGCAGAAGAGCGCGCGGGAACTCGCATGCCATGCCAGCTACGCAGAGTTTAAGTTATGGTGTCTACGTAAGTAGACGCAATCACTTCTGCATGTCCCGACTAGTAACTATAACATAGAAGCACCTCGACAGCACATTCAATCGTAACCCTGTGCTAATGAAAAACGATCATAAGTAGTTTTAGTGCGCAGACTAACGGAAAAGAATGTTACTTTAGGAGTCGTGCGGCCAGGCTTAACAAGAAGTACGACGCATCACTATGTATTAGTGCTTGTAATTACTGTTCTTGCGTGTATCAGAAAATCAAAGGTTTAATAAATGTTTATGCTACCTAAATATTCATGCTCGAGGCTCAAAACATTCTCTAGGATGTTTGCTCAGTGTTTACAGATGAATATATCAGTTTGGGCGCCTTAATAACACTAAGCAAAATTTCGCACCATAGGTCAGCAAAATAAATGGGACACGCTAAAATTCACCCACAAAATATGCTTTTCGCTTAGGGTGCCACTCGCACTCAGACTTGCCAAAATTCTACTCATGCCGAGCCTCGCTCGTACTCAGACCCAATGTTCTACTCAGCTGGGCTCAATCGGACTCAGACTCATGGTAAGCCTTACAGTCACAGTGAGTGCGAGGGAGTCGACTCATGGGTTAGGTTGCCGACGTAGGATAACGAAACTTGCAGTGTAGGCTTGTTTTTATTTATGACATCGTAGGATATTCTAGTAGCGCAAGCAAGCAGGAATACGTGGACATTGAAACACAAAATTACATAATACAGCACGGACACAGGGTTCTTGGAAGTTAGCGCCCTGTGTGCGTGTGCGTGTGTGTGTGTGTGTGTGTGTGTGTGTGTGTGTGTGTGTGTGTGTGTGTGTGTGTGTGTGTGTGTGTGCGTGTGCGTGTGCGTGCGTGTGTGTGTGTGTGTGTGTGTGTGTGTGTGTGTGTGTGTGTGTGTGTGTGTGTGTGTGTGTGTGTGTGTGTGCGCGTGCGTGCGCGTGTGTGCGTGCGTGCGTGCGTGCGTGCGTGCGTTCCTCCTCTAGACTACCTTATACAAAAACTAAGCAGCGTCAGGCAGGGTTCTTCTTTGGCGTGACCTCATATTGGAGCGAGGAGTACAAATGTTTACCGCCCCGTATCCTGTCACTCAGACACCCTCGTACCTGCCCCTGTCGGGGAGTCGGCCTACTTCGACAGCGCAATGGTGTGCCTTCACCGTAGGCGATGCGCAACTACGCCTTTCCCCTGCCATCACATTGTAGCCGAACACACGTGGATTGAGCCGTAAGAGACTTCATCTCCGCAGCATGAACTTCCTGACGACACTTTTAAGGAACGGGAACTTAAAATGGCGCAGTTTCAGCGTTCCAGGAGAGGAAATAAAGGAGTCCCGTGTGGGAGCAAATTTCATTTCTGATGGCTTCACTCGGGACGACTACCTCGGTTCCGTCGGGTCTCGCGGATGGTGTTTCGGTGGAAAGCAAAAGTGCGCAGACGAAACGAGAAAACGAAAATGCAACGGTGCTCCTATCGCAAAGAGCTTGCTTCTTGGAACCGTTTGTAGGTGTATAAAGGTGCGCGAGTGGAGCAGGGCGTAGGCGGTGGCTTGAGCACCGAAAGGCGCTTTGAGAAGAGACGCACACCTTCAGGAAACCATGCCTTTTCATTTGCCGCGGCCCGTACACGGCAGGGGTCGGCTTTGGAGGGGATAATTAATGAAGAAGGCTTCTCTTTCTATGTGAGTCTTGATTGCCTCGTATGGTGCCGGAATAATCGGCGGAGAACCGCTTCATATTCATAACATACGCTAGACGAGGCGCCGATATCCTTCGGCGGTTTGTGATGTTCCGATAGCATCCGTATGGCCGCACCACTTCTCTGAGAAAATAACAAAAACAGAAAAATGTTGAGAAATCAAGCGCTCGCCGCTCACCATAGCCGGAGGGTCTGTCTGGCTTAACTAATACTGCTGTTGAAGTCGTTGCATATCTTACTTGTAGCAATTAGGAATCCTTGTGTGTTCCGGAAGGCATACAATATAAGTAAGCTTATGGAGGAAGGAAAGCATAGGAGAGGCCCCGGCCAGCACGGACGTACTGGAGAAAGTGTGGCGGAAGTCACGGGCTGTTTTTCGCAAATTATCACTGGCACTGGTACCACAAAGGTCAACGTTGCCATAGCAAGCACGCTTTTGAAGATCTCGCTGTGGCTCTAGGGTTCTGAAAAGCGAGGCAGGTTTTTTCGGCTCATGTCTATCTCACAGTAGATTGTGTTCGCGAGACAACCTGACTTTGGAGCGGGGTGTGTAAGCTTGAAAGTTGTGTTTTGGGTCTGTGAGTGTGAGTTGTCAGTCAGCAACAGACACAGTCAAGTAATCGTGGCGTGGGTCTCTGTCGGCGTCTTCAACGTGCCACAGGAAAGCACAGGAGCACGTCTGCTTCACTGAAACTGTTACAGAAGTATCGTGAACTCTGTTCTGATGCGCGTCGGCAGCACACACCACCGGCGGCTTGTTGAAATGCAAGTTCAAAGCTCCCGCCTATCTGCTCCGGCGAGCTGATTGTAAGCGCAACGGGAGATGGTACACCAACATGGCTACATTTAGGGCTTCAAATACGTGACGTCAAGGTCTCTGCTATTTTGTTTCTTTCCTCCATGGTGTAAGCTAACGTTATATATACGCGGAGGGCATCGCAAATAATTGCCAAAGCAGATGCTGTCGTGTACAATTTGCTGCCACGCATGGCAGGGGAAAAGGGTGAGTCCAGCGGGTTCCCCGTAAACTTAATTCATAGAGCAATTTTTATATGCCGGCATATAGTTTGGTTCCGTGCTGGCATTTCTGCTACAACATCAAAGCCCATTGTTTCGGTTATCTCGCGAACTTGGGTTCTTTCTTTTGGTGACTGGTGACCATTAAAATTATTAGCCACCGTGAGCAGCAAATAAATTTTATCGCTTTCGCGAAAACCCAGCTTCCACCCTGGTGTATTTCTTTACTGACTAGTAGTTGACAACAAGAATATCTTCTATCTGGCATTGACATGAGGCATAAATGCGCAGTCAACGCATCCTTACAGCGGCCGCCTTTCAGTGTTTTCTCCGTAACTTTCTGCCGGCTGTTGTGTAGTTTGAGCAGTACATTCTAGCATCATTTTATTTAATTATTCGTGTAAACGCAACAAGATAGACTGCCAACGAAATGACTCTTTATCGATAACGACACCACACAGCGAAAAAAAATTATAAATTGAGGAAACTACAGGAAAGCACGAAATAAATAGGACAAAATAAGTGTAATGCCGGTAATTTTGTGCGGAACTTGGTGGCACCGTGCGTAGCGCGCCTTTATTCGTTCATTAGTGAGATCCTTCAGAAAAAAAGCAAACCTTCTCGAGCCTTACGTGTTAAAATCACGATCTCATTAGGCACGTAGTAGTCATTGACTGTGCATTAATTTTGACCAACTGAGGATCTTTAAGGATCACCTAAATCTAAGTGCACAAACGTTTTTATATTGCATTTTGTCCCACATCGAAGTTAGGCCGCCGCGGACGGGGTCCAGCCTGGGACCTCGAGCTCAGCAGCTCATCCCTGTAATTGTACGCGGCTTTAAATTCGCATTTTTTTTTCATAACCGTCATTCTTGTTCTAAATGAAGGAATCGGCGTAGGATGCTTTCGTACGTTACTGAACTATGAATTTGTACACATTCGGCGCTTTGCGTGGGCTTTATAGACATTACTGCCGCTATATATCGCCAATTAACTCCTCTTTTAATGCTCCTTAGAGCACAGACACGATATCGTTCGGCCACCCTTACACAAAGACATCCGGAGCCGTTATAGTATACGGCAGGTCCTATATATATATATATATATATATATATATATATATATATATATATATATATATATATATATATATATATATATATATATATATATATATACACGCCTACCTACGTCCCGCCTTCGTGTAAGCCGGCGTTTATCTCGAGCCGACAGACATGTCCTCTATTAATTGGCTGGGGAAGCCGATTTCAATGGGAATTATAATCTGAGAGAGGATAGTATATCCGCTTTGGAGGGACTTTGACCGTCGCTCGATGACGGCGTGACAAGTAATGGCGCTTCCGCGTCTTATCGATCACTCCTTTGAGACGCGCGCGTAAGCCGCCGTCTAAACCGCAGACTATACCGAGGCTTACGCCCGTAAACCACGCGTAAACCGCTCGGTATAGTGTGTGAACCGAGCGGGATTACGCGTCCATGACGTTATAGTGCGAGCCGAAGTGCCACCCACCACATGAGTGAATGACTCTGTGGAAGAATCCCACGAATACATCTCTTCATGGCTAGGCTACCATGAAGGACTGTTCAAACGGCAGTTGAAAGAACATTCGAGCGAAAACTTGCCGAAAGCATGGAAGTGACAGATCATCCCCTGTCTTTCCGATTTTTCCAGACGCGGGAAGACGTTACGATAGAAAAGACAAATTGTAATAAAGAACTCATGCGGTGAGCCCTGTACAATACTGCGAAGTCTGAACGACGAGGTCTTTCTTTTTTTCTCTTCTTCTGCTTTTTTCGCTGCAACATCTGGCATCCTATAGCTGCCGAATCAAAACAAGAGACAAAGCAAAAATTAACAAACACCGCTTTGTTTTCTTTTTCGCAATAAGCAAGACACGACGAAGAATCAGTGCACCTTAAGAAAAATGTTCACTTTGCAAGCATCTCTAGCTGCTTCTTTACTGCACAAGAGCCGCACCAGATGGTCCTTACGTTGTTGGTTTTGATTGTCCTGTGCTACACACTGAAAACGCTGCACCTAGACAATACTTTTGAGAAATGGGAAATCAAATAGTTCATTTGAATAATAAACATAAATACGCTAATCCTATCTTTAACGATTTTTATACTACACATATTCAAATTTACGAGCTGCAACAGGTGAGTTCGCAAGGCGTATCCGCTTGGAACGCATTCTGAAAACTACACTACTTTCGAGCTAATTTCTAAATCGGCGTTCCAGTTTTTTTTGAACTTCTATACGTAAAATAGCGTTTTATTTAAACAGTAAGTGGACCAACACTATATTTTGACCGCAAGTTTGACGGCACATGTCTAGAAACCAGTACCATCCTCAAGATTCCTTCCAAGTCGGTATGTCTTGCAAACTGACTAGCTACAATTCGTAGATTGAAATATGTGCCGTCAAGCGAATAATTAAAAACCCAATTGTGGAATTGTGCTTCATTATTCAATTAAGCATTTTAATTTCTCGTAGATGTAATGGCCGCCTCAACGAGTAATTTAGCTCCAGGGATAGAATTGTGCTATCTGCTACAGCAATTTAAAAAAAAAATATGGTGCCGCTAAAAGAACACCCTATAGACACCTGATGGCACTTGTTGAAGCAAAAGAAAAAAAAAATGTGAAGAAAAGTAGGCTGAGAGCGAGAGGAGGGCAAACTAGAATAAGTAGGCGAGCAGCGAAGAACATTCTTCAACAGCCCTGAATTGCGGCGAGAAAAACAGCAGAAATGAAATCGCTCGGCTTATATCGCTGCCATCGCGCTGCAAACTCCAAATAACGACAGCAAATAAAGACGCACCACTGACGACAGTACGCAAGTCCGCATGTTAGCGTTTCGAGCAACTTCGTTTCCCACTTGCACACCAATCGATTCTCAGTCTTACCACACATTCTTTGTTTATTCTTGAAACCGCAGTGTACACAGCAACTCTTTCACGGTGAGACATACAAGTGAGAGTAAGCAGCTGCAAGCGCCATGTTTATAGCACTTCACCCACTCTACTGGTTTCTCGCGGAAGTTCGAGACATAGCCTGGAGATAGAGCTTTGTAGAGCGGTATCGTACGTTCTCGAGCTGTAAATGTAGTTGAGAATAGCACTCGTCGGGACTTTTCGCTTAGATGAAACCGCGAAG
Organism: Dermacentor variabilis; assembly: GCF_050947875.1. Taxonomy (NCBI): domain Eukaryota; kingdom Metazoa; phylum Arthropoda; class Arachnida; order Ixodida; family Ixodidae; genus Dermacentor; species Dermacentor variabilis. The sequence goes on from NC_134573.1 coordinate 155,990,416, forward strand.
TATGGTGCAAAGTATACAAAAAGTAATGTTTCGCCACTTGGTACGGCTGTTGTGCAGAAAAGAAGCAGCTTGAGATGCTTACAAAGTGAACATTTCAACGCATACTTTTCTTAAGGTGCATTGATTCTTCTCGTGTCCTGTGATACCGCGAAAAAGAAAATAAAGCGGTGTGTGATATTTTTTGCTTTGTCATTTGTTTTGTTTCGACAACTTTGGGATGCCAGGTGTTCCTTACCTTGTTGGTTTTGATGGTCGTATGCTATACGTGAAAAATCCTGCAGCTAGAGAATACTTTTGAGTGCAAACTTTTTTTTTTTGTCACGGTACACATCGTATCGTCTTTCTTACTAGAAACATGCCACATAATAGTCTTTCCCAGATGGAAATGACAGCGGTTATAAGCTTTCTGTGAAAAGGAACCTTTCATGGAAAGTTGACTGAGTAATGTAGTTGTCTAAGAAACATCGATGAAGCTGAGAAAGAGGGGTTTTGAATGACGAAAAAATTGGGCCGATGCTTGCCGGTGGGACACCCTGCGCGTTTCATACGGGATTCTGCGAAATATACTCGTGTATGTAGCCAAGTAAAAGCTTAAAACAAGAGTCTCTGCTACAGCCAGTTCGATTAGAACTCGTGTCATTGCTTGCAAACAAACCACTGGGGTACCGCGCAACATTCGCACTTGCTAATCTGTGCAATCTTTTTTCACCACACAGACTCTAAGATTAGTGACGTATCTGCGTGGTGAATGGTTGTAGCAACAGGCGGGTTTAGCCTCGCGATCAAGGCCAGCAATTGCTCCACTCGCGTCTCTTTTAGTATCGCTATGGTGTTTCACCACATGTCCATCAGACCAGTCTCTCTTAGGAATGCATGAGGAGACGTAAGTTTCTTTGCGGGCTATAACTGATCCTTCGAGGAACACAAGGTGTTGCAGGAGCGCATGCCGAAAGTCCTATTGCTGCAGATTTTCCAAGAGAGCGCCCCTTTCATGTTGGAATTTTGGCCACGACCAGAGAAAGTGTTCAATGTATCCTGTCACGTCGCATGTCGTACTGTTCGGAGAATGGAAACGCCCCGTCTGAGAGCAAGAGCAGTAGAACACGTTGTGGGGCTAGTTGGTCCATAGCCTTCAGAAGATGAAGCGCCAACAGAGACAGCACATTAAGAAAGGACAAAGACAGGAGAAGGCGCCTTGTCCTGTCTTTGTTCTTTCTTAGTGTGCTGTCTCCGTTGGAGCTTCATCTTTTGAAAAAGAGAGAGAGAGAGGGGTGAAACGCAGAGAGGTTAATCAGAGACGAGTTTCCGGTACGCTACACTGCACTGAGGTGGAAGATATAGGGGTTGTAAAGACTACAAAGAGCGAGAGCAGAAGAGAAAGAAGAGAAAAAAGGAAACGGGTAAAAGAAAAGGCGTTCCAATCACAAGCGTTCACAGAGGTCGGTCGATCTCAAGAAGCGCAGTAGCGCTTGCACGGCCTTCTAATGAGATGTTAAGTCGCGTCGATGTTTCAGAATTCTTTCTTCCGACAGAGACTGGTCGTCCAACAGGCTCAGAACGACGGAAAACGATTGTCTCTGCACACTGTACTGCGGATACTGGCATAACATGACGAATAGTTTCCGCGTCGCCACAATCGCCACATACTGCGGTGTAGGCCATCCCTATGCGGAACGCGTAGGCATTGGTAACTGCGACGCCCAACCATAGCCTACGGAAAAGGGTCGCGTCTCTTCGGGGAAGTCTTGGTGGAAGTCGGACGCTTAAGGTTGGATTCAGAGTGTACAAACGGGCGTGCATAAAATCTGGTTCATTCCACTCTGATGTACTGCAGTGGCATGCAAGTAGGTGGAGCATCCTGGCAGGATCTGTCTTAGACAGCGGGATTGATAGGCGGTTGTCTTCTGGATGAGTGGAACGAGCAGCTTGATCGGCACGTTAATTGCCGATACCACAGTGACTTGGTAGCCACTGAAACATAATTTCATGTCCTTTATCAGTCAGGTGGTGTGGCTTCTGTGATTTCAAATGTCACCTGTTCATGTGGACCGCGCCGTAAGGCCGACAGTAAGCACTGTAGTACCGTCTTCGAGTCGCAGAAAAATCGACCATTTGTGTGTTGGTTCGTCATTAATAAAGTGTAGTCCGACTCGAAGCGCTGCGAGTTCTACTGCCGTCGACGTTGGTCAAGTGAGATGTTTTCAACCTCATAGTGATGGCTTTTGCTCGAATGACGACAGCGGCGGTAGAGCTCTTCGGCAGTACGGAGCCGTCATTGTATATGTGGGCGTCATACCAGTACTTCTCATCTAATAGGAGTAAGGTAAGCTGCTTATTAAGACCCGGTGACCACATATCTGTTTTTTTATTTCGTCTTAAATAACCAGGCTGCTGTATCAGATCCTGCCCGTATTCGATGTAGAAGTGAGGCTTTCTCTCGACGAAATATCTTAGTTACGCATGGCCTATGTGGTAGAACACATAGCGACCCAAAGTTATTTCGAATGTCAGATTTCTTAACTTGATTGCTCTTTGGGCCCTTGACTTTGGGGGGATGATGGAGCGCTGCGTATGCAAGAGCATCAGCTTTTTCATTGCCGGCAATACCACTGTCGGAGAGAATCTACTGAAACTTTACTGTGAAGTCCTTGTTGCCGAGTACTTTCACGAGGGCTAGTGATTAGCGCGGGTACTTCATGGACGGTATAGACTATGCTAGAGTTATTGCAACGCAGCCTTTGAGTCCGTGAGGAGAACCACGTTCTGTGGAGGCGAAGTATTTAGTTTGCCCAGTGGAGCAGCTATTGTCACGCCTTCCGCAACTGTCGACAAGGCAATACGGTCCAGACGGCCAGACCACGTGTATTTCAGAGTGGGAACACATAAGGCAAGTATTTCGAAGGCCAGAACAGGCAATGCCGTAGCAGGTGAGCACAGCGTTGTGTGCATCGCAAAGAAATTCTTCTCGAGAACGGTGTCCGCTGGTGGAGCCTGTTGCCGTCGCAGTAAAGCAGTTTAATGCCAGAGAAATTGCCTAAGTCGGCAGATTTCTTTGTGACCGTGTGGCAGCAATGCCACATTGCGGCAAGATACGGCATCACGATACGGCTACCATGCCACTGACAAGCAGCCGCGTAGGACCTCGTGAGAACACGTCTTCTGAACTTTATGAGGTTATACGCACTGTAGATGCAAGCAGTTGGTCTTTTGTACGCCAGTCTAACTATTGTTCATTTATGTTGTTTTCTTTTAGAATATGTGCATGTGAGGAGGAAGCTGGTTGATAGGTGGCAGCATCTCCCTTTCGCATATTTAATTTTAATACACTCACAGATTCGCTTCCCGGATTTCATTCCTAGTCCAACGGCTTCATCGCGAACTTCACGCAAGGCGCGCAAAGGCTGTCGGGAACAGGTGTTTGAGAGTGATGTCACGCCTTCTCTCCCTCGTTTTCGCTCGTACACAGCAGATGTAGTTAAGCTGTAGTTCCGCTCTAGTTTAGCGCCACGGGCGTGCGTGTGTGGGTGCTCCATTGTTCTTATAGCACACAAATATCCAGTGTTGTGCAAGAGATGACATGTTCAAGCACGGATTGGGAAGGTTGACGTCGCAATCGGACGTGTACGAAACGGTGTGAGTAGAGGGTAACTGTCGGTCTGCTTCTGGTGGCCCCTACGCGATTCCCAACAGTGAATGGAAAGTGCTCAGTGCATCGCATGCACTGAGCGCAAATTGTTCGCATTAGATAGATTCCCACATTGCGTGGAATCGGCGAAAACCACTTCATAAGAGAGACTTCATAAGACAGAGAGAGAGAGAGGCTACTTAATGCATCCTGTAGAGCACTGCCTGGCACTCTTGCCTAACGTGCTACTCCAGTTGACGCATCATTTTGATGAAACCGCTTCTCCAAGCTATTCTGCTTACCTTACGCGAAGGAACGCCAGAGTGATTCGTTCAAAGTGATTAAACTGAGCGATTTGCCAGAAGGAAGACGTATATTTAAAGACAGGCATCTTAAACTGCGCTTTCGAGTGAATAAATCAGTTATGAAACTGGGCGCCAGTCTGACGGAAGTTCATCTGCCCCCACGCATTCACGTGTTCAGCAGGCCTCGTTTCTCGAGTGCCCCCCCCCCCCCCCACCGCCTTCGACACCTTTTCTCACAAGAACCACGTCACTGGCATGTATGTACCCAGAATAAAGGCGCTCCCGCCTCTGCCTATTTATGGAAAAACGGTGCGTCGTTGCTTGATATTTGACGAGCCATAAAAAGGTGCTGATGCAAGAGTGCTCTCTTTACCCGGTCGCGTTCCCAAGCCGTGAAATCTTCGAACACCCCCGCGCGCGCGCATTCTAGTTTTGCTTGCTTTCTGGCCTTGCATCACGTGTCCCACGCCTCTCAAGCCCCCTGAATAATATGCGATATTGCAATACGTTACGACTTTGTAACACATGTTAAGCTGAGTGATGCAGAGCGTAGTATTATAAATAATGAAGTGGATTTGCTTATGAATATTGTCATTGTTACTCCAGTGAACTGTCACCGGTTGTATATGTTTTGTTTGTTTGCTGTAGTTGCATGTTTAAATGCTCTTGGGGCGTATGAAAGTGAATGTGTCCTCTCCGCTGCAATTTCTAATTAAATTGATGGTGTCTTGGATGATTAATGAATCTACGAGCCTACGCAGGCGCGCCCCAGCCATTTAGCTTATACTTACTATTAGGAGAAAAAAAAAAGAACTTAGCTGTTCTTTCCCTGGTCTAATGCATTCAAGAACTGCCTATCTAACTACATTCCACCTCACAGAAGCCAATTTGTTGCTTACTATTTCTTATATGACCATTATTAGCTTCACTTATCCTTTGATTACTCGCTCTCGACTGTTTCGCTGGCGCTGAAATTGCCTGTGTTGAAATGGGAACCTTACAAAAAGAAAGGCTGCTTTCTGAGAACGATATACATAAGTGTAAGAGCAACATGTCTGTCGAAATGCCATAACGATATTTCGACACACGTGAGGAGTTGTAACCCCACAGCGAATCCGTGCCAATTAACAGAAAAACCCACGTGCGGTGTCCGAACAACACCACCCCCACTTTTTGATCTAGTAAAATGGACTCGTGTTCGCAAAAAAGCTTTTACGCTAAAATTGTTCGTAAGAGAAAATTTCAGCCTGTTCTGACGCTGTACATATTACTAGCGAAGGTAGCCAGTCAATGACAAAGAGCATTTACAAAAGAAAGGGTTTGTGAATTCTGGCCCCAATTATGAGGCTGACGCAAGTTTAAGGATGATAGGCGTGTTTTAAGGACAGCACTCAGATAGCTTGATTACCGGCCTTCTAACTCGCAAGAACTTCTTTGAGCATGTGTTATGGCATCAGCGCAATGAACAGCTATGAAAGCTGCAGATGCTTTAGTAGCAGCATTAGCAGAAAGGGACGTAGATTCGAGGTATTGATACGCAACGAAGTTAAGCTTACCCTAATTGTTCAATTTTTCCCTCCTGATATTCTAGTCGTCTTCTCTTTCGTAGGTTACTCAAGAATGATTTTGTGTTTGCGTGTGTATATGACTTCGGTAATGCGTCATATTTTTTGTTCGTTAATAAAGAAAAACACCGAAAGCTTTCTTTTCGCCATCTTTCTTTTCCTGCCCAGCCGTGGTAGCATAGTGGCTATGGCATTGCGCTACTAATCCCGAGGGCGCGGGAACGAATCCCGGCTGCGGTGGTCTCATTTCAATGGGGGTGAAATGCAAGAATGCCCATGTACTTGCGTGCACCGGCTTAAGAGACCGTTTACAGTGTCCTTGTGCATAGTGTCCCGTCCACACGCGCTCAGTGCTCACTCTCTCCCTTTTTCCTTTTTCTATTCCCCTTTCCCTCACCCCAGTGTAGCGCGATTAAGAGACGGGACAAAAGAAGGCGCATAGGGACGCACACAGCGCTGTGTGTGCCCCTGTGTCTTTATTTGTCCTGTCTTTTAATCGCGCTGCCGTACACCCCTTTTATTCATCTATCAATTTAACGTTGCGGAGAAGCTGGCAATATACTGCACTTTTGCCAACACTTGCATTTCATTTCATTGGGTGTACGTTAAAGAACACCAGATGGTCAAAATCAATACGTAGTCAATCACTACGGCATGCCCCATGAGCAAATAGTGGTTTTGGCACTTAAACCCCAGAATTTTTTTTATTTCCTCTTTTGTTTAATGTGACTATCCGTAAAGTGTTTGTGAAATACCCGTGCACATTAGAAGACTGTTTTATGCAGTCTATACGTCATAATATGATGAATATGTTATATTTTTGTTCTTTTTTAGCATCTTTCTTTTTTTGCTTAAATTGCAAGTGAGTACCCCGTGTTTGGTTGTGAACAGCTCGATAGCTAAAAATTTTTACTTCACCTTTCATTATCTTTTATTCATGATGGTTGTAATGTGGACTTGTTGGTACTGCATCTTCGAGGGGTGTATGGCAGCGCGATTACGAGACGGAACAAAAGAAGACACACAGGGACGCACACAGAGCTGTGTGTGTCCATGTGTGTCTTCTTTTGCCTTGTCTTTTAATCGCGCTACCGTACACCCGTTTTATTCAGCTATCAATTTAACGTTGCGGAGAAGCTGGCAATATACTGCAATTTTGCCAACACTCGCATTTCATAATAAATATGACAAATAAATAAATAAATACATAAATAAATAAACAAATAAATAGATAAATAAATAAACTCACCCTTATCTTCAAGTTCTATCCATCACAGCCCTCTCTCTGTAGACCCTACTCAAATCCATTGTTAATGACAAAAGAAGTAAGACTAGTGGGCTGCGAGGCGAATGTCCTTTTTGTAGTCACCAAGGCAACCAATGGGCCTGTCTGCAGCGAGGCAACAGCTAGCGTCCTCTTCGGGCGATTCTTCTTGTGACGTCAAGCGAGGGCGGGCGGACTGGCTCATTATTGCTCCCTCTTTTATCCAGGCGTAACAGATGAGCAACTTTATCTTTTCTTTTTTTAACGCCTGACTTCATTGTAATCGCGTTCTTCAGAGGAGCCTGAAGGTCCCACAGACTTCTCTACAGCTTTTCAGCAGTGTTCTAACATGGCTGCTTTGTTCGTACGCGGACTAAATCCTCTTCGCCGTGACTATCCTTCTAGACGCCTCAAAAGTTAAACTGAAAGCATCGCGTCGACAGATTAGTCAGAAAGCGTGGAGACGAGACGTACGTGAGGCTGTTGTTCTATGCGTGTTGTGGCCGGCAATGACCTCGAAGAGATCAAGCAAATCTACGAAAGCCCAACGATTACGCCGGGCACACTGCTGAGATACGAAAGTAACACGCGCTTTGCGCAGTTTGAAGCAGAAGGCGTCTGATGGCCGGAGTGTTTCACCGCCTGGCTTCTCACTTGAGCCACCTTACCACATGCAGTAGGCACGAATCGTTTCTGCGGTCGCGATGATGATTATGAGTGGTGGCAGGAGGTAGCAAGCCTCTCGAAAAGGCATGCATTTTTACAGCGAATCTGTAGAGGGCTAGTTTCCCCACTATCGTGTCCGCGTGTAGAAAAGTACTATCATGTTTAGCAATGGCTCGCGCGTCGTCATCTTCTTCCACTGCTGGCTACGCGTTGACGATCGTCATTGTAGAGTAGAATTTCACTTCTCTTCTGTCCTCATAATGGAGGCTGCGTTTACGAGGGTATGAGCCAATGCTTAAGGTGTTTTGAGCCATTCATTGTCTTACGTGACGGACATATTTAATTTTGAAGCAATTCTATTTTGAAGAATCGCAAGCGGTATAGCCGGATGCTTCTAACCACGCCACCGAGCAAACTGCAGACATTGAACGCAAGCGACAACGGCAGACCTCAGGCATACTGTTACTGACGTCGTTCTCTACGTCGCAGCCGAACGTGTGTGTAACCTCATTAAGAAACACAATGACGTAACCAATAATTGAGAAAGACTTTAATGAACCGACGGAATTTAGCCAGTGATAAACGCAGGGGCCGCACGTTTCCGCTTCGCTGGTGAACCATCTGTACGGAAAGTTTAGTCTGATAGTTTCTTTTTAAGTAAATATGATACAGAAGTAACATAAAAGGAAGAAGTTTATGAAGCAGTAAGACATTACGTGAGAAAAACGTAGTTCCAGATAATCAAATGAGAAAGACAACTGTAGCCGTCGGTAGAATCACACAGTTTGTAAGAAAAGGAAAATACCGTAATGATTTCAAAGCTGTTCTGTCGAAGTGGCACCTTGACCTCGGAAAAAGAAAACTAGAAAGCAACGAACTTCCCCACGGCATTACTTGAACAGGGAACTTATGCTAAAGAAACTACCGAATGGTCAGGTAAAATTAAATTTAAAAAAGAAAAAAGAATTTCGCCAGTTCCTATCTCACGATGAGTGACGACGTTAATGCGGTTAGTATTGAGGCAATGTAGCAGTAAATTGTATTGCCAAATTCTCCTCTTTTGTGTAGCCGACCTCTTCAGTTATTTGTTACCGACATCTTTCACTTCTCTGTATCTCAAAGCTCCTAATCGATGTATGTGTTGTTGTTGTTGTTGTTGTTGTTGTTGTTGTTTCCTATCATGTATGTGGCTCCTAGCCACTATGGGGAATTGGCCAAGAAATGGAATTCTAATGTATATGCATGCTATTGCACCAATTTCTTCACTTGATTTCTTTCTCCACACTTGGTTGCTTTTGGTGCCGACTTCTTCAGTTCTCTGTAGTTGAGGTTTACTAGACATTGTCCAGTTTCCCTTCCTACTCATGATGAGACGTAACGGTAGAATAAATAGGCGTAACTTTAAGGGACAGGAAAAACAGTGGTGTGGATTAGTGGGAAACTGGTAGTATCCGATGATCTAGTTGGCATTAAGAATACTGAATGGAGTGTGGCGGGTGAAACTGAGGATCGGAGATAATTTTGGTCTGATCGCGGGATGTAACATAGTGAAACAAAACCGAGACAACGGCCAAGATAGATTTCGTAGGGTTAACGTTCCGGCTTCCACATGGGAAACTTGTTCACAAGTGAGACTACAATTGATAAAACATTCCCTTAAGTATGCCGTATGACATGTTGGAGACACCACAAATTTGCCACACAGGTGGCAAGTTTCCTCCGATTTGATTGTGAGTGTGCGTTATGCTTTGAATACGAAGCAACCCTATAGACATAAACGTGGGAGATGTGACAGGACATCAAAGGCGTAGGGCGTGACAACCGGTCGTTTATCACACTTACGGAATGGATGCAAAGAGAAGGGAGGCTCAGTCGGAGGCGGCAGAGGCAATAAGTTGTGTGATGAAATTAAAAAAAAAATTGTGGGGATAAGATGGTGTCAGCCAGGACAAGGCAGGTGCAATTGAAGATCGCCGAGGGAGGCTTTCACCCTGCACTGTACATAAATAAGTTCATGATGATGACACTGAAATGGCGAGGGGCTTCAAAGAGAAAATACAGGAGGTAAATCAGCAGCACTACACGATGTGCAGGGTATCCCCTGCAGGACACTCAGGGGAGGGAGTGTGAGAGAAAAGAGGAGGAAGCTCAGCCAGGGGCGCGTCCAGTTTGTTACCCTACGCAGGGGCATGGAATTAAAGGCAAAAACGAATAAGGAAGGGAGGGCACTGAAAATATCGCTTTGTCCAGAGGGTAGGGTGCTCTAATCTGCTGCTTTCAGCTACTGTTGAAGAGGCCGTGCGGGCTTCTAGGCTGATGAGCTGTGAAGCCAGGTTCCCAAGATTTTTGATTCGGTAAAAGGCCGATCGTTCAGTCGGTTCAAGGCAGATCTGAGAATCTGGTGGTGTTCATCAAAACGCGAGCAGTGACATCCGACCCACAGTCGACACGGCAGCACTGCGTCCTATTGTGAGAGATTTGTTGGTAAGTACAACTGTGATGATGGATTGAGACAGTATAAGCGACGGTTGAAGTTCGTCGGAGTACTTCAATGAGTACTTTACTCGCAAGATAGCCAATCTCTCTTGGCGCGTCCACTTTTGATAACCGTTCATCAGCGCCGCAGCATGGGTACATCCACTAGTGCTGCTTCCTCGCTAACCCCCACGAACGTCGCGTCATTTTTTATTCCAGCATTTCATTAGATATGCGTGTTTCATTGTGATGTAAATTGAGTTCCCTCTCCGACCATAAGGCAATAGCTGAAGAGCGTGTCCTCTACGTCTGCCAGAAACATCGATTTAACTTACGCCGAAATTCCGCTTAAAAAAAAAAAAGGCAATTCTAACAAAGCTAGAATGTTGACACCACTGAAAGACCTACTCTCATCATACTCGGCCGTTGCCTATATTATGTTTTAGGAGCAGCGGATTTTATTGAATGACAGTGCGCTAAATATTCAGACCATCTGAATATATACGAAACCCCGCCCCTCCACCCCCTGCAAAAAACGCACCTTTTCTCTGAGCGCCCATACTTTCACTGCAGCAAGCACACATGTTTCTTTTCATTTCTCTTTTTCTTATTGAGTGAATATTCATTCGTATTTCAGAGCAACATGATTTATTTACAGAGAACATGCATCAAGGTTCTGCTCAGCATTGCAAAACATAAGAGGATTATTCGTCGGGAAAACAGACATTCTTTAACGGTGACGTTACAGAGAGTAGTAAGACGTTTCCAACGTAAGCTCAACTAAACAAGCGTAAGTACGGCTGGTAAACTGAAAATTATAATTAAATAAGCTGCCACACACAGCTCTCCAAAATGAAGAAAACAAAAAAACCGCAGTTTCACCCCCAAGGCGAAGCATCGATTGCGATAGTAAATTAGTACACAGCTATACGAAGTAAGGATAGTAGTTTTATCGGCCGTGTAAACTCGGAAATATTCGCTTGCTAACTGAATTAAAAAAGCATGGTGTCAGCGCGCACAAGCAAAGATGAACACATTACACTCGGTGAGCGCAGACGTCCGCAGTCGAAACACTGGTGCGAGCAATCGTGGCAGCAGCAGCGAGCGAAATGACCTTTGTGCGCTATCTCGTTTCAACGCAAGAAACGTAAGAGCGGCCAGAACACAGCGCGCACAAAGGTGTGAGCCGTCTGCCGTTCCCTTTCATTATAGGGCGCGCGTGACCGCGCGCGGCCGTGCAAAGTACGCACTTGTTGGCTAAGTCAATGCCGCCCCCCACCCTCCCTCCCGCGCTGCCTCCCCACTTTCCTCCAGATAGGGCGCGCGAGATTAAGCCCCGATCATCAGTTCCCGTTGATCCCTCCCGGTTGCGAAATGCGCAGTTGCTGCCGGAGCCCAACGCCGCCACCATCCTTCCCTCCAGTCCCTCCCACCCCCTCCCCCCACTGCCTTTCGCGCGACGGAAGACGGCGCGTATGCTCACCGTTTGCTACCTATGCTCATGCCAGATTGTGCCGCGATCGTCTGCTTCCCGTGCGTAATTTCACTCGCACATACACTTTACGACGCGTGGCGATGTGTTATCGCCCTTGGACTTGGTGAGGAACCTCACGGCGACGTCGACGGCAAAAATGCGCCTGGAGAGCCCAAATAACTGTTATCGCAATAAAAAAAGTAACACGCTTGCCATCATGTAAGTGAGTGCTTCTTTCAACTATTGGGCCCTTCATAGCGCGCTTGTTCCGTAACAGAGGGATCTTTGCAACCCACAGATCTGTGCAACCCTTACCCCATAGCCCATGTAAAGTATGCCAGCTTTTCATGCAGTGAACGCTGTTCGATGCGAATCATGCAAAGCTTCACTCACAAGATGAGAGTCTCCCCGCTCCCTTTAATAAAGCAATATTTCTTGTTTCACAACCTAACATAAGCCGATTTGTGTTCCGGTTACAAAAACATGACTAAAATCCTCCCGTATGATATCCTTACATCCGCCCGCTTGTTTGCTTGTTTAAACTTCCTTTGTCAAATGTGCCTTGCATTTAAAATGCATTCATTAACCAAAGTGCAGGGCTGAGCGCCTCCCACAAAACGTGCTGGGTGAAATTTTCCGGCGAAATTTGATACCAGCTACGACAATTTCATTGGGAAATGTTATGTTAAGTAAGTGAATGTCTAGAGACATTGGGTGAGTTGCGCAATACTAAAGGAAATTATATACACGCTGTGCGCTGATGCAATGACAGAAATGTTACGCGGATTTTAAGTGAATGACTTCACATATGAGTTGGTTGCCTAATAATTTTAAAAAATACTAACCAAATTCATCCACTTTCACTCACCGATTGGTATGTTTAAGGCTACGGTTGTGCAACCTAAGAGTGCATTAAATAAGCACAAGATTTTCTGCAAGCGTGCTGTTTATTCTCTCCTTATTAGGAACCACGTTGATGAGGTCTATTTTTTTGGCGAAAAGAGAAAACAGACACCACCCAAATTGATTTCTTTAAACTGACGTTTCGGCCCCCGCACGGAAGCCTTGTTCCGGTGGTCGGCGTCTGTTTTCTTTTTTCGCCATGATTCTGCTTGACAAGACGAGATTTCGTCTAACCCTCGGCTTCATGAGTCTTCGCAAGGCCTACGGCCAGCCCGTCATTGTCAGCAAGGTTTTCGTGTAGGGGACGAAACGTCAGTTAGAAAGAAAATAAAATAACCGTGGTGGGCGTCTGTTTCCACTTTTCGCCATAATTCTTTCAGACCAGACGATATTTCCTCAAACCCTTGACTTGTGTTTCTTAACGCATGTTTATGATCCGACTACAGGTACGCTTCGCTTCGAGTAATGTGATTTATTCATATGAGAACATTACTTGGCTCATTGTTCGACCCAGCCGTCGTCAGAAAGCCGTGGCACTGAAGCGGCGCACAATTTACGTCATCTTCATCTAAGTAAAAAGAAAATGGGAGGACACTTAAGCTTCGCTTTTAAGAGTGAAAAGCGATAGCATTAAAATATCCCTGAATGCTTGTCACGCTTCCCTGCCACCGCAGCTTTCTTGCCTATGCGCGGAGGCGAGTGCCATCTTGATGGTGTTGTTGCAAGGAACTAAGCGGGCCACGACGCTCTATGAATGGTAGAAATGCGGGAAAAGGGGTTCGTGTTTGAGTTTCCGCGTTACAGAATTATATTTTGCTAGCGAAGCTCACCTCTGGGCAGATATCTTCACATTCTAATAAAACATAATCCGTTGCTTCCCTAGCTTTACCGCAGCAAGCACATGCTTCTTCTTCGCTGTGCATGTGGTTCGGCTCTGCCGGGCGGGGCGATTTACTGGATGACGTTTGATAGGAGTGGCGCTGCTGTCGGTGCTATGGAGTCTTCGTCGTGCGGAGTCGAATCGCGTGCGTCTACATCATCAGGCGGAGACAGAAAAGCGTGGCCGGAGGCGCCAGTTCGCTGTCAACGAAATACGAGACCACCTCAACGCATCGAAACGTGCGCAGCGAGCTACTGCAGGAAAACAATGTTCCCCACCCGAGTCCCCGACAACGCGAAAGGCAGAGCGAGTGGCTGCGGAACCAGCACGGTGAGCTGCAGCGAGGCAACGTGCATTCAGCAACATTTCTCCGCGACACTAACATCAGCGATGTAACTCACCGATACACTCAGCAACAAGTAATGCTCTCCCATTTGCAGCATTTACGCATCATAAGGTGTCCCCCATAAGAGGCCGATGGGAGGCTGAGGTGCCCCCATAGTTTTCTTTTTATCACATTCGATATGTTCGCAACTTTCGTCGCCAGTATTCTCACAACATTTCATTGTCAGTTGAATAAACAAAAATGACTTAATTATGAAAAGGATTAGAAAATAAACAAGCGCATACATAATGACGAGCAATGAGCATCGGCACTCTTGATTCCATGACTAAGGGATCTATGGTGAAGCGAAGATTTCGGGAAGCGCTCATTCAGAGGCTATAAATGAAAAATGTTGGATCAACGCTTACATTTCAACAATATGCCCACCTGCTATGGCCTCCATAAGAGACTGGCAGTATTGAAAATAAATAAATAAAATAAATAAATTAATGCAGTGGAAGCGAAAAGGCATTTGGACTAACATAAGTCCGCGAACACGTGCGATTTAATTGTTGCACAGTTCAGAAGTTGAATGGGACTTCCAGAACAAGAGAACCAAGTGCGTGAAGCATTTCAAGCGCGATTGGTTGTGACGATTAAGTTTTCAAGACCACAAAGAAGCCAGAAAGTACAAAGAATACATATATACGCAGATCTGACTTACATCTTGGGATCTATGGTGAAGCGAAGTTTTCGTGAAGCGCTTATTCACATGCTATAAGTTTGGCCATTTCATACCTGCGTCTTTGGCGCAAAGGGAAACTAGCGCGCACGTGCATGGGCTCTCGCGCATGCGTGCTGTGGGCGGTGTGACACACGCGGTGATGACGGTGATCGTCTCGAAGAGCTACTTGGAGTTGACAAGAAAGGCGTATACGCGCAATTGTGGCCCGGTGGCTAGAGCGTCAGGCTGTTGTGCTGGGGGTCCTCGGGGTTCGGTCCTATAAACGGGCATGCAAATAATTTTGTGTTTAGCTGTGCGCTGTTCGGCAATGCAGAGCATCAGCACTCGGCAGCCATGGTCAGGAACGCCCGGGATGGTTTGCAAGGAATAGCTTATATTAAAAAAAAAAAAAGCTTCGATTTAAAGAAGGTCATACTTCTGCGCTAAATTCCGGAGGCCTGGAGGATAACTGCGGCGTCAATTTTCTCTTGCGATCACCCGAGAGCTGCGCTCTGCTTTTTGGCCAGCCTTAATTTACCCACCGTACTTCAAACTAGCCATTTACGTAGAACCGATAAATAACCGTGGTCTAAGTACTGACCGGTAATTGGCACGACGTTTCCCAATTGTTCTTGTTGATGTGGAATCCTTCGTCTTGCGAGAAGATAACGATCTGTGCGAGCGAATCGCAAGCTCTCGCCCCTTGCAAGAATCCTACTGACGCATAAAGGGCAGCGGCCTGCCGTGGGGGCTTAGTGGCTACGGAGGTCGCAGGATCAAATCCCGGCCGCAGCGGCCGCATTTCGATGGGGGCGAAATGCGAAAATGCCGGCGTGCCCGTGCACGTTAAGGTTCCTAAGATGGTCGAAATTAATTCAGAGTCCTTCACTATATGGTGCACCTCGTAATCAGAACGTGATTTTCGCATGTAATATCCCAGAATTTTACTTTTAAAGGCAAAGATGTTGGCTCTGCTTTTGGGTGTTGCGGGTTGACCATGGAAGCAACTTGCGTATGCTTTTCTTTCACTTTCTGCTGTTTATTCGTCAGAATTTCGTCATTACCTCTTTGTCGCGGTACTTTAGAGCACAAGCGCAGAAGGAAACTGCCCGCATACTGTTTACTTCGTACGAAAGAGTATCCTAGAACAGTAGTAACAAATGAGCGCTAAGACCAGATCGCAAATTAGGTTTCAATTCAGTGAGCCTGACGGCAAACTTGTGATGGGAACGCAGGATTTGGAAGCACTTTGTTTTGTTTCAATTAAAATCGATGCCGTAACATATCTATACATGCAGCCATAAGGACACATATAGCTGGAGAAGCCCTTACACCTTTAATCATATGGGCCGAGGGTCTTACAACTGACGACCCTATGAGCTGTTGAAAGCGTTCTTTTTTGCCCCAGTGCATGTACAGCAGAACCCGCCGTGTTGGCGTGGTGGCTTTGGCGTTGCGATGCTAAGCCCGAGGGCGTGGGATCTAATCCCACATTTTGATGGAAGCGAAATGCAAGAACACGCGTGTACCGTACATTCGGTGCGCGTTAATAAACCCCGGGTGGTTAGAAATTAATCTGGATTCCCCCACACCGGCGTGCCACATATTCCTATCACGGTTTCTTTGCCCGTAAAAGCCGAGAATTCAACTTTTTAATCTACCGCGGGCGTTCAGCACCTGCTATGAAGCCTCCGATAAACGACGCCTACACGAGAGAAAATTTTAAGAGCTGTCAAGCAAGGAAATTAGTATAGATCGATAGATACACGCGCTGGCTCGTGGTCAGTAAGTTCCACAAGCCACTTCTTCGATTCCTAAATCAGGAGGGCCTCATTTGAAGCACGCAGGTGCTGTAGGGAAAGCAGTTTGAACATACAAACTTGGATAGGTTCATCCAGGGTGGATTCATTTAGCAGCGCCAAAGGTGCTTATCGCAGCAGGACGTGGCCCAGAGGCTATGGCGTCCTCCTGGCGAAGTGGCAGGTTCGATTCCCGCCCGTGCGGGCCAGAGTTTGATGCGGGCGAAATGCAAGAAGGCTCGAATGCTTTGACTCAATGGCGTGTTGAAAACGCCAGGTCGCGGACATTATTTTATAGAAGAATCCTGTCGCGTACCTCATGGCCCATGTTTTGTATCGGGAAGGTAAATCCCATGAATTTATCTTTAAATTATGTTTCCAGAGTCGCTACAGTGTCTACCATTATGAGATGTCGGAAGTGTTTTAATAATTGCGGTCTTCTTCATAAAACCAAGCGTACCTTCGACGAGAAGGAAGAGAAACGAGGCGCCCGATTTTGTTAGTCATATGAAGCTACCAAATAAGGAAGTCAAGGAGAGCATAGGAAAAATTATATGCAGTTTTAATTAAAGTACAAAAATGATAAGGTAAAGGAAATGAAAGCATAAGGGAATCCCCAACCACGATGCATATATATGCATTGAACACTGCACTACTGTATCATGATGGAGCGATACTGATGCGTGAAACATTGCGATAAGCCTTAGCTAATCACACTGCGCCAAGCTGCAGAGAGAAGCGCATATAAAACGGCTCGCGTTTTCTTGGGAAGTTACATTCCTGGAATTAAAGCACTGGAAAGTGAGCGGTACGTGTGGTTTCTTGTTTATGCATGCTTTGTATATTTGTGCACGTATGTGCTTATTGCAACGTTTAAAAAATTGCTTCTTTCATTATGCTACCTTACCTTACACGTAGGAACTCCGGACCATAAAAATGAATTGTGTTGCCGTGTTTTTGGTTGTCGCCATCGCCATGACTACACAGGGTATACCGTCATCCAGATATTTTGGTCCATCGCAGCATCCAGAGCGCAGCGTTCCTGCTCGCCATCACGACGCGAACCAGCTTCGCGCCTATCCGGGCGCTCAGCACCAGACCGGTGACCACGGACCACAGGTTCTGGTGGAACATGACTCTTTCGTCTCCCTACTTGTCTGCCAAATTGTTAAGGTGCCTGATGGCCAGTCTGGTGCACAGCCAGCTGGCGCCGGGTTCCCGTCGATCGTGCCATCTTCGGTCGTCGCCTCCTCGCAGGACGCGTTTTCTAATCTTAGGTCCCGCGTCAGGACGGCTGTGGACCGCCTCGTAGACCCTGTTGTCACCGCCTTGCAGAACGCATCACTCTGGCTCAACCGTACCTCGCAGCTCCACCTGAATAAATCCCACCACCACCCTGCTCACCACGAGCATCAGCACCAGCAGGGCGGCCAGGCAAACCACGCCCGCCTTCACGCAGTTAACAACTACCACGAGCTTCAGCACATGCACGGTGCCCAAGCCAACCGGCATTCCGCTCACGAGCCCACGCACAACCACTAGGTTAACCCAGTCCACGGTCATCTAAACCCGCAAGCGATTCCAAACCAGGCTGCGCCGATGACCCTCGTCTCTGTACCTGTACTGGTTCCCGCAGTACACGTGGTCGCGCTTCCCCTCATGAACCTGTCTGCTGCTGTTCTTGCCGGCGTCGATGTGCCCTCTCCTGACTTTTCAATGCCCGGTCAGCATAACGCCACATCTCCAGTCGCCACTGCCACCGAACCTGTCACTGCTACCTCCCAGTCTACGTCAGCACCTGCGGCCAGTGTCCTCGTTGGCCGCACTGGTGCCTTAACCATTGCACCTAGTACGGACACCCCCGATACTCTGGTGTCGGGCGTGTCCTCTCCTACTAAAGGTTATGACATTATCGCTACTTTGATCCGGCCTGAAAACCTCGACGACGCGACGGGAACAAGCGGCACGCCGACGTCTATAATCCATCACCCAGCACGCCCTGATTACTCTGGCCTTCCTTTGAAAATTCACACTCGTGCCTTGTCCAACGCACGTGGCACTGACGCACCGTACCGTGCAGCGTTGGACTAATCCTCCCGTACTGCAGCTTCTGACAATATCATGACTTCGGTCTATTCTAACTGGAAACCTCGACGCCGCAACGGGAAGGGGGCAACACGCCGGCCCTGCAATCCCCCTTCACCAAATGCCCAGAGCATTAGACTCCCGCCCAAAATTGGCCTGTAGCTAGCGGGACGGCTCACTTGTGAGTAGTCTTCCGGGGCTTGCAGGAAAATCTGCTTTATATATATATGGATTTTGTCATTGAGGCAGTGAAATCTTAGCATTCTCCTTTTGCATCGACAGGCACTGCATATATGGCTGCAATAAAGCGACCGTTTTTATACACGTACCTTCGTCTCATTACTCCTTTATTTGCGTTCCTTAAATTGTCTTCATCGCCCTGCACCACGCTGCATCTAGATATTTCTCGCACTGGACGAGCAAAGGCGGGTCATTCGTGGCAGAGCGCATACGTCGGTGTCGTACGTGCTGCTCGCGACCTCGAACTTGATACCAAAGCCCTTGAATTAACAGTGATTTCGTCGCTTTACATTTGCTGAAGCTTTATGCCCGGTCCTTCCAGTACTATTGTTCTCCCGCCTAATCTTATGATACCTTTTTTATCATTTTTAAGTTGCGCTGTGGCATGCACGGCGACGCACAGAGTTAGTGGAAGGCAAAGAACACGCGACCAAGTGAGACGCGAACTGTGCACTGAGTTTCACTCGAACAGAACCAAATAAAGGAAGCGGATCCCAAATCCCTTGGTGTTAAACACGCATGCAAATTCGTCGCGTGTGCAGAGGGAATTCTCTAAAATATACCTCTCGTAAAATCACGCTTACGCTGGACAAACAAGTCTGCGTTTAAACGAGAGGGTCGGGGAGCATAGGATGACAGCTTATCTATTCTCCCCGACCCTCTCGTTTAAGCGCAGGCTTGTTTGTCCAACGTAAGCGCAACTCTACGAGAGCTATATCTTAGAGAATTCCCTCTTCACACGCGACGAATTTGCATGCGTGTTTAACACCAAAGGATTTGGAATCTGCTTCCTTTATTTGGCTTTTTCGAAAGAAACTGAGTATCTTTTGACGCAACGGAAGTTCCGCTCAGAGGTAAGAATAAACTGTAAAGGCAATTTGGAAGAGTTTACCGTGGTTGAAGCTGATGCGGGAGCTTCCGTAAAGAGGCCGTCAGAGTCCCTGTCACTTTCAAACCCAATTCTTAATATAATCTTTCTTTTTATGACAAGTGGGACGCGCTTCAGATCTGTTTTCATCCTGTTATCTTCCTTTCGTCTTCTTCATTTTTTTTTTAATTTGCGCATTTAAACTGTAGCAGCTGATAGCAGCAACTATGAGTATTGATTCTTCTTTCTCTTAGAATAAAACTCAGTTGACAGTTTACACTTCACTTGCCGTGTGTTCCTTGTTTTAGACTAACTTCATGTATAACCATGCTTGCCACAGCACAACAGAACGAGGAAGCTACACCGACTAGGCCCTTTTCAACCCCCCTCCTTTTTTAATGTATGCAGTTCCCAAAAAAACTCCCAGTTAAACCCTCTAGAGCAGCATTCTACTGTAATATAATGTACAACCTTAAAAAGGAATAAGCGTGTAAATCAGTCTATAAATCAGCGCCTTATACAAATAGGGGTGGAAATCAGTTGATAACGCGCATCCTTACAAATTTTTGGGGGGGGTGTAAGGTGAGTTAGAGACCACTTTACCCCGTTTTTTGACTTTGAACGGTGTAAATATTTTTAGTGTAGTCACTATAGCCTATAAATATATATATCCCTGCAGCTGGCGCCTGTCTTGCTGCCTTGTTAGTATGCTGGACAAGGGAATTTTACTGCTACGTACAAGAAGGAAGCAGCATACATGAGTCCAACGCGTGGCCCACGTTCTTATCTGAACACATCAAGAACATTTGCCTATAGTATATCGCGGGACAAAATACTAAATTTTTTCCTTGGCTAACTTGGCTGTCGAAAACGCATGACCGGAAATTCTCTGGCGTCATGTACTCATTGCTGCCGCATCGCGGACATGAGGGTTGTCCTCAGAGCACGTGGCTAACGCGGCGCTGGCACGGATAGAAGGTCACCGGAGCGGATACTGCACGGGAGCCATATGCATCCAGTGCGTACGCTGAATACTGCGCAAGGCTACATTGACGTTAGCGGTGTGTGAACATTGTCGGCGCAACATGCAACAATTTGCCGCTCCGTTTCTGCAAGCGCGAAATCGAAACTGCCAACAATTTTGAAACTATTCCAACGTGTTGTTTCTTTTCCAGGTTCACCACGATTTGTAACAGCGGCAACATTCGCATCCGAAAACGCACACTTGGGTTTACTTCGTGCTCTGAAACTGGCTAGACGAATTTCGCGTGTCACTTGCATTTAATCACGCATAAAGTGAGCTCATTGCTGTTGCAGTATCATATTTTTTAGCACTGTCCATTTGTTTCCGTCTGACGACAAATATGAAAATTATGTTTTTTTTTTTACGAGCCAAAACCACAATATCATCATGAGGCTCGCCATGGTTGGGGACTCCGGATAAATTTTGACCACCTGGGGTTCTTTAACGGGTACCGAAATCTAAGCACGCGGGTGCTTTCTGCATTTCGCCCCCATCGAAATGCAGCCGCCATGGCCCGAACTTGATCCCGCCACCTCGTGCTTAGCAGCGCAACACCAGAGCCACTAAGCAACCACGGCTGGTCCCGTCTGGGGACATCGACAATGCTATATGCCTAGTACATTTTATGTACCTGTGGCCGGTCCGGTTGCAATTACGCCGTCTAGGAAAGTGTACTTGATTTGCTTTCCTACCCACGCGCACCTGCGAGGCAAAGGAAAACGAGCCATTACGCAGCGATAGAATCAAGGCTTCGCTTTTGATTGAAAGCACGTTCGCATTAGGGAACACATTCTTACGCAGCAGTTATTCGTTCAAACGTGTGAACAACAAGCGGAAATGCGTCGCTATGGCGCGAGTTAACTGAAGTCGAAGGACGCGTGCTGGTCTCTGAAGGCCTGCCGGGTAACTTCTAAGCCGAAAGAAGGGCCTTGTCCTGTAACACGGCATCGTCCATGAACACGATGTGCTAATGAGGACGGGGTAAAGGGAAGCTGTGAAGGCTTCAGAGGAATGGACAAAAACCGCGTTTGCGTAGGCGGTGCGCGTTTGAGACGCACGCTGCCATTTTGGAACCATTTTAGCATTTATGAGGCCACGCGCAGGCTTCTCGTCGGCACTGCTAGATGGCGCTGATGGTTCTTAGCTAAGTGCGAAAGAGAAGTCCAGCTGCAGTGCACGCCTCATACATAACTCGTTTCGACGGTGTCAATACGTTTTGTAGCTATATATTGATTCAATGCGGAGTGCATTACCGTCGACAGTCATGGTGAGGTGGGTTCTGTCGAATTTTTTTTTTCATTGTATAGTGGTACATTTCTAGTGGCGCATACGTAGTCACCGAAGTTGGCGTCAAACCCGCTCGTTGAAAATCCGCACACACCTACTTGCACGTACCCAGTGACCCAAGTTCACATCAGAGGTTCATTGAACACCAGCACACACGGTGTGGCACATACACTCTCAGACAAATGTACGCCCTTTGGGGTGTACATTTGCAGCGCAACAATAATCGCTATCTGTCCTGCTTGCGTTTCCCTTCCCGAAAACGCTGCGCTCGCTACTTTCCTGTCGAGAATGCTCTGTCATGCTGGTAGCGCGCATGCCGTTCGTGATTTGGAAGTTATCAGGCTTGCAGCGTTAAAGAAAGGAAATGGGGACAAGACAGCTGATGATTATTGTTGTGTGGCAATATACAACCCAAAAGGTGCAATTTTGTTTAAGACTGTGCTTGTTTAAGAGAGCTCCAAGTAGGCATTAACGAGTTTCATTGAACAGCGGGTAGCTACCCAGTCCCACATTTACGGTGACCAATGTCAACGTGAAAAAGGTCATTTCAAGACCAGCGAATATATACACATTGCCACATACTGAGTGATCGAAGTTTCCCTGACAGTTGGTTTCGAATCTTGTTCCCTAAGCACAGTAGCTCGATGCGCTACCTATTCGACCATGGACTACCTGGTGACCCTGGTAGGCATGAAAACGGTTAGATACAAACATACACAGTACCCGCAAAAGGTCTGAAGTACCCTATGAATTGTAACGGATTAAAAACTAAGTCGAACAGAAATCTTTTACAATGAGTATTCAAGTGTGTGAATACCCGAAACGCGTCATGTATGAGGCGTGCACTTCAGCCATGCTCCTCTATGACGCTTCCTTCTGGACAAGCGGCGCCGTCTGGCGGTGGCACCGTGAATTCCATTCATACCCAGTGGCGCATAGATTACCCAAGTTGGTGTCGGATAGGTTCATCGAGTAGCGGCACCAACCCAGTGGGGACTTACCCAAGTTGGTGTCAAAGAGATTCATTAAAGAGCAGCACAATACCCTGTGCCAGCTTTGAGGGCAACCCCGAAAGGCGCGCGAGCTGTCGCCGGCCATTTCGCTTTTCCGACATAAGCAAACCGCAACGTGTTTTCTGGACGCGCGTGAGACCGCAGCCACGAGCGAAACGTGGCGGAACGGACATGTCAAGTAGCGCACTGTCCCCGCCGGTCAGGCACAAGCGAAAGACAAGACGAGCAGTCAAATCGAGCTGCGCTCCAGCTATCGTAAGCCGCCGCAAACATGTCGAGATAACAGAGCACAACACTTCGCGGCGCTGGTGTCAGTCCAAGCCGGTCTAGGCCACGCTGCGCAGCGTTCGTGTTAAGCGTGCTGACTGCTGTACATTGTGTTAGAGCGTTAGACCCCCAGATTGGATTAGAGTTTAGAAGAAATTCCCTATAGTCGATACGGTATCTGGGACATTATGAGATTTGCGATACCGTCTAACAACTGTAGCGTTGTTTTTTTGTACAATTAGCTGTATCTTTTGGCTCGCATATAGCTCGTTAAACAAACATGCGCACACCCTTGAGTAAAATTATATGAACCGCACGCTTGCCGACTAGTCCGAATTTACACCTTACTATGACACATTAAGCTGAAATCAAGGAGTGCTCTGGAAGGTTCCCAATTGCTGGTTTCGACTGCAGCGTTTAATTTCAAGTTACATTTGCAGGCGGAGAAGAAAATGGGCTTCTTCATCACGGAGTCCCTGGTACTGTGTTGGCCCGTGTTGGCCACTTCTCTACCAGTCTGTCCTGTCTGCACGTCTCACGTCTTTTTTGCATAATGAGTCCCTGGTACGTATATATTTTTGCTCAGGGGAGCACGTTAGCAGAAAATAACATTTCTTTTTTCCGTGATTACAGGCAATAAAGAATTGAGGAGCCATTCCACCCTGTGAAGGTGGTTGACCAGGCAAATGGTGGTATAAATTGTTGGCATCGAGCTTTGTTGCCATTAAACTATACATACAAATACGTATATGTCGTTTATGCGAAATACAAAGAAACAACAGGCGCACACTACGTCACGTACTACGTCGCGCACTACGTCCTGCGCTACGTCATGCATACACAGAGCCACCGCAAAAGTGCTTTTACGACACCTCTCCAAAAACGCAGGTGTTCTAGACGCGGCTTCGACGGTGCGCTGTTTGGTCCTAGGTGCCCATTAAAGCAAGCTTCGACGCGAGCGACGATATGCGTAGACCGGCGCGCAGTCCAAAGGAGTCCACGAAACAAAAAGCGTTTGTTTGTAATTTGAGATTGAGCATACTTCCTCGTTATTAAGCTGAGTGAAGCGGGCGAACATGGGGCTGTCCGCTTCCCTCCCGTAGCAGCGAATGTATTGACAGTAGACGGGGATTCCACATATTTACCCCTTCACTGTGAACTACATAATTATGAATAATTATGAAAAGCTAACGAAACTCCGCGTAGTGTTAGAGTCACCTTAGCGGCTAATTCTCATATGACTTGTTTCGGGATAGTTTAGATAAAACAAGAGTTACAGCCGTTTTCTGTAACCATACTCCGTCCTCAGGTGCCCATGTAATGACAGTGGACGGAAATTCGGTAACGTTTACAACTACACTGTGAACTAATTATGATAAGTCAATGAAACTCGATGTAGGGATACAGTTGAGTTGTCTTAGCGACCAATTTCATTGTTATTTCTTCCAAGATACCTACATTGGATTGAGGGCGACAGAACATTCGAGAGAAAGTTGGCTTCGCAGCAAGGCGTTTTCTGTTCTCAACCACGATGTTTCCGGGGGGTAGGCATAGACAGGTTTGCTGTAATGTGATAATTAAATACATGTGGCACTTGAAAATATAAGGAAAAGAAACTTGTTCATTAGCAATAAGCTCTCCATCGAGAACATTGAAATCGCTGTCTCACTTATAGTGACGAATGTGTCAGTAAAAGTGATAGCGCCCGTTATCTCACGACATATATACGATGGTATTTCAAACACTACGCATTGTTGAGGCGATAGCTTGTTCTTCCAGAGATATACTGTCTCGATATTGAAAGTGGCTTGAATAAAAATAAAAGAAAACAACAACCGTGAAAGCCGTTTATTTACCCTCTCAGACGCGCGTAGGCGTCGATCACTTCGTCACGATGCAGCAATAGTGATGCTTGCTACGGTTAGATAAATCTTAGCCAATCGCAGTTCGCCGAACTTTCAAAATAAGGATATAAAACGGCTCGCATTTTGAAGGGGAGCATCACTCCGGAATATATAGCACTGGAAAGCGAGCGGTACGTAGAGCATATTCTTTTTGTGCTCAGTGCGTGTTTGCAAGCTAATTCACTTTTATCGTACTTCTTTTATTTCACATGCAGGATCGTAGGAGTACCAAAATGCATTCTGCTGCCTTGTTCTTCGTATCTGCTTTCGCTATGGCCGTGCAAGGTGTACCATCGGCTAGGACATTTGGCTCATCACAGCATCCTAGTCACAGCGTTCCTGCGCACCATCACGCCAATCACGGGCACCAGGTTCTGGTGGAAGACAACTCTTTCGTATCCGCTCTTGTCTGCCAAGTTGTCAAGGTTCCTGTTGGCAAGTCTGGTGCGCAGACAGCCATGCAATCCCACAACATCCCGGCCTCTGCTGCAGCCGGTTCCCAGCCCGTTTTGGCTTCTTCGGTCATCTCCTCCTCGCAGGACGCCTTGTCTGATCTTAGGTCCAGCGTCAAGACTGCCGTAGAAAAACTTGTCGACCCTGTTGTCGAAGCCTTGCAGAACGCCTCGATGTGGCTCAACCGTACGTCGCGGCTTCACCTGAACCAATCCCGCCAACACCCTGCTCACCACTCGCACCAGCATGGCAGCCAAGTTCACCACGCCGCCATGCACGCGATTGACAACCACCACGAGCATCAACACATGCATGGCGGCCAGGTCGACAACCACGCGGCGCATGGTCACGCCCCCAACCACAAGCTTCACCCTATTCATGGTCATGGAACCCAGCAAATGATTCCAAACCCGGCTGTGCCGATGACCGTCGTATCCGTTCCCGTCCTGGTTCCCGCTGTGCATGCCGGCTCTTTTCCCCTCTTAAACTTGTCTGCCGTTGTTCCTGCCGGTGGCGACGTGGCCTCTCTGCAGTTCTCCAACCCCGGGCGGGATAACGCCACATCGTCGTTCGCCGTTGCTGCCGAATCTGTCGCTGCTACCACCCACCCTGCATCAACGCCCGCAAATAGCGGCCTCGTTGGCCGCACTGGTGCTCCACCCACTACGCCAGGCACAGACGCCTCGGACTCTCTGTCGTCGGACGTGCAGACTTCTACAGCAGTTTCCGACATTACCACGCTTTCGGTTGGGTCTGAAAACCTTGACATCATGGCCAGGCAGTTTCCGCCGCCTGTGGTCCACCGCCCAGTATGTCCTTATGATTGTGTGCCACCGGAACGACGACGGTAACACCTGCAACGACGAGGTTTCTCACGGCGGCAACAAGCCTTCACCAGTCTGTAGCTAGCGGGACGATACAGCCGTCATTAGTGTTCCGGTTGCTTCGATGAAAATTGTTTTATATATGTATTTGTCGTTGTGGCAGCAGACATTTAGCATGTGTATTTTGCGTTGACAAGCGCTGCATGTATATGTGACAATAAAGCGGCCTATTTTATCTATACGGTTTGGTTTTATTCGCTCTTTATTTCCGTTCTATCCCAAGGTTCTCTCTGCGCATACGTTGCAGCGACAGCGTTCGCACTGCACCACTGAAATCAATTTGTGGCATATTCCATGGTACAGTGTCGTACTGGTCTTCTCGCGTCCTCATAGTTGTGCCGCCCGAAGATAAGAGCTTGTTATCTATGTATGGCAAAAACTTTCCATACAAACCCCGACTTGCCATCTACGTAATGCGCAGTATTCACGGTTTGATAGAGCATTGCTTTTTAAACATAACTACTTGCTGCGAACCAGTCTTGCTGCTCCGAGTGCAGACTACGGTCTTTCTAAAACAAGGTCGAAAGCACGATGACTTGGCACATGATTGTGAATAAACAGCTAAAGACACCCCGTACGCTGTAATACAATACAATGGGGCGAACCTGTACTAATCGAACATTTACTGCAGGAAATCGCCACCGCTTCATGCCGTGGTAGCATATTGGAGTTGTTTCTATATTGGGTTCCTGCAATTGTTTTAGCGCATGGGCTGGAGGCAATTATTCGCTACAATAAAAGAAATTCCGTTCAGCTACGTCCTGTCATCTATTCCTTTGTGCACTGCTTTTTGCCTGCTTATTCATTCAATGGTGTTGTTGTACCCTGTGGCCCAAGCTGGTGCCAATAAGGTTCATTTAAGCTTGGCACATACCTAGGGGAACGGGGTCTACATCTTTAGACTGCGTTGTCTTCGCGAGCGGCCCTCGAAAATCTTCGGCTTCGTAAACGCCAAACACGTCACTTCCTGTTCTCACGCCCTTAACACACCCATGCTGCCCCGCGCGGCTATATTTGGCAGTTCACGCAACATGGATCGGGAACCGCATTTCAACAGCTAAAATTCCACTTGGTGAGCGCAAGGAGTGCTCAGCAAGAGGCCGGTCGTCGCTCCGATGGATCAGGTGTGCGCACGCGATTGCTAACTGTTGAGAAACTGTGCGTTTCGATTTTCCGTTATCCTATGAGTTTAGTGCAAGCGTATGCCAGCTTGGTTCACGCATGCTTAGGCACCACTCGTTCCCCAGTCCTTTTCTCGTACTCTCTGACACTACGCAGGAACTGTGCCACACTGTACAGTCTTCATGATCGCATGTCGAACAGGCTTTAACGTCCCATCGCCAGAGTGCAAATCCTGTCGTCGTTTTAACCTGCACCGCACGACATAGCCTTAGCTACGTGCGATTGTTAACACTTAGCTACTGATCGCGTTACAATTCATGCTCTCACTTATGTTCGTCCAGTACCTATGTAGAACCCAACAATCGGCTTGTCGTAAGCTCACGTGGAACAGAGAGCGTACACATAATGCCGTCTCTCGTTAGCGTCGTCGGGCTTCTGTCATCGCACAAATGCTTGCGTCAGACACATCGCCGTTCATCTCAAACAAACACGTTGGTCCACCTGGTAGCGCTTTGACATATTACCAAAAACGCTATTTAGCCATCGTGATGGGCCCATCGTCGCCATTTCAGCTTCATCATCGGACTCCCGTCATGGCATCGTCATCACACTATCGTGTCATTATTATCACTACGGAAAACGTCATCCCATTGTCGTGTGGCCGTTATCGCCGTACTGCCTTTGTGATTCCATCGACGTCGTTCCTTCTTTGTCATAAAATCGTGACTATGCTACTGTTGTCATGTCACCATCGTCGTAAACTCGTCATCATGCGTTCGATGTCATAACGCCATAGTGATGACCTCGTGGTTGTCCTATCGTAGTCATTCCACCTTCGTATTTCCATTCTCGTCATATCGGCATCATGACACTACCGTTGTCAGCAACTCGTCGTCGTCCTAGTGCCGTCACCGTCACGCCGTAGCCGTTACATTATCGTCGTTTCAGGATCGTAATCCCATTGTAATCATGCCCAGTGGCCACAAGGACAGATAACCAAGTTGGCGTCAAAGGGGGTCATTGAAGAGCAGCACATGCCCAGTGGCAAATACCCCACGGGAACGGCCCAAATTACGCAGTAACCCAAATTGAACAGAAAAAGGTTCATTACATGAGCAAAGAGTCTGAATCCGTGAAGGAGGAAAATGCGTTTCCGGCGGCCACAAACAACAAATTAGTCGAAGATAACCAAATGCTCCAGTGCAAGGTTTTTCAGCTTGAGAAGTACTCTCGCTCCAACAACATTCAAATCAAAGTCATCCCTGTCACGCAAGGAAAAACTGCGTCAAGATGTTGACGCCTTTGGCGAGAAAATTGGCTTTGTTGTAAAAGTTATAGACACTGATACGGCCCACAGTGTTCCAACGCACAATACTGACCATAGCAACTTGATAGTGCATTTTTTTCCCGTGACAAACTCACCACATCTCTTACTAAAGCTCGTAAGACTCGCCCTTCGACAATTTGTCTTGGCCTTTCCCGCGCATAGTCCTCGCTTGCGCATATGTAAAAAGTTGGCGTAAGAATTACACGGAGATTTCCGCCTTCCTAGGCTCTTTTGAGTGTCCGTTCTCGATTATTGGTATATCTGCAACGTGGCTTTCGTCTCGAGATGAAGGGTCTCCGTTATTTTAGGTTTAAAATCAACTGGCCCTGGTTTTGACATAATCTCCGCCAAACACATCAATATTATTCGTTCTACAATCTCACCCATTTCAAGTCACATATTTAACCTTGCTTTCACTCGTGATATTTCTCCTGACGAACTCAATGTTGCGAAGGCCATACCTGTCTGGAAGAAAGGTGTCAAATCCTTATCTGAACATTACCGTCCAATTTCTGTTTTTCCCTTCCTCGGCAAACTTCTAGAGAAATGGATTGAAACAAGGCTACATGCGTACTACATTAAATTTAACATACTGACTTCTCAGTTTCGATACCGCTCTGGTTTGTCTACCGGCGTTACCATCGGATGTTTCGCGGATAATATTAAATCTTACATTGATCATGGCGACATATCAGCTTCTGTGCTTACAGACTTTTCTATGGCTTTTGATTCTATTCACCCTAACATTCTTTCTTCAATCTTGAGTACTACTGTATTGTTTGGCCAGAGCTAAGAGCACTAAAAATCTTTCTGTCTAAAAGACGGCAGCTTGTTGTTGTCACTGATTGTTTTTCTAATCCCTCCTATAACAATAAAGGTGCTCCCCAAGGATCTATTTTAGGATATCTTTTGTTCTTAACGTACATTAATTACTTGCCTTCTTGCCTTTCTCGCTCTAAGTGTATTCTATATGCAGACGACACCACCATCTTCTATCACAGCCCTGACCTTAATGTTTCAATTTTCAATGCACAAGCAGATTTAAATTCCCTTGTGCCGTCATGTGCAGCAGACTGGCTATTAATAAACCTTTGCAAAAAGTCTTTTATGCTTTTTAATTCACCAAACTGGAAAAATATGTCTCCTTGCCTTTTCATCAACAACCAGGCTCTTACTTCATTTGATCATGTTACTTTCCTCGGAGTCATTGTTCACACCCATCTTCGGTTTCTGAAACACATTTCGTCAGTCTGCATTAGAACGTCGTTTAGCATACGCGCCCTTCTTAAAACCAGATTCCACTTCCGCTTCCATGTACTCACAACGCTATATTACGCCTTTATACATAGCCATATAAACTACTGTATCTCATCATGGGGTCATACATACTCCGTTCACCTCTTCCCATCGATTTATTTCCAGAAACAAGCACTTCGCATTATGAAATTCGCTCCGCGGTTTTCACCTTCCTTTTCCATTTTTCTTGAACTTAATATATTGCCTTTATCTAACCTTTACTTCTATAATATAGGTATTATGTTCTTTAATATTTGTAACGGCCACCCCACTTTAGACATTTTCTCTCAACATGCGCTCGCTAGCCTTAATTCTTATCGCTTCGCTACCAACCGTAACTTGATCTTGCCCAGTATGCGTACTAATTATGGCAGAACCACTTTTCTTTCTTCTTCAATAATCTTTTTGGAATATTTTGCGCACTCACATGAAATCTGTATCAGCCTTGCGTATGTTTAAGAAAAACCCGAAACAATTTCTGTTTTTGAACTATAAGTAATCCATCTAGCAGAGAGTGTTATTGGTGTACTTGCATATCTATAAACAGACACAGATAAACGAGATACATATATGCTCTCTTTCGTTTGCTTTGCTGTTTTATTTTGTAGATTTACTTGCGTTACTTGGACAGGAGGTCCCGCCAATGGTGATTAAAACTTGGTACCGCCTTCTGTATACGCACAACTGTGTATCATTCCTAATGTATGTTATAAACTTGAATTGAATGGTGGCACATACAGTGCCGCATATGCCCACTGCCGCATACCGAAGTTGGTGTCAAATTGATTCGCTGAAGAGTGGCACATATCCGCGGGAACCACGCGAAGCTTTAGATTGCACTACAATTGGGATGGGCCTGCGTTTTAAGGTACACAATCTTCGGAATCAGCCGACATATTTACACAGCCCTACCCTTCGCATAGGCGTCTATTCTAGATTGCACTGCCTTCGGGATCGGCGCACGCAGACGACCGATTAGTCTTTAATGAAAACCTAGTTGAATTCGTCAAGCATGTTTCGCAATGAAAAATATTTCGGGACAAAGCAGCTTCAGTATCCCACTTCTGAAGTGCACCACAGAGGCGTGACTACTAACCAGTTTTTATGGCTTGATACGTTATATGCAATATTATTAGATGCGTGGGCAGGTTTAATAATTAGCCTTTTTAGTAAAATCAACCGTATCATGTAGCTCGCATGGCGCTCGTTAAAAACACGAATGTTACCAAATTGCAATTCAGGTTTTAGGCACTAGCAGCAGCAATAAATATGATCAATAATCATACCATGTGTTTCAACACATGAAGAAAAGAGACGTGTTAAGCCAGAGTGATAGTCGGTTGAGAACACTGGAATAACTGTCTCAATTTTAGTAAGCAATGTATCAGCTAAAGTAATGAGGGCCGATATTCTACGATGGATGTACCACGTTATTTCAAACGGTAGATATTAGTGCTGCGATATCTCATTCTTCCAGAGACATACCGTCCCTATATTGAAACTAGCGTGAAACAAAAATGACCTGTTTGTTTCTTTCTGTAAAATCGTGCCCCTCCGCTTTGGTCTCACTGAGGCTGGCAGTATTGCAAATAAAATTAAATAAATAAATAAATAAATAAACAAATAAATAAGAAAAAAGAAATGATCAACAATCGTGAAAAGCGTTCTCATTCGAATTCACGATGCGTACAGGCCATAGGTGTCGACCAATGCGTCACGATTGAGTGATATATGGATTCGTGCAGCCTTGCGATAATGCTTAGCCAATAGCAGAGCGCTAAATTGTCTAGAGAAGCCTATAAAATGGCTCGCATCTTGCAGGGGCGCAACACTTCTGAAATTCCAGCACTGGAAAGTGAGCGGTACGTTTGGCTTCCTGTCTTTGTCGACCACGTATATTTGCGCGATTCTGGGCTTGTTGTCAAGCTTGAACATTGCTGCTTTTTTATTGTGTTTTTTCTCACGCGCAGAAATCCGGGACACCACTATGCATTGCGCTGCCGTGTTTTTGGTGGTCGCCTTCTCTATGGCCGCGCAGGGTATACCATCGGCCAGGACTTTTGCCTCGTCGCAGCATCACGCCACCCAACACCATCCTGCCTTTGCATACTCTCCACACCAGACCATCACGCACGGACACCAGGTTCACGTTGAAGACTGCTCTTTTGTCTCCACTCTCGTCTGCCAAGTTGTCAAGGTTCCTGTTGGCCAGTCCGGTGCGCAGCCAGCCATACCGTCCCACAACATCCCGGCCTCTACCGCAGCCGGTTCCCAGCCGGTTGTCGCTTCTTCGGTCATCTCCTCCTCGCAGGATGCCTTGTCTAATCTTAGGTCCAGCGTCAGGACGGCCGTAGAAAACCTTGTCGACCCTGTTGTCGAAGCCTTGCAGAACGCGTCACTTTGGCTCAACCGTACGTCGCAGATTCACCTTAACCAATCCCACCAAAACCCTGCTCACCACTCGCACCAGCATGGCAGCCAAATTCACCACGCCGCCGTGCACGCGATTAACAACCACCACGAGCATCAACACATGCATGGTGGCCAGGTCAAAAACGACGCGACGCATGATCACGCCCCCAACCACAAGCTTCACCCTATTCATGGTCATGGAACCCAGCAAATGATTCCAAACCCGGCTGTGCCGATGACCGTCGTATCCGTTCCCGTCCTGGTTCCCGCTGTGCATGCCGGCTCTTTTCCCTTCGTGAATCTGTCTGCCGTTGTTCCTGCCGGCGTCGACGTGGCCTCTCTGCAGTTTTCCAACACCGGACGGGATAACGCCACATCGTCGTTCCCCGTTGCTTCCGAATCTGCCGCTGCTACCACCCACCCTGCATCAACGCCTGCAAATAGCGGCCTCGTCGGCCGTGCTGGTGCTCCACCCACTGCGCCAGGCACAGACGTCCCGGATACTCTGTCGCCGGACGTGCACACTTCTACAGCAGTTTCTGACATTACCACGGTTTCGGTTTGGTCTGAAAACCTTCCCGCCTTGGCCAGACAGTTTCCGCCGCCTGTAGTCCACCGCCCAGTATGTCCTTATGATTGCGTGCCACCGGAACGACGGCGGTAACACCTGCAACGACGAGGTTTCTCACGGCGGCAACAAGCCTTCACCAGTCTGTAGCTAGCGGGACGATACAGCCGTCATTAGTGTTCCGGTTGCTTCGATGAAAATTGTTTTAGATATGTATTTGTCGTAGTGGCAGCAGACATTTAGCATGTGTACTTTGCGTTGACAAGCGCTGCATGTATATGTGACAATAAAGCGGCCTATTTTATCTATTCAGTTTGGTTTTATTTGCTCTTTATTTCCGTGCAACAAGATTGTCTGCTGCAAACGTCGCAGTTACTGCGTTCGCACTGGACCAGCGAAATTAAATTTGGCACATTCGATCGTACAATGTCGTACTGGTCTTCTCGCGTCCTCATAGTTGTGCGGCCGGAAGATAGCTGCTTGTTATATAGGTATGGCAACATAAAAAAAAAAGCTTACCAGACGAATCTCAACTTGACATCTATACGTAATGCGAAGTACTCGCGGTTTGGTCGAGCATTGTCTTTTGAAGCGCAACTACTTGCTGCGAACGTGTCTTGCTGCGAGCTGCTCTGAGTGCAGAGTGTGGTCTTTCTAAAAGAAGGTCGAAAGCAAGACGACTTGGTACATGATTGGGAATAAACAGCTAAACACACCACGTACGGTGTAATGCAATACAATGGTGCGAATCTGTACTAATCGAACATTTATTGTAGGAAATCGCCTCCGCCTAATGCCGTGGTGGCATATTGGAGTTGTTTCTATATTGGGTTCCTGCGATTGTTTTAGCGCATGTTCTGTAGGCAATTATTCGCTACAATAAAGAAAAATTCCGTTCAGCTACGTCCTGTCATCTATTCTTTTGTGCACTGCTTTTTTGCCTGCTTATTCACATTCAATGGTGTTGTTGTTGTACCCTGTGGCCCAAGCTGGTGCCAAAAAGGTTCATTGAAGCATGGCGTATACCTAGGGGAACGGGGCCTACATCTTTAGACGGGGGTGTCATCGCGAGCGGTCATCGAATACATTCGGCTTCGTAAACACCAAAACATGTCACTGACTGTTCTCACGTCCTTAACACCTATGCTGTCCCACATGGCTACATTTTCTTTTTTATATTTTTTTCACCTGCTTCTTTTTTCTCCTTTTATTCCCTTTACCCCTTTCCACAGCAGAGGGTAGCCAGCCGGTACTTACACTTGCTAACCTCCCTGTCTTTCCTCTCCTTTGTCTCCTCCTCCTCCTTGCCAGTTCACGCAACAGGGATCGGGAACCGCATTTCATCAGCTAGAATTTCCCTTGGTGAGCGCAAAGAGCAATCAGCAAGAGACCGATTGTTGCTCCGACGGATGAGGTGTGGGCAAGCGATTGCTAACTGTTGAGAAACTGTGCGTTTCGATTTTCCGTTATCCTTTGATCTTAGTGCAAGCGTATGCCTGCTTGGTTCACGCATGATTAGGCATCTAAGAAGGTTGGCGCACAATTTAAAGCTAATTCTGCCGAACAAAGGCGAGAAGTTGAATGGGGTGGCGCTGTACTGGCTTATAACTGGTGCAAAAGGTTGAAGAGC
Organism: Dermacentor variabilis; assembly: GCF_050947875.1. Classification (NCBI taxonomy): domain Eukaryota; kingdom Metazoa; phylum Arthropoda; class Arachnida; order Ixodida; family Ixodidae; genus Dermacentor; species Dermacentor variabilis. The sequence continues at coordinate 156,024,801 of NC_134573.1, forward strand.
TCAAGAACAGCACGTGAGTGGGCTCAGAATACGTGCCTGGTGACGGCGGGCCCCACACGTTCCACAGTTCTTTCAGATCTGATGCTACGCAGAAATTGTGCCACACTGTACAGTCTTCATGATCGCATGTCGAACAGGTTTTAACGTTCTACCGCCAGAAGCAAATCCTGTCCTCGTTTCAACATACACCGCACGAGATAGCCTTAGCTACGTGTGATTGTTAACACTTCGCTTGTGATCACGTTACAATTCATGTTCACTTATGTTCGTCCAGCACTTCTGTAGAACCCAACAATCGGCTTGTCGTAAGCTCACGTCGAACAGAGAGTGTACTTCGTCATGGCGTCTGTCGTCAGCGGCATCAGACTTCTGTCGTCGCACACACGCTTGCGTAGGACACTTAGCCGTTCATCTCACACAAACATGTTGGTCCACCTGATTACCCTTTTACATAATACCAAACGATGCCATTCAGCCATCGTGGTCGGCCCATCTTCGTCATCCGACTCCCGTCATGACATCGCCCTCACACTGTCATTGTGTCATATCATTACTCGAAAAACGACATCCAATTGTCATCGTACTGGCTTTGTAATTCCAGCGATGTCATTCCGTCTTTGTCATTAAATCGTGATTATGCTACTGTTGTCAGGAAATCGTCCTCATAAACTCGTCATCATGCATTTGATGACACAACGCTACTGTGATGACGTTGCGGTTGTCCTATCGTCGTCATTCCCCCTTCGTCTTTCCATTCTCGTAATACTGTCGTAATCACACCATCGTGGTTAGCAACTTGTCGCCGTCCTAGTGCCGTCACCGTAACACTGTCGCCATTGTGCTATCGTCGTTATTTTAGAATCGCAATCCAATTGTCATCATGCGCAGTGGCCACAAGGATACATACCCAAGTTGGCGTCAAAAAGGGTCATTGAAGAGCAGCTCTTGCCCAGTGGCAAATACCCACGGGAACAGCCCAAATTACGCAGTAACCCAAGTTGAACAGAAAGAGGTTCATTACATGAGTAAACAGTTTGAATCCAGGAAGGAGGAAAATGGGTCTCTGGCCGCCACAAACAACAAATTATTCAAAGATAACCAAATGCTCCAGCACAAGGTTTTTTCAGCTTGAGAAGTACACTCGCTCCAACAACATTGAAATCAAAGGCATCCCTGTCACACAAGGAAAAACTGCGTCAGAATTGTTGACGCCCTTGGCGAAAAAAGTTGGCTTTCGTGTAACATTTACAGACATTGACATGGTCCACAGGCTTTCAACACACAATACTGACCATAGAAACTTAATAGTGCGTTTTTGTTCCCGTGACAAACGCACCACGTTTCTTACTGAAGCTCGTAAGGCTCGCCCTTATACAAGTTGACCTGGTCCTTCCCAGGCATCATCATTGTCTGCGCATGTGTCGAAGGAGACAAGTGAAATTCAAAGTGCTGACTCCCGCGGAACGTCAATCTACATTAAAGATCATGTGACCCCTGAAGAAAGGTTATATTTGTTAGACCACTTGCCTTGAAGATATAATACAAATGGTCGTTCCTCTAACTGACAATGGCACTATCAAAGCACGAAAAACGCAGGAAGCGCGGGTTTATCGCATTTTGTGCGATAAAGACGTGGCGGTGCTTAAAGATGCCTGGATCATGTGATTTGTACAAGCCATCTTAAAGAACTTTATGGTGGCGTACACATCATGTCCTGACGCTAACATGATCACATCTAATGCTGCAGGTATTTCTACGATTCATGGGAACACCCGCAGTTTGCGTAAAAATTACACCGAGATTTCGGTCTTCCTCGGCTCTTTTGACTGTCCGTTTTCGATTATTGTTCTATCTTGAACGTGGCATTCGCCTGAAGATAAAGACTTTTATGGTCTGCCAGGTTACTCATGCGAGTACTGCCATTGCGATGGTGATCCATATGGAGGCTCTGCCATCTACGTGTTAAATGGTTTATCATTCACGAGACGTCATGACCTAACTCTAAACATCCCAATGTGTCACTCCATTTGGGTAGAATTTGATACACTTGCCATAACTAACAACTATCGCAAAGTCATCTGTGGTTCCATCCGTCGTTTTCCATCAGATTCTACCAGCTCTCTCAGGGAACTTTCATACTACACCATCAGATTAGCGAAAATAAGAATGTTTTAAATCTGGTGATATTAACGTAAACTTATTAGCATATTCTCACACTGTGACAAAAGACTACTTCACCTGCATATATACCTATGGCTATCACTGTCTTATAAATGGCCCTAGATGCTATACAAACAGTGGTTCACACTATTTAATTGACCACATTATCTCTAATTTCACCGTATCTGCTCAATTTGGTGTTAATAAAATTAATATTACGGATCATTACCCTATATTTCTATGCACTGTCAAATCTATTTCCCAAGTAAATAAATAGTAATTCAGAACCTATTGGATAATATTATAAGTACACTAAGATTATTGGATATGCGGACTGGTTGCCAGTTCTTGAAGCTCTAGATCCCGAAGTCGCGTTAACCAAACTTACTATATTAATGCTGCCGTGAGATCATACACTACGGTCCTGTCCTCAAAGCGACGTGATAATGCTCCGTTCTGGCCCTGGCTATCAAATTCTTTTTTATGTTGTTTAAGAAAAAAGAATCGCCTCTACAGAAAAAAAAACCAAGCGCCAGCCCTTCAACAAGCGCCTTAAAGCAGAATATAAGCATTATGCAAACAATTTATCCAGACTTGTTAAAAATGCAAAGCACAGCTGTTATGAAGATGAACTTCAACAATGCTCTAATAATACTAGAAGAAAATGGCAGTTTGAAAATGAGTTCTTTATTTATTCTGATTAACATAACCCATTACATCCTTCTCTATAAATGGTGCGATCATAACATCACCGACTGAGATAGCTAATGCCTTCAGTGATTACTTTTCGGCACATACTACTCTCCCTGAACATGCTGATTTTTCTCCCTCCTTCACCTGTCAACCACAATCTTTTTTTTTCTACGACCCTATAAACCTATATAAATTGAATCCGTTATTTGAGGTTTAAAATCAACTGGCCCTGGTTTTGGCATAATCTTCGCAAAACATATCATTATTATTGGTTCTACAATGTCACCCATTTCAAGTCACATATTTAACCTTGCTTTCACTCGTGATATTTTTCCTGACCAACTCAATGTTGCGAAGGCCATACCTGTCTGGAAGAAAGGTGTCAAATCCTTATCTGAAAATTACCGTCCAATTTCTGTTTTTCCCTTCCTCGACAAATTTCTAGAGAAGTTGATTGAAACAAGGCTACATGCGTACTACATTAAATTTAACATACTGACTTCTCAGTTTCGATACCGCTCTGGTTTGTCTACAGGCGCTACCATCGGATGTTTCGCGGATAATATTAAATCTTACATTGATCATGGCGACATATCAGCTTCTGTCCTTACAGACTTTTCTAGGGCTTTTGATTCTATTCAACATAACATTCTTTCTTCAATCTTGAGTATTACTGTATTGTTTGGCCAGCCCTAAGAGCGCTAAAAATCTTTTTATCTAAAAGACGGCAGCTTGTTGCTGTCAATGATTGTTTTCCAATCTCTTATACAACAATAAAGGTGCTCCCCAAGGATCTATTTTAGCATCTCTTTTGTTCTTAACGTACATTAATTACTTGCCTTCTTGCCCTTCTCGCTCTAAGTGTATTCTATATGCGGACGACACCACCATCTTCAATCACAGCCCTGACCTTAATGTTTCAATTTTCAATTTACAAGCAGATTTAAATTCCCTTGTGCCGTCATGTGCAGCAGACTGGCTATTAATAAACCTTTGCAAAACGTCTTTTATGCTTTTTAATTCACCAAACGGGAAAAATGTGTCTCCCTGTCTTTTCATAAACAACCAGGCTCTTACTTCACTTGAATATGCTACTTTCATCGCAGTCATTGTTGACACTCATCTTCGCTTTCAGAAACACATTTAGTCAGTCTGCATAGAATATCTTTTGACATACGCACCCTCCTTAAAACAAGATTCTACTTCGGCCTCCATGTATTCACAACTATATTTTACGCCTTTATACAGAGTGATATAAACTACTGCGCCATATCATGGGGTCATACATAGTCCGTTCACCTCTCCATTTAATTCCAAAAGCAAGCAGTCCGCTTTATTAAATTCCCTCCACGGTTTTCACCTTCCTTTGTCATTTTTGTTGATTTTAATGTTTTGCCTTTATCTAGCCTTTATTACTATAATATAGGCATCATATCCTTTAAAATTTGTAACCATCACCTCACTGTAGACATTTTCTCTCAGCATGCTCTCTCTAAGTCCTAATTCTACTCGCTTAGCTACCCATCGCAACTTGATCTTGCCCAGTATCCGTACTAATTATAGTAGAACCGCTTTGCTTTTAACGCGAAAGCGTTAAGGAGCTCGTGTCAAAGAAAAGCCGGTGTCATCAGCGTCGGCGGCGTTGGTCATGAGCGAAAAATCCCTAAATGCAATTCATAAATATAAACAACTTGCAAGATGGGCTGGGTGGGAAGCGAACCAGGGTCTCCGGAGTGTGAGGCGGAGACGCTACCACTCAGCCATGAGTTCGATCGTTCGAAGGGGGACAAAAACGCCTCTAGTGAATGCGGTTTTGACTTACAAACGTGCCGTAGAAAGTTATACTGCTGTGTATATCGATAATTATGAGCATGTAAATTACAGAAGTCGCAGTTAAACGCGTAGCGAAGTACGTTTCCGCTACATTTCTTCTGCGCTTTTCGCACACGCAGAGCCATCTTGCGGCAAACACAGAAGACCCCCTCCTCGCAATGTACGGCGCTGCCCCGACAAGTGGCGCTCCACGCGCGCATTTGGGCTGTGCGGGGACCGGTGCGAGGCGCGTCGCCACTCCGTTGTCCGTGCCGATCGCGACGTTCCGAGACACCGAGTTCTTTGGTTCGTTCCGCTTGCTCAGGCGCACGTTTCGTTGCCACGCCAAACGCTGCGTTGCTCGATGCTCAGCGCGTGATTGGTGTGCGCAAAGTCCGATGCGGGGCGCCTCGTAAGTGATCGCTGCCCGGTAGCGCATTGTCTTACACCCCTTGGCGGGTCGACGGGAACGCTGTCGCGTTCCACTCTTGAAGGCGAAGCTTAAGCGTCCTCCAATATTCTTCTTCAATATTATTTTGAAATAGTTTACACACTAACATTAAATCTGTATCATCCTTGCATATGTTTAAGTAAAACCTCAAACAATTTCTGTTCTTAAACTATAAATAATCCGTCTACTAGCCAGTGATATTGATGCACTTACATATGTAGAGCGAGCGAGTGAGATAAATGACATACATATATGCTATCTTTCCTTTTCTTTGCTTTGTTGTTTTACTTGTTTTACTTGCACAGGGGGTACCGTGAATGGTGAGTGAGTGAGTGAGTGAAGTAACTTTATTTTGGTCCAGAGAAGACGCAGGGAAGACCCCGCGCCACTCGGCTAGTCCCACGTAGGGACCGCCAAGCCCAGCTTGACGGCCCGATCGCGGGCACTCTGGACGGCCAGGGTTTGGTCGTTGAGTTCGGGGCTGCCCAAGAGCGCAGCCCACCTATCTTCGCTGAAGGAGGAGCCGATGGCTGGTGATTAAACTTTATGGACCTCCTTCTGTGTGTGCACAATTGTGTATCATTCCTAATGTATGTAATAAACTTGAATTGAATGGTGGCACATACCCTTTCGCATATACCCTGTGGCGCATACCCAAGTTGGTGTCAAAGTAATTCGTTGAAAAGTGGCCCATATCGGCGGGAACGGCGCATATATTTAGACTGTGCAACAATACGGATCGGCCTGCATGTTAATGTTCCCAATCTTCGGTATTGGCTGACATACTTAAACAGGTCTACCTTACGCATAGGCGTCTATTTTAGACTGCACTACCTTCGGGATTGGCCCATGCGATCTACCAATTAGTCTTTAATGAACACTTAGTTGAACTCGTCAAACATGTTTCGCCATGAAAAATATTCCGCGATGAAGCAGGTTCAGGATCCTAATTCGAAAGTGCACCACAGTGGCGTGCCTACTAACCAGTTTTTCCGAGTCGCAAATATATGCAAATTATTATATGTGTGTGCAGGTCTAATAATTAGTTTTTTTCGCAAAACCAAACATGTAGTCTAGCTGGCATGGCGCTCGTTAAAAACACGTATGTCACCAAATTGCAAATTAGGTTTTAGGCACTAGCAGAGACAATAAATATGATCATTAATCATACGATGTGTTTCAACACATGAAGAAAAGAAACGTGTTAAGCCAGAGTGATAGTTGGTTGAAAACACTGGAATAACGGCATCAATTTTGGTAAGCAATGTATCAGCTAAAGTGATGAGGGCCGATATTCTACGATGGATGTACCACGTTATTTCAAACGGTAGATATTAGTGTTGCGATATCTCATTCTTCCAGAGACATACCGTCCCTATATTGAAACTAGCGGGAAACAAACATGACCTGTTTGTTTCTTTCGGCAAAATCATGCCCCTCTGCTTTAGTCGCATTGAGACTGGCTGTATTGCAAATAAAATAAATAAATATATAAGAAAAAGGAAACGATCAACAATCGTGAAAAGCGTTCTCATAACATTCCACGATGCATATAGGCCATAGGCGTCGACCAATGCGTCACAATTGAGCGATAGGGATTCGTGCAGCTTTGCGATAAAGCTTAGCCAATGACAAAGGGCTAAGTTGCCTAGAAAAGGATATAAAACGGCTCGCTCTTGCAGGGGAGCAACACTCCTGAAATTCCTGCACTGGACAGTGAACGATACGTTCGACCTCCTGTTTTTGTCGGCTGTGTATATCTGTGCGATTCTGGGCTTGTTGTCAAGTTTAAAAATTGCTTCTCTTTTATTGTATTTATTCTTACGCGCAGAAATACGGGATCACCATTATGCATTGCGCTGCCGTGTTTTTGGTCTTCGCTTTCTCCATGGCCGCGCAGGGTATACCGTCAGCCAGGACCTTTGCCTCGTCGCAGCATCACACCACCCATCAGCACCCCGCTTTTGAGGGCGCCCCGCCCCAGACCATCAAGCACGGACCCCAAGTTCTGGTCGAAGGCGACTCTTTTCGTCTCCGCTCTCGTCTGCCAAGTTGTCAAGGTTCCTGTCGGCCACTCCGGTGCTCAGACAGCCGTGCCATCCCAAAACATCCCGGCCACTGCTGCAGTCTGTTATCCGCCAATTATGGCGTCTTCGGTCATCTCCTCCTCGCAGGATGCCTTGTCGAATCTTAGGTCCAGCGTCCAAACGGCTGTAGACAGACTTGTCGAGCCTGTTGTCACCGCCTTGCAGGACGCGTCGCTATGCCTCAACCGCACGTCGCAGCTTCACCTGCACCAATCCCACCAACACTCTGCTCACCACGCGCACCAGCATGGCGGCCATGCTCACCACACACACATACATGAAATTAACAACCACCACGAGCATCATTGCATGCATGATGGTCAGGACAACCACTCGGCTAATGAGCACGCCCCCAACCACCAGGTTCATCCTACTCGCCGTCATGAAACCCCGCCAAGGGTTGCAAACCCGACTGTGCCAATGACCATCGTATCCGTTCCTGTCCTGGTTCCCGCAGTACATGCCGGCTCTTTTCCCCTCTTAAACTTGTCTGCCGTTGTTCCTGCCAATGTCGACGTGGCCTCTCTGCAGCTTTCAAACCCCGGATGGGAGGACGTGACATCGTCGTTCAGCGCTACTGCCGGATTTATGGCTGCTACAACCCAGCCTGCATCAACGCCCGCGGGTGGTGACCTTGTCGGCCGCTCTGGTGCTGCACCCACCGCGCCAAGCACGGACGCCCCCGTTACTCTGGCGTCGGAGGTGCACACTTCTACAGCACTATTCAATATTAGCACGCTTTCGGTTGGGTCTGATAACCTTGACGCCTTGGCCAGACAGTTTCAGGTTATAGACCACCGCCCAGTATGTCCTTATGATTGTGTACCGGCGGAACAGCGGCGGTAACACCTGCAACGACGCGGTTTTTCACGGCGGCGACAAACCTTTACTGCAGTGCGTAACTAGTGGGGCGATACAGCCGTGATTAGTATTTCAGGAAAATCGCTGTACACACGCAGTTGGCATTGCACCAGATGACCTTTAGCGTGGGTTTTTTGCTTTTACAATGCCGCATGTAAAAGTGGCAATAAACCCGACCGTTTTTATACACGAAGCTTGCTTTTATTCGCTTGTTATTTGCCTGACTTCCTCTGCGGGCGTCCCAGGTACATCTTTCACCCTAGAACAGCGAAAGCAATTGACACATTGCATCGTACAATGCTTCGCTGATCTTCCAGCGTCCACATGGCTGCGTGCCCCGGAACATCGAGCTTCATATCTATGCTAAAGAAAACCAAAGGAGGTAGTTTAGTAGGCTTGTACCTACCTTTCATTTATCATTTGCTCTCTCTCTCTCTCTCTGGAGTTCCGATTTATGTTAGGTGAAGGGTTCATGGTTTGGCCGAGTGTTGTTCTCGTGAATCATAACTGTACTGCAGCGAACTGTTAACGGTTTGCGACGTGCTGCGCTATGATTTAAAGTGCATGGCATGGTGCTGTTGCTAAGTCGGAAACTGCGCGTATTGGCGCATGATTAAATTTAAATAACCAACTTGCGTAAGCATGCACGATCACGGGACGGAGCTGTACAAACTGGATCTTTATTGCAGGCAATATCAAGTACCCTCCGGCGCGTAGATCGGTATGCGCGTACATCGGTATGCGCGTACATAGGTATGCGCGTACATCCGTGTGCATATTGGGTAACTTGTTTTTATATCATTCTGGTTTCTAGATTATTGCGTTAGTCCTTGTGATCGTTTCTACGCATGCGCTGTAGGACTATCGGATATTTGTGATTTGTTGCAATAAAAAAAAATCAGTTGCTAGTCCAGCTTCTGTCTTCTTCCACTCCTTTTTACATTGTTTTTAGCTTGGTGTTCACGTTCAACTGAGCTCAATTTTGTTTTGGTTTTGATACGCAGTGGCACAAGGTGGCATCAAAAAGGTTCATTGTAGAACCGCACGTACCCGCCGGAGCAGCCAACATTCCTATACTGCAGCCCCGTCTCCGGGATCGGCCCACGTTTTCCTCGTAGCATGTAACGCTGCATACATTGTGTGACACTGTACCGTATTCATGACAGGATGTCGAACGGGTCTTTAGCGCTCGGTCCCCGGAGCGCAAATGTCGCCATCATTATAGCATACACCGCACGCCGTAGAAATAGGTGCGTAGTACGCTTGTTTAACGCGTTGCTGCTGATGACGTCACAATTCGTGTTTCTTTCGCTTAAAAGGCCCCTCACCAGGTCTGGCCATTTCTGGCTGACAAGCGCAGAGCATACATTGTGTCATAACGATCATTTCTGCAAAGTATTACATCACTACGCGCCGCGGAAGGATCTGAAATTTGAAACCGAACGCCGTTTTTCCTTCTCCTCGCGGCCGCCGCGCTCCAAGCCTGAGGATGACGTACACGCGTCCCTGCGCCTACGTGATCGTGTCCGCAGTGTGACGTCGCTCGGGGTGACACGTGACTTCGAGAATGATTCAAAGCACCATCTGTTATTTGTGTAATCTGTTGCTTGAATTGACGAATTGAACTTTAGAGAAATAAAACACACAAACGGAATGTCTGCGCGTTTTTTGCTTTACTTCGCACCGAAGCAAGAGAGATGCACTTCCGCTTCTTTTGCTCGTCCCTACGGTCGTGCGGTCACACGCGCAGGTACCGAAACTATGCCATTTTCTACCGTGTTTAAGCGCGTGATCACGCTCTGCGATCCATTTGTTCTGCCTCAGTATTCGTGCATCACTGAATTATACCCTAGTCATGTGACCTTGTGCACAGCGCGCAAAATCGCGCGCTGCGCGAAACGATAACCACTCGCGCACAACGCCGCCAGAGGAAATGCGCATCACCGAAGAAAAAATAGAAAGAGAAAAAGGTGGCGGGGCTCGTGACGTATGTGTCACGTGAGCCTCGAGGTCCGGCATGGGAGAACACAGGGAAGCGATTTGGCTTACGAAGGCTAGACGAGGCGAGTGGAGAGGGAGTCTCGCTATGCAGTGGAGCCCGCCCGCTGAAATCATGGGTTCGCGGCACTGAAATATTTCTATCTCGGCTATTAATAAGCCGACATGAAAAATATTTGCGGGAGAACGCTCCCTAGAGGACACGTAATAATTTTCAGCGTATAACCCAAATTTGCAATGGGGCCTGGTTTGGGGCCCTTGAAGCTCGTCCAGCGCCAATGTAGAACCCAACTGCCGGCATGTTCGTAAGCTCACGTCGAACGGCCGTTCCAAACAGAGCGTAGTTACCGTCGGCGTCACAGTCATCTTGCTGCTGTTGTCACATACGCGTTCGCGTCAGACGCATAAATCTCTCCGTCTTACAGAAACAAGTTGCTCCACCTGGTAACTCTTTGCGTAATCGCAAATCATGCTCGGTATACGGCTACCAGCAAACTGCTTCGCATTACATATATTCCCACAGTGTGTGCGATGTGCTTCATTTTTTTTTTTGTATTGCTCATGAAATAATTGTTGGTGGCCTTGAGGGCGATCGATGATGCATTTCTTGTTGTGCCACAGGTCACAGTCAAAAGCTATGTATTTCAAGTCGGGCGAAACACCGGGGTTATAACGTAATTCATATAAGTTCAGTTTGATCACTAGAAACACCTGAGTTTAAGACATTCTTAAATTTTACTTTCCAAACGAAAATAGACGGGAAATGTTTTGACTTCAGTGTTAAGCCAAGCGTCCGACGTGATGGCCTGCGTTCGCAGATCCACCAGCGTTGCGCCAGCAGATGAATATGCGACATCACTCTTTCTCTCTCACTCTCTCTCTCTGTCTCTCTCCCTCCTTTTTTTTGTTTTTACGCAGAAGCAAGCAGGTGAATAACGCAATTTTATTGCGGCGGCGGCAACGTGTTGTATTGCGGACGACTTCAAGCAAAAGCAGAGTCATTGTGCAGTGTGGATGCGCAACATATACAATAACATGCCTTGTATATATATACCAGAGAGTATAGAAAAGATAGCTCCGATATAGCGAAGAGTTCGAAAAAAATCCCGTTATAACGAAGAAAGTGAACCGGCTATCAGGCATTTAAAAAGGCTCAGATGTGCAAGATGTATTTTTTTTTAGCTGCACCATTCTTTTTTCCAGATTGCATATGACAAATAGCATAATTCTAACCCGTGATCTAAATTACTCGATGAGGCAGCCGTTACTTCTACGAGAAGCGAGAACGGTCAACTAAATAATAATGCAATTAGGCTAATTGACTTTCAGTTAATTATTTTACGCCACATATTTCAATCTACGAATTATAGCCGCTGAGTTCGAACGGTGTATCCACTTGGAACGAATTCTCTCGACACCACTAGCTCCGAGATATTTTCAAAGTGTCCGTCGAAATGTATAGGTGTTCCAGTTACTTTTGTGCTTCAAAGCATAAAACAGTGGTTTCTGAAAAAAAGTAACTGGAACGCCAATGCATTTCGGCGGGCACTTCGAAAATTAATATCTCGGAACTGGTGATGTCGAGAGGATTCTTTCCAAGTGGATACGCCACGCGAACTCAGCGGCTATAATTCGTAGATTGAAATATGTGGCATAAATAATTAATTTAAAAAGTAATTAGCGTAATAATGTTAATAATTCAATTGGACATATTGATTTCTCGTAGAAGTGATGGCCGCCTGATCGAGCACCTTAGATCGAAGGTTATAATTGTGCCATCTGCCATAGGCAATCTTTAAAAAATTTGGTGCAGCTAAAACAAAAAAAAAGAAAGAACCCTGTACATGTAACGAATGAACTGCGCTGATATCGTGAGACATTTGAATATCTCTTAAGCAGATCACAAGAAATGCAAAACCAGACCCCTACGTCTGCAGGTGGGCGTGAGAACCACCTTAATAAACATGATTCGCTGACTTTGAGTCGCTTGGATGTGCCCAATTCTGGAATTTGCTTTTATTTATTTAATTATTTTTTTTTCGCAAAACTGTTGGCACAACCAGTTCGGTGTGAATCCAGGCACTGAAGATGCATACATGTCATGCGTCGCAGTGGTTCTTGTTCTGTCTTTTTTTTTTTTTTCGACATGGCGGGCGTGGAGGTGGCGCTCCTGTGCGGCAAAGCATTCTTGCGCAACCGCTTAGCGTTGAGCTGAATTTGATGCATCGCGCGTGGATATAATTTTCGTTTGATGTAGATCAGAATTCAGCTATATATATTCTCGGTGTAGGTTCGCAATGTTAACGAATTACGCTGTATAAGGAGAAATTTGATTTAGGCAAGTTGATTATAATGCTGTTTTACCTTGTAGCAATCCTTGAAATCCGGTAATGACAGGGCTGCAAGCCGTGCTATGTTTCCTGCAGTGCGTCGGTTAGCAACTCAATTTTTCTTATTTTTTTGTTGTTCGACCTTCAAAATGCACGAACACAAGGAATCATTATTTGAAAAATTCTTTTTTCTTTTTTTTATTTCTCTTTAAGGAATAATTCGCTACGAAGTAAAGTCTGCATTTTGCATTCGAAGTAACTTCTGCAGTGGAACACATCACTCAGGCACGCGTATTGGTCCGTACATTGTTTTATGCCGATAAATTCCAAGATTTGATTTTTAAAGGTATTTTCGAGTCCCTACGGTATCCGCCACAACATCAGCTGCGTGACCAATTATAATAATTGCAGTCTTTTTCGTACAACGTTGAAATCTGCTAGCTCGCACGGCGCTCATTAAAACACGTACGTTAGCAAATTGCACTCGGTATTTTTGCCACTCAGGCAATAAATATGGTAATTAAGCACACGTTGCGCTTCAAATATATAAAGAAATAAAGCTTGCTTGCCAGAAATAAGTACTCTGTTGATAATTTTGAAATTATTGTTTCATATATCGAGAGGAATGTATCAGTTAAGATGACCGCGACTGACATTCTACGATCGTCGTGTGACGTTATTGCAGATGCTAGATGGGAGTGATGCCATATCTGGCATTTCTAAAGACGTGAAGTCCCGACATCGAAACTAGCGTGGACTTAAAAAAAAGAAAAAAAAAGAAAGCTCACGAAACACGTTCTTATTCTCGTCCACGATGCTTAGAGGCGTACACCGCTGCGACCCGATGAAGCGATAGTGATGCATACAACTGTGCGATAAGGTTTAGCCAATCGCAGTGCACAAACCTGTCGAAAGAAGCTTATAAAACGGCAGCACATTGAAAAAGAGCAACACTCCTGGGATTTCAGCACTGGAAAGGGAGCGGTACGTATGCTTTCGTGTTCTTGTTTGCTTTGTATATTAATGGGAATCTAGGCTTGCTGTGAAGCTTAAACATTGCTTCGCTTTCAATGTACTTTTCCTTACACGCAGGAATCCGACACCACCAAAAGAAATGCATTGGGCTGCCTTGTTCTTGGTATCCGCCTTCGCTATGGTCGTGCGGGGTGCACCATCGGCCAGGACTTTTGGCTCGTCGCATCATCTGCAGCACGGCGCCGCTACTCATCATCACGCCGCCCATCAGCATCACGTCTTTCCGGGCGCGCAACACCAGACCGCCGACCACGGTCACCAGGTTCTTGTCGAGGACGACGCCTCAGTATCTGTTCTCGTCTGCCAAGTTGTCAAGGTTCCCATTGGCCCGTCCGGTGCACAGCCAGCCCAGCCTTCAAACAGCCTCCCTGCTGCTAACGTAGCCGGCTCCCCACCGGTTGCGCCGTCTTCGGTCATCTCCGCCTCGCAGGACGCCCTCTCTGATCTCAAGTCCCGCGTAAGGACGGCCGTGGACCAACTTGTCGACCCCGTTGTCACCGTCTTGCAGAACGCATCGCTCTGGCTCAACCGCACGTCGCAGCTTCACTTGCACCAATCCCACCAACACTCTGCTCACCACGCGCACCTGCACCAGCACGGCGGGCAAGCTCACCATCACGCTATTCAGAGCCACCACGGTGGCCAGGTCAACAACCACGCGGCTCCTGAGCAGGGGCCAAACCACCAGGTTCACCCTATTCACGTTCATGGAACCCCGCAAAGGATTCCAAAGCCGGCTGTGCCGATGACCGTCGTATCCGTTCCTGTCCTGGTTCCCGCAGTACATGCCGGCTCTTTTCCCCTCGTGAATCTGTCTGCCGTTGTTCCTGCCGGCGTCGACGACGTCGCTCTGCCGCTTTCCGATCCCGGAAGCGATAACGCCACGTCGTCGTTCACCGTTGCTGCCGACTCTGTCGCCACTACCACCCACCCTGCTTCAACGCCCGCAAATAGCGGCCTCGTCGGCCGCACTGGTGCTCTACCCACTACGCCAGGCACAGACGCCCCGGTTACTCCGGTGTCGCAAGTGTCCACCTCTGCTACGGGTTCCGACACTATCACGATTTGGTTTCGGTCTGGCGGCCTCCAAAACACGACCGAATCTAGCAGCGCAACCGCACCTACGACGTCCCAACGTCAACGGCAAAGTTTCCGGCGGCCGCAACCACAACGCAGCTGCTGTTCCCAGGCGACACACCTTCCATCGTAGCTGCGTAGCTAGCGCTCCGCCACGGATTGAATAATTGGCCTGTCATAAGCTTTCGCGTTTGGTCATTCCGGCATTGACATTTTAGGATATGTATTGCGCGATGACAGGCTCTGCATGTGTAACTCGCAATAAAGCAACCGTTTTTATACAGTTAGCTTCCTATTGATTGCTTCTTGGTTTTTCTTTTTTTTTCTTTTTTTTGCGTGACGTCTTCGGCTTCGTCGCCAAGAGTACGTTGCAGCTGTCTTTCGCACTGGCACAGTAAATGCAAATCGTGTTACAATTGTATTAGGCAGTCGCTTCTTTCAGCGTCCTTACAGCTGCACTGCGCGAAACATGAGACTTGATATGTCACGAGTGGAGAAAAAAAAAAAAAAAAAAAAAAGCTAAGCCCCAACTTCAGTTGACTGCTCCGTATCTTGAATCACAGACGATTTTTGTAGACCGTGGATCGTCTAACTTTTCTTGCAGCGAATTGTTAATGCTCTTGCAAAGTTATTCGAAGTGCACGGCATGGTCGTGTCGTTAATACTCCGTGACCTATGACGGCGTCTAAGAGGTTCATTGATGGTCGGCACATCAGTTAACATGTATTTAGTAACGCAATGAACGGGGCTAGTTGGTAGACGTACACTTCTATATCGCGCTTAGCGTTACACTAACGAGCGCCATGTCCTTCACGTTCGTCAGTGTAACACTAAGCGCAATATAATCATGGCTGAGTTAACATGTTACCCTTGTGTGCGCGTCTAATCCGAAATCGGTCACACTGAGCCTGACTCGACCTCGTTTGCCATTTACTCGCGTTCAAACAGGGCTTGCAGTTTTCGCCGCCATCGGCGGCAACTTTATTTCATTGATATTTTTGTTATAACGAGGTTGCAATGCTCATTCCTTGTTTTCCTTGCCCTCGTACCATTCTTACTGCCAGCGCATAAGTCGCTGACGTCTCAGTGGTGCCGTGAAAGTCTCTGAGCTGGCTAGCTCGACTCGTCCGCGTTTACTTGCGCTCTGCCAAGGGGTCGGTGTAGGTCAACTTACCCCCATGCAGTCGGCTGACCCTGCCCGACTGCATGGGGGTTCAGTCCGGCTAAGCCTCTCCTTCAGCCCGGCCGGCTAGCGTTTATATGAGTTCTACGGGTTGATTCCCGTCCAACAAAACGACTGGACCCGCATCCGTCGGATTCATGTATAAAAACCTTCTGGTACTGACGGGAGCGGCCCACATTTTTAGACTGCTCTATCTTCGGTATCGGCCCATGAAAACGTCCAGGTAGTCGTCAGAGAAAACTGCGTTGAGCTGCCTAAGAAAGCTTCGTATTAAATAATGAACTCGTCATTTTGTACACGCTGAATCTTCGGCTTTGTAAACGCCGGAACATAGCACACACTGGTTTTTGAAAGCTTAGCGCTTTCTGACAGTGGTGTGCACATGCCGTCAACCCACCGATTCTGCCCCATGTAGCTATCTTTGACAGCATACGCAACTTAGAGATAGCGCACTGCATCGCAATACCTATGCGTGGCCGATCATTGCTGAAGCACGGTGTGCACGTACGCGACGGCTAACCGTTTCGAAATGCTACGTTTCAATCTTACGTTCTCTTTTGAGCTTGCAAGTGAATGTCACCTCAGTTCACGCTTGCCTAGATCAGCAGTTCGGTAGGCAACTGTGAAAGTTGGCGCACCGTTCAAAGATGATTGCCGAATAATGACGGACCATGGATGCGAGCAGTCGAATGGGAAAGCACGTAACTCGTGTCTAATCGGAATAAAAGGCTGGAGAGCCTGGAAACTTCTCATGAATGCTCAGAATCAGGTTGTAAATAGGCTGGACGTGCGGTCAATGTTTGCGCAGTCAAAGACGCGATTTTCATCCAAGATACCAAAAATGGACATTTAAACACGATTAACTTTATTTGCTATGTGCCGAAGACACGCTTACTGAATGCCCAATATCACGTTTTCAGATAAGCGCTTTCAGTAGTAATTCATCAGCACCCTATTACAGATGGATAGGTTACAAGTGTATGGCCCGATATGCCAATTCTGAAAACAGGAATGAAGACTGACGTAATACCAACACCCCAAACGCCGAAAGGAAGCTTTTTCGGCTTCTTTGCCTCCCCCCCCCCCCCAACGCACAAAGCTTATCGCAACAAATATGACTAACTAGAACGAGTGCTCCTGGTGTATGATCCTCATGTTGCGGTAATTACCGAGACCTGGCTGCGACCAGAAATAACGAACGATTGTGTTTTTCCGCCAACATATAACTGCTATCGCAAGGACCGTCTGACACGCGGCGGAGGCGTGGCTGTTTTAGTGAAAAAAACTTTGACGTCTTTGCTTTTGCCTGCTGTTAGCACGGAGCATGAAAGCGTTTTTTGTAAGGTGATGTTGTCGGGTAACCAAGTTGTCGTCGGGGGCGTTTACAGGCCACCCGGGACTCATCCGGATTTCTTATTAGAGTTGTATGATTACCTAGACAGTTATCAAAATCGAAATGTTATTATTGCCGGGGACTTTAACTTACCTCATATTTACTGATATTCAATGTCATGTGGCTCAACGGACACTAAAAGTTCTCAAGCCTTGCTAAATATATTACTAGCGCACAACCTTACCCAAACTGTTTACTTGCCTACAAGGATTACCGATTCAGCGACATCAATTCTCGATATTGTATTATGCTCTGCTAGCATCTCTCACTATAAAGCTGAAGTGAACGAAGAGATCTCTGACCACAAAATAGTGTACTTCACATGCGCGCTTCCTACTAGATCACAGTTACGTACTGCCAAGTATATCACTCTTAAAAATTATCATTCTTGTGACGACCTTCAAATTGTGCATTGTTTGGAAGAAGCACTTGTACAGCTTGACACTGACGATGACGTGAATTCTTTGTGGAACAAGTTTAAGTCCTCGTGCCACTTTTGTATTAGAAAATTCATTCCAGATAAAACAAAAAAGATCGGCAGACAGAATCCTTCGATACACAGCGACGTCATTCACCTCAAACGTAAAATAAACCGATACCGAAAATCTAAAGATTATGACAGGACGATTGTTAGCACGATGGCGAATGACTTGGCTCTGAAACTGAGAGAGGCAAGTGAACATTATTTTACTGAAACACTTGGTCAATTTGCCTCTCAGAACTCCCTAAAATTTTGGCAATTTCTATCTAACAAAGATTCCCAATATTCGTGGGAAATATGCGATGGTGAAGTAACAATTACAGATGCAAAGAAAATCGCTGAAGCGTTTAATGCATTTTTTTTTCAAAGTGTTTATTCCACTTTAAGCACTAGTGTTGCCGAGAGGCAGATATTTGACAGCCCACACGTGATCAGCGTAACTATTGAAGCTGGGACTGAGCTCCTTTTACGGTTAGGCGCAAAGAAAGCTACAGGGCCAGATAACATCCCACCTGCTTTTCTTAGAAGATATTCGAAAGCATTAGCTCGATTTTTGGTTATTATTTTTACTAACTCTTTAGCCTGTGGTGCTGTTCCCGACGATTGGCGCTTGGCACGAGTAATACCAGTCTTTAAGAAAGGTCTCCGACCTTCTCTAAGTAATTACAGAACAATATCGCTCACCTGTTGCTGCTGCAAAACTTTAGAACACATCATAATCACTTACCTGAATAATTTTTAGGAGAGAAATAATATACTCACGGCTAATCAGCATGGTTTTAGACAAGGATACTCCACAACCACACAGTTAGTAGTCACTGTCCATGAGCTAGCTTCCGTGCTTGATGGGGGCGGTCAAGTTGACGCTATTCTCTTAGATTATGCTGAGGCATTCGACAGAGTCCCTCATTCGAAACAAATATATAAAATGAAACTTCTCGGAATACGCCTACAGATCATAAACTGGGTAAATTCATACCTGACTGGTCGTAAGCAGTATGTGGAAATAAATGGATCATGCTCCCGGTTTCTGAGGGGTAACTTCAGGCGTACCTCAGGGATGGGTGCTTGGTCCAGTACTATTTAATATTTATATTAATGACCTATTTAAAATGGTGGAATCACCTGTTCGTGTCAAATTGTTTGCAGATGATTGTATTATATTTCTCAACATTCGAACTGTCTCTGATCAGCTTTTTCTGGAAGAAACCTTGGACATGTTGGCAGAATGGTGCAATGAATGGGTATGGTTATCAATTATGACAAAACAGTGCATATGTGTATTACAAATAACTTAAGAAAGCTAGAATACATGTACAAAATGAAGGATAATAAGATTAGGAAAGTAGAAAGCTGCAAATACTTGAGGATAACTTCAACTTCACGTCTATCCTGGGTGCATCACATATACAATATAACCTGGGCAGCCCGAAAAAGATTAGGCTTTCTAAAGTTTAAATTAGGGGACTCCACATTCTCATTAAGATTAAAAGCCTATAAAACGTACGTTAGACCTCTCATAGAATATTCGAGTATCGTTTGGGATCCTCACACAGTGGTAGGTATTGAAAAACTAGAAAGAATTCAAAAGTTAGCCGCGCTTAATTTATAAGCGCTTCAAACGACTTGATTCCCCAACGAGTATGCTGGAAGCCGCAAACTTGGAAACACTAACTGATCGAAGAAAAACTGCCAGATTAAATTTCTTTCGCCAGCTTTATTACGGGAAACTAGGAATACAATCACGCGACTATATTATTAAGGACACATCTCGAATTTTCCGCCACAAACGCAGTCAGTATTCAAAACCGATCTTTGCACCAACAAACCTTCTCAAAAACTAATTTTTTTCCCGAAAACAATCAATGATTGGAATGCCCTACCTGGAAATTCTCACTGGTTACAACCACCCACTTGATGTATCTTGTTGACTGTATCCCTTGTATATATTCCTATGTTTGCTTTTCTTTGTGTTTGCTCACGTAGTCCTCTCCTGCTTGGACAGATGTCCGCAGTATTGTGTAAATAAATAAATAAATAAATAAATAAATAAATAAATAAATAAATAAATAAATAAATAAAGTATGTCTTCTTTCTCATTGAATTCGTGTTTTATGCAGTTGCGAGCGATAAATTAGCGGTAGTGTTTCCTCTCCTTTTGCGTTTATGCCACAAACAGTTTATCCGAATCGGGCAAAGCGTCGGTGAGGTCTATATGACGTGTAATTCTGATAAAAGTTCTGCCTATCGCATGACGCCACGGACACAGGTCCTCACCGTGCTAGTAGCAAAGGATAGTGGCTACACTCTCAAATGTACACTCTTTGGGTCGTTTTTTGCCACACAACAATGATCGTCATCTGTCTTGCTTGCGTTTCCTTTCTTGAAAACGCTGCGTTCACTCCTTTCCTGTCGAGAATGCTCCGACAGGCTGATAACGAGCATGCCGTTCGCGGCTTGGAAGTACCGGTCTCGCAGAGTTAAAGGAGTGAAATGCGGACAAGACAGATGACGATCGTTGTTGTGTGGTAAGATACGACCCAAAGGGTGTAATTTTGCTTAAGAGTGTAGTATGTCATCACTGCACCATATTATCAAGCATACATGGTTTGACAATACATGGTATTGTTATCACTGCAAAATTCTTATACGATAGGGCTACAAGCCACGCAATCTCTGCTGCAGTACGTCTATCAGTGAGGCAGCGAATGCTTTCTTGTTGACTGATTTAAATAAACAAAGGCATCAAGACAACACGTGAAATTCCTTTTTTTTTGTTTAATCTAGAGCCTAATTTGCTCCTAAGTAACTTCTGCGTGCTATATTTTTTCTTTCTTTCAATTAGCTGCGAAGGTGAAGACTACATTATCCCTAGCTGTTTGTCACTACCTATTGAATCAAAATCGCATATCTTGAAAATAAATAACTACTCAACAGTCCTCGTAATTTCCACACAGCAACATTGACTCAATATGCTGCCGGATCCAGTGTCCAGCTGTGATCCGAAAATGATGATGGCAAGAAGCTTGTTCTTTTCAACCTGCAACTATTTTTCATGTTCTTTTTAATTATTTCTCTTTATATAATAATAATAATAATAATAATAATAATAATAATAATAATAATAATAATAATAATAATAATAATAATAATAATAATAATAATAATAATAATAATAATAATAATAATAATAATAATAATAATAATAATAATAATCTTATTCTTACGTGTACTGCACGACGAAGACCTCTCCCTGCGATCTCCAATTGCCATGTCTTGCACTAGCTCAAGCCAAATTGCACATGCGAATTTCGCCCTCACTACACCTAATTTTCTGCCATCCTCGACTGCGCTTCACTTCACTTGGCACCTATCCTGCTACTCTAATTGTCCATCGGCTTTCTGTCCTACGCATTACGTGGCCTGCCCAGCTCTTTTTTTTTTCTCTCAATGTCAACGAGAATATCAGTTATAACCATTTTCTCTCTGATGCACACCACTCTTCTTGTCTCTTGACGTTACGCCTATCATTTTTCGTTCCATCGCTCTTTGCGCGTTCCTTAACTCGTTCTCGAACTTCTTTGTTAACCCCCAAGTTTCGGCCCGATATGTTAGAACCAGTAGTATACAAAGGTTGTATAGTTTTATTTTCAACAATAGAGGTGAGCTCGTAGTCAGGATTTGGTAATGTCTTCCATATGCATCCTGGCCTATTTTATTCTGCTGTAAATTTTTTTTTATAATGACAAGGGTCCCCAGTGTGTAGTCTACCTAGATAAGCTCACTTTTGCACATACTCTAGAGGCTGACTGGCGATCATGAATTGTTTTCTTGCAAGGCTATAGAACCTTTGACTTCTGCATACCAATCTTCAACCCTACTGTTACTCTTTGTCCGTTAAGGTCATCAATCATTTCTTGCAATTCACCCCCAGTGTTGCTGAACAGGACAATGCCACGATCTGCAAACTGAAGGTTGTTGAGATAGTCGCCGTTTATCTTCACTCTTGAGCCTCGCCAGTCAAACAGCTCGAATAATAGCATGCATTAAATATCATTGCAGATATTGTGTCTCCTTGCCTGACGCCTTCCTTGACAGGTATCTTCCGACTTTTACTGTGGAGAATTATCGTAGCTGTAGAGTTTTTGCAGCTATTTCCGACGATATTCACGTATGCCTCCTGTACTCCTTGATTACGCCATGCCTCCATGACTGCTGGTATCCATATGAATCAAATGCCTTTTCATAATCTATGAAAGCCATATAGATAGGTTGATTGTATAGCGCAAATTTCTCAAGTGATCGTTGAATAAACGAGCGTCTTAGGGAACACGCAAATTTTTTGAAGGGATTGATAGGCAGGAATCTCATCGTTTTTGCAGCAAGTACAAAAGTACAAGTGTCATCTAGATTCTGACAGGTAGGCGAATGTGCTGAAATATGTGCGGAAGCACTATGGAAATATCTGAAGCCTTTCTGATTTCGTATTAAAAAAAACGACCTGTGTTTCGATCAGCGTGCCATCACGGCTTCTGCACAAAAAGACGATATTGTATCTATTGCGATAGGCCTGAACTATGGTTCCGAAATCCCTTTTTTTTGTTCTTTGAAAAGGTGCGAAGTTCAAACCAAGAAGCAATAAACTCGTATGATTGCTAGTCATCGCAATATAGGTGCCACTATTCTCAGTGTACTTTGTCTAAGCGCTGGTCCTATTGTATTTGAGCTATGCTACGCCAACTGTCATAAGTTTCTATAGCGTGCACCAGTATACTGTAATGCGCCATGTTTTATTCTATTCTATGTTATCTTGTTTCACTTGGTATAGATTTCTTTCATTTTAACTTGTAATTTTATCATACTATAGCTCGCTTCTTTGCCTGTCCCCCATGGTTGGTTTGAGCTATTGTTGAAGCAATCATCAAAATCACCAGGAGCAGCAGCAGCCGCCTTTGCTTCCTATTTTTCTTTTTTTTTTTGCCGGGTTCATTCGTGTGATCACCTGTTTCGAAGAGCAGCTCTTGAACATCATCATCACTATCATCATCATCATAATTTTTGGTCGACCCACGGACCAGAAAAGCAGCACTATCATTATCATGGCACCGTCTCTGGCCTTCGTCATTTGACGTGACGACATCATAGCTTTAGGCGACATAAACTCCTCACAAAAAGCAAAAGGAGGTGGTCATATACTATAATAATATAAGGACAAAAAAACAAATGTAAATTATCTGATGACGCAGGAGCCACCCTAGAGTATGTACTTTGGGATTGCGAAATAGTTCAGAGGAGAATCGCAGTCCTCCCCGGATGAACTAGCGGCGCGGTGGAGAGCCACACTGACTAGCTCAGATCTCCAGGACCAACTCTGGGCCATCCAGCAAGCCCGCGAAGCTACCCTGGCTTGGGCCATCCTTGGGCCATCCAGCAAGCCCGTGTCTCTCTGCTGCCCCCGGCGCGGCCTAGGCCTAGGCCATCAATTTGCAGGAAATTAAATAAAGTTGTCACACACACACAAAACATATCATGGTGCTTGGCAAACTTTTGTCATATATGAAGGGGGGGGGGGGCGAAGGGGGTATGCCAGTGTTTTTTATTCTTGTTGTCTTCTTAGTTTTGCTTGCTGTGCTAAGCGGAGTAGCAGGCGCCAATAAGTTGAAGTTGAAATTTATTTGCATCATCACAATACGAGAATGCTCGGGCAAAAAGTTAAAATCAATTCACTTGAGAGGCGTCCGAGCCCCCAATATACAAGGCATACTAAAAGGGCTACAATATGCATTAACAAGGCATTTTAACTGTTTATCATTGCAGGTTAACCTCTAGTGTTATACAATGTAATATAACACGAACAGCTTGGCAGTAATTATAAACACATACAAATACAAACAGCAGTGGAAAAAGAGTACTGACATCATCGAATGAAAAACTCTCGTATGCTACGTAAGCTGCGCATTTCCACATGAATGTCTTGGGAAATTAGTCTGTTCAACAGAACTTCAAGTGCATGACGTAACATTTGACGCCCATGCTCAGTACAACAATAGGGCACGTGCGAATATTCTTTACTACAGAATGGATATACAATGGTGTTCGTTTTCAGCGATGATATGCTAAAAAATGCATGCTCGCTGCTACATAGAGATTTTTTAGCTTATCCATAGAAAATACTCCTAACGGTTGGGCACGGGAACAATTTTAAACTGACGGAACATTTCAGCAGTGTGTGCATTGTAATTAGCACTAGCGATATGACGTAAGACCTTCTTTGGTAGCACATGCAGTTTGCTAGTGTTAGACGAGGTGGTATTTCTCCAAACCAGGAAACAATAGTTAAGATGTAATAAGATGAGTGTGTTATAAATTAACAATTTTACGGATGCGAGAAGGCATGAGCGAAGTTTTGCTAGAACACCAACACAAAGGTGCCAACAGCTCCATTTTGTTTTTTCACATCAGTAAGAAGAGCGTTCCTAGTAAAATTGTTGACGACGACGAAACACCACTTACCGCGCGGGCACACGCACCTACGTTTCCTGAAGAAGAAGAAGAAAACGCATACGAACAAACTGCTTCCATTTTACGCTTCAGCATTGTTTCACCTTTTTTAGGAAAAGGTCCATCTACAAAGAAGCTGGAGATAGCCTTTCAAGGTATGGGAATCTTCCACCTTCCACAGCGCCCCGTCAAAATTACGCGTGCGTTCTTTAGCTCGTCAGGTGCTATATTGCTAGACGGCACCTGCCAGAGCTCCATGTACTCGAGCATGCAGGCGTATCCTGCAGACTTCCACTCCTAAAGTTTTAATTTTCGTACGCTTCAATTGCCCTGGATTTGCCAAATAGCTTGTCATTGTAGTCAGTCCGCCATGAGGGTGTCTATAGCTTGCAATATCTATTACGGCCTTTTCATCGCTTCTTGGAGTTGTCCCCGAATTTCTTAGGCGTTTCTTTTTTTTAGTGCCGCTATTTTTCGGAAGCCATCGTGTACCTGAACTGAAGCTTCCGCAGCTCATTCTGCCTGAAGGAGAGAACTGCTGTTTCATACATTGAACTACCTCGCTCTATATGACAGGCGTTGACGTCTTTGTGGCCGCCATCCTGCAGTATTAGAGCGTTGAGAAATGGCGTGAACAAGAAACGTGAAGGCGCGAGAGCACGGCACGTCCGCGTCTTGTGCAGAGCGAGAAATCGATAACATGGGTAATCCGGTTAAAAACAGTCACTGTCAAAAAGCAAAACAATGTATGCTTCATAATAGGCTGCACTGACGTTAGCGTGGCCGCCATATTTGAGTACTATAGCATGCTGAGAAGGCGGCGCTCGTCGCGCCTCCTGGAACCTATAATATTTTTAAGCTACGTTGGGATACGATTTTACGTTATGTCCGGTTTCGCGTGTTGAAATTGTAAAGAAGAGGTTGACGTGCGTCATCGGTAGAAAAGAAAATGAATGTTTTTTTCTTTCCTTGGCTTCATTTTAGGTCTTACACGTTCGTCCCACCATGGCGATGAGAAATACGAGCACCTCTTCCCGGACCGCAAGCTCCACCGCACCGCGCGTGCTTGCACAGGGGTCAAACCCCAGCACCCGTCTCGCAAGACAGTATTCGAAGCGCAAGCACAACAACAAATCTTCAAAGTCGCGCTCCGACAAGGGCGCCAAGAAAACCAAGTTTTTCCCACCCCATACGTCTCAAGGTCGGCGGCGACGACGGCGGCCCTCCTCGGCCACCTCCGCCTCTCAAACGCGGTTCTGCATGCACAGACAGGGCAGCCAGCTTCCGACGGGCCGCCATCCCGGCTTCTCCCGAAACCATCCTCTCCTGGTGCCAAGCCTCTCTTCCTTCTACCCTCCGGGCGCCGCTCCGCTGGCCCCCGGCACCCCCGTCAGCATACCGGGTTTACCACCGCTCATCGCCGGAAACCCCGTTCCGCTGCCGCCGGGTTTCTTCCCGCCGTTCATGGGCCTAGCGCCTCCCTCCGGCTTCGGCGGTCCCATGATGGGCGGCGGCGGCTGTGGAGCACAGCAGCCCATCGTTCTGCCGTTTCCCATCCCGATGCCGATGCCCATGCCTACGTCGGGAGGATCTCACCCGCCAATCGTGATTCCAGCTCCGTCGCCGCCGCAACCTCCTTCGTATCCATCACCGATGCCGTACCCGGTTGCGGCGCCAGCTGCGCAAGGCGGCGGAGGCTCGGACACCATGGCGCTCATGATGATGATGAAGTCCATGCAGCAGGAGCGCCAGGCCGCCGCCCAGGAACGCGAGCGAGAGGAGGAGCGACATCAGGAGGAGAAGAAGGAGGAGGAGAAGCGCCAGCGCAAGAAGGAAAAAGAGGAGGAGAAAAAGAAGAAGAAGAAGGAGAAGGAGGAAGAGCGCAAGCGGAAGAAGGAGGAGAGAGCGAAGGCGTTGGAAGAGCGCAAGAAGGAGATCGAGCGGATGCAGGAGGAGAACCGGCGCCAGATCGAGGAGGCCAAGAAGGCGGTGGAAGAAGCCGCCGCCAAGAAGAAGGCTGAGAAAGCAGAAGCGATGGCCAAGAAGGCCGCCGAGGAGGAAGAGGCCAAGAAGAAGAAGGAAGAGGAAGAGAAGGCAAAGCAGGAAGCGGCAGCGGCCGCTGCGGCAGCTGCTGCTGCAGACGCGGAGAACGAAGCCGCTGCAGCGGCTGAAGCACACAAGTCAGCGGGTGAAGAGCGCCCTCTACTCGGTGTCGAAGGTCCACCGGATCCTATGGCCTACTACGCTCCGCCCGCCGACTTGCCTGCCTTTGACCCGGGCGTAGACATAAAGTAGGCCGGTTGAGGCTTTTATATTTCTTTGGTTGTAGCTGTGATGCTCTTTAGTGCTGGCAGGAGCAGTTGTTTGTACGTAGTAACGTAGCACACCAAAGGATAATTCAATGAGCTAGACTTCATGGCCACCGGACTTTTTCTCAGGAGAGTATCACCACGTACACCAAATAAGTTTTGTTTAATAAAATGTTATAGCTTATTGAAACACACATGACGCAAAGCTTCGGCTTAAAATTCACATAATAGAAGATTTGTCCAAAACTTTCCAACACTGCGGTGATTGATAAGTCCTTGCTTAATCAAGTAATGATCCCCGAAGACCACAAATTGTGCTTACTCTTCGTGTCAGTTAGTTTGTCAGCTCGATTAAGTCTTACGAGAATCTTGCGCCACAATGTTTCCTTTGTTTGCTTAGTTTACTACCTGATTGGAAATATGTAATGTTACATTGAAAATGGCAAAACAAAAAAATACCTGCTGGTCTTAGGGGCGCTTATGATAGATATCAGAGGACTCAAGAATAGACACGCTAAAGAGAAAGACAATGTATGTTAGTTTCGCTTCTCGTGTGCTTAATTTTGCTGTAATGAATCTCTTCTGCAAGCCTTAGTTCATACCTTTCGCAGATAGAAAAGATAGCCTTTTTGACAAATGTGAGAATTCCTGGTATTGGTGATTCCCTGCTGTCACGGTTTAAGTTTGTGCGATTGGCTTCTATACAGCAACTTCATCACACTATACGTAAGGAGCATGGGAATGTGCAAAAACGTGCGAATATTCAGAATACTTTCCTTGTCTTACCAGTACGGTATTCTGTTATAAAGAACCGTTTTCATTTTCTGTTGTTGACTTTCGTGTGATCCTGAAATCTAACACAAAATATTTTAAGACCCACATTACGCGACATGTAGGTTCAGTTTCACATAGTGGCAATTAAAAGCGCGAAGACAGAAACTCTGTTGTAAAAACATTGAGGTGAGAACGCGTCTACGTAACATATTCATTTGTCGAACCATTTCCAAAGGAAGCACAAGAATTTGAGAAAGCAAAGAAAGAGCATGCTTAATCGAATAATATGTAGTTTTGACAATGAACTATCGGCACAATTATCAAACATGAGAAAATACGAAAGGCTAGGTGCCTAAATAGTTACGTCAACATTCGCTATAAAACAACGGTGAACATTTTTTAGCGGGGCGCGTGTTCTATAGCTTGAGCGTCGCGTTTCTTCTGGCTCTTACCTCTGGCGTTGAAAATATTGTGTGGGTTATTTTCTCTTACTAGCATTTAATTCATGCGTGAACCATGTCATATCGTATAGTAGTAAGCGAATTTAATTAGTCCTCAGCCAGCGCCGCGCCCAGCTTTCTCATTGCTTAGCTCTGTTCCTCGCGTTGCTTAAGGCAAGGACTCACTAAAAGCTTGGTCGCACAAAAAAGCGTATCCAAGAGTGCATACGTTTCTTCGTCTTAGACAGCAACACAATAGTAGCTGCAGTTAATTCCTGGCTGAAATGTCTTTCTTTTTTGCATCGGCTACGTCAGGACACGTGACTGCTGATGCTTTGTTTATGCTAACGGTTTTCGTGCTTTACAAAATCTGACTTGGTGCACACGCCTTCTTGCCTGATTCTATCGCTGGCTGCTTCATTTTCTTACCGAATGCTTGTTTCCAGTCCTGCACTGCAGATGGCCGAGCCTAGGAGTACCGGACGCCTGCTCTGCTTCATCCTGCTCTTCCTTGTCGTATTCTTGGTCATCGTCGTTGCGCTGCTGTACTTCTTTGCTCCTCACTTGCTACCTTTCTTGGGCAAGTTCCTACGAAGCACTGCTTACACCTGACGTGCTTATATGCTTGTTTTGGAGGATTAGAATTGTTCTGGCACATTCCTCACGTCGCGGTTTCTTGGCAATCTGATGAGAAAAGCTCCTTTCTTTTAACTCTAAGCGTGGCCAACAGGAACCTCAACTCTAAGCGTGGCACAACAGTAACATTTTAACTCTACGCGTGGCACAACAGGAACCTTTTAACTCTAAGCGTGGCCAACCGGAAACTCAACTCTAAGCGTGACACAACAGTAACCGTTTAACTCTAAGCGTGGCACAACAGTAACCTTTTAACTCTAAGCGTTGCACAACAGGAACCTTTTAACTCTAAGCGTGGCCAACAGGAACCTCAACTCTAAGCGTGACACAACACTAACCTTTTAACTCTAAGCAAGGCACAACAGGGGCCTTTTAACTCCAAGCGTGGCACAACAGGAACGTAAAAAAGGCGTCATTGGGCCGCAGAAATCACGCAAATGTTCGAAATCTGGAATCACAACGTTGTTGTAAGTTCTTTCGAGAACACGTGCTAATTTAACGCTGATGTAGCGAAGGTGTCATGCATTTTGTAACGCCGTAAGGCGTGCCAAAAAAAAAGTTTGAACGTTCCTGACACTTAATGCCTCCGTTGTGTGTCAAATGGCGTTCGTTGCCTGAATTCCTGACTGTGGACGGTTAACATAACCGCAACAGCTCCTCTGCTATTCATCTGATCTGCTGCTGCGTTGCGCTGTTGATTTTGCGAGCACAATACTATTGCATCGTGCCTACGTTTCGCGTTGGCTGTAGGGTACAGATATGGCTGCGCAATATATGCGGAAAAACATAGAATGAGGGGCTATGGCGCGCGAAAAAATTGCAAAACGCCAAACATATGAGAAAGTGTAAGCGTATATCCTAAAGTAGTGACTCTGCAATTTTGTGCACCAAAACCATGATGTGTTTGACACACGCCATAGTGGAGGAGCCCAGAACAATTTTGACCCCCTGGAGTTCCTGAACGTGCACGAGCCTTTTTCTTGCATTTCATCCCCGTTAATATGCATTCGCCGTGGTTGAGATCGAATACACGAGCTCGAGCTCTGGAGCGCAATTTTGTAGTCCCTAAGCTACCGTGGCGGGTGTCTATCTCCTGGTAGCCTGTGCTCTGTGTTCTCTTAGGTACACTCTTAGAAAAGTTTACACCCTTTTGGGCTTATCTTGTCCCACAACTATAATCGTCATCTGTTTAGCCCACGTTTCCTTCTTTTTTAACGCTGTAGGGCCCGGTACTTCCCAGTCACGAACGGCTTACGCGTTATCGGTGTTCTCAACAGGAAATACGGAGCGCCGAGTTTTCAAGAAAGGAAACGTAAGCAAGGCAGATGACGAATAATTGTTGTGGGACAAATATACAGCCTAAAGGGTGCAACTGTTTTAAGAGTGTAAGTATGCGTTCTTACTGACGCATTCCGTGTTTGAGGCCGGGAAAAAAATGCTTAGTTTAAGACATTTGAGCTAGTTGCCAGAAAGAACAAAATATAGGGCCCTTCTATGCTTCTTTTATTCGAGTGTGTCTTCATTTGATTTTCTTGGGTGGAATTATGCCAGAAAAAAAATATACAAGAGCTATTATTACGCCCGTTACGGTCGCAGCGTCTTCAATATTCCTTATGACGGCAAGCATGCCATTCATAACTGATAAATAAAAATGAGTGAATTATTTTGAGCAGTACACATGAATTGTAATAAATGCTCGAAAAATTAAAGCTAAGAGAAAACTGCAGCTGTCAAAGTGAACATATACCAATTTTTTTGCTTAAGCAAGGGGCCCCTTACTTGGGGCCGAGTGGACCTCATGCCCAGCTTTTTGCTTCCGTGAATGAGATCGCGAGTTCAATTCACAGCCACCGACTGGCGAATTTCAATGACGGTGACAGGAAAAAGCTATCATGCAGTGTGTTTTCGGTGCCCCTTAAAACCCGAGTGGCTTAAATTAATCTGCGGCCATCCAACCTCTATGGCGTATTTTGCAGCGACCGTGTGTTGCTTTGTTACGTTAAGCTGCATTATTCAAGTCAGCTGGAGCTGCTGTGTTCCTTCAAAATTGTTCTTTTACGTATTTTGCAGCGACCGTGTGTTGCTTTGTTACGTTAAGCTGCATTATTCAAGTCAGCTGGAGCTGCTGTGTTCCTTCAAAATTGTTCTTTTACATAAAGAACAATTTTGAAGGAACACAGCAGCTCCAGCTGACTTGAATAATGCAGCTTAACGTAACAAAGCAACACACGGTCGCTGCAAAATACGCCATAGAGGTTGGATGGCCGCAGATTAATTTCAGCCACTCGGGTTTTAAGGGGCACCGAAAGCACACTGCATGATAGCTTTTTCCTGTCACCGTCATTGAAATTCGCCAGTCGGTGGCTGTGAATTGAACTCGCGATCTTATTCTCGGAAGCAGAAAGCTGGGCATGAGGTCCACTCGGCCCCAAGCGACGGGCTCCTTGTTTAAGCAAAAAATTGGTATATGTTCACTTTGACAGCTGCAGTTTTCTCTGAGTTGTAATTTTTCGAGCATTTATTACAATTCATGTGGTGATGTAAATGTTTGGGCGAGCTGGCAAGTTTGTTTCCATATCGAATTAAGCAGTAAACACATTAGGCTGAACTGTATGGAGAGAGGCATTACAACTAGGGGCGCTCTATCGCGTTTCTTGCTTCAGTTCTGCATATGTAAATATCTCCTACCATGATTAACGTGGTCTACACTTAAAAATATTGCACCACATCGTTTTTGTGTGGCTCATAAAGGACATCCGCAGAACACGCAATATTTTAGGCTCAATCAAACCCACTTATAGTGTTTATCTGCGTAGTATAGTTGTTATATTAAATGCCAGTAGAGAAGCAATGCTGGTATATCAGAATCACTGCTCGTGTTTGGTTAACAGATACTGCTTTTTATTTTTGTATCATAGTCAGGAAACCCGCGGACAACTGTATAAAAAATCAACAGCTGCTGCTTACTACTCTCCTATGTCTTTCATCTTGCCGTGTGCGCTTGCGTCTGTCGCAGACATTGGCAGCACGACGACAGCAGCGGTAGCTCACGAAACGCCTGCTGAAAGCGTGGCCCGAGGCGAAGTCATCAACGTCGACAACCCTCCGATAAAGCGCGACAAGAGTTCTCCGGGGGCGCCGGTGACGGCGCTCAGTTCTTCGGCGCGCGCTTTGACGGCGAAGGCCGGCGCCTCAACTCTAGCGCGTACAGAAGCGACGGCAGCGCCCCTAGACGCTAACACGCTCGAAATAGCCCTCAACGACCGGCAGTGGGCGGGCGCACCTGACTGGGACGACGGTGGACGGACCGACTCGGCCACCACATCTTCTGCAGAGGCCAAGCGCACACCGGACAGCACGCCCTTCCTGTCGGCCTTCCCTCTTCCTGGCGTTGCAAGTAGCAACGCCGTCGTCCCCACCAAAGACCCACGCGCAGCTAGTTCTAGGCGTCCGAGAAGGCGGCCCGAACTGGGCAACCAAAGCGACAACGCCGTGCTATCCGTGACCGCGTTGCCCCACGATGCCTTCCTGGACCAGAGCTACCGACAGAACCTGAAGGCGCGTCTCTTCTCGGAAGATAACGACGGCGCCGATAAGAAGGCTGCCTCCCGGAAGCGCCCGACGTTTGAATACGACGACATTTGGAACGAGGACGGTGGCGACGAGAAAGCGGTCGCGATGTTCACGTTCGAAGGCGTCACGAAGTCCGCCATCCGGGAGTTGCTGGAGAGCGTTCAACGCGGCCAGCGTCACGTCAGTGGCGTAACTCAGAGTCGCGTCTCGCTGAGGCCATCGCAAGTGACCCGAGGAGAAGCAGCGTCTGTAAATGCAGATGAACGTGCGGACACGATGAATGACGAGTTCACGACCGAAAGCGAAACGCCGCGTGCGGGTGGTGTTACGCTTGAAGATTTCAAGATATATACCGTCGCACGCGTCAATCCCTTCAGAGGAGCGTTCGAAAAGGCGTTTAAAGAGTTGAAAAATAGAAAAACAAGGCCTGTGGGATAGGTCTATGCTGCAGCTACACTGGAAAAGGAATGCTATGGGCAATCAATTTCACATCTTTTGAAAAGGAGGTTAACTGCGAAGCATTCGGTTTCTTTAAGGCGCCTTATTATTGCGCTGCACTGCTTTGTGCGTGTTTATCGACTACCGCGTCATACTGACCATCCTTAAAGCTTTCCTTTCTTTCATTTTTTTTATACTTTCTTTCTTTTTGTGTATTTTCGTGCGTTGCCATCAACAATTCGGATATTGATTTAATGTGATGCTACTGAAGTGAATAAAATGTTACGTTGGAAATATGTTGAGTTTAGTGCTGTTACAGGGGACAATCGCATATTTTCGGCTGACGCTATAGGTAGCGGTCCGGGTGAAATAACTAACCGCAAGGCATAACTTCGGTCAGACGGGTGTAGTCCACCGTTTAACCTTGTTCTTCGCTGACCTCTTGTTCTTCTCTCTCCCCCTTCTCTGCTTCCCCCATTTAGCTTTGCCGAAGCAGCCTGCTTCACCCTCTCCATCTTCTTGTGGTTACACCTCCTGGTGTAATATTTGAACGTGTTTCTGATTGAGGCGCACTCAGCTTGACCGGTGGCTCGTAGGTACCAAATAGAATTCAATACACCAAGCTGTGATACCGCTTTAACTACGGGAAAGGGTTCGTAAAACGTAGCGTTGCTACTTTCAATTCCTTTCCTGACTAGGAAGCTGTCTTGCACATTTATATTTGGTATGTCGCTGTTTCGCCTCTTGTCGAAGTTCCTCTGTACGCGCTGTCTGTACGGCTCTTATTGTCTCTCGCTTTTCTTGACTTTGCTAAGAGTGAGCTTCTCCAGGATGCCGAGTTCCCAAGCCGCAGGGATGTATAGGCATAATTCCAGACGGGGCAAAGAAAGGACTGCAGCCTTATTCTACTCGTATATGAACGGTTGTGGTGTCTTGTAGCAGCCTGAAGGCAGCCTTTCGAGCCACCTCGGAATTTCGGGTGCATCTTCATGCATTACTTGATGGCCCTTACAGCACGCTCAGCAAGACCGTATGCTGCTGAATGGTTTGGTGAGAGAATGCATACAGCTTGAGGAAGGGCAATGACACTGTTGGCGTCTACTTCATCATACTTGTCCATTCGTTGATACTGAGTAAAATTGCTTGAATTTCCCTTGTGCCTACTCCCTTCGTTTTGTGTTCCGCGAAGTCTAAGCGGATGACTTCAAATGGGATGCGTGCATACTTTGGGGTTTTCATCACGTTTGTTGGCTGCTTGAACTTCACTTTGTTCACTTGACATCGTGAGAATGTAGTTTCTGATGTCGTCCTTCATACTTGGCCAAGTAAACCTTTTCAGCAGTTTGTTGGAAGTGCGCCAAAAGCCGCCATGTCCTCCCGACTCTGGATTGTCGTGGTATACTTGAAGTATCTTGGTTACCATTGTCGGTGGAAGGTGAGATCATCCGTCCACAAACTTCATTTGTATTCGTATTTATGTTTTCAACGCACAGAGCTTCGTCCCAAGTGTAAATGCACAGCCCTAGGCAATACGATCGCCGTTCATTGAACTCATGCCTGTACAAGTGTAAAAGCAGTGGATCGTGTCAATGCGCCCATATTTATTGTTTGCTGGTCATCATGCATTTGTAATGAAATTTACGGCGTCTACACCGTTGGCCTACAGCACTTTTAGGCCGCACTTCTACGGTGCCGCGGCCACCATTTCCTGCTTGTCGGTATAGTTGAATTAAGTTTTGATAGTGTGCATATCTGCAACATTGCTTAACTATTGTTTATTAGGTGACTGGAGGGGCTAAACTACACAGACCAACCTATACGTTGTTTTTATAGTTAAAACCTTTTTTGCAGTTAAGCTTCCGTGAAGGGCACATGGAACGTAATACCTATTAGGTGGTATGCTTGACAGAGAATGTTTATAAAAAACTAGGCCTGGAAATAACTGGAGCCTTGTTAAATGAAAAACTTGCAAGGCCCACTACTGAAAGGTTTTCCGGGGGACGAAAAATATGGCTTGCTGCCGGTGAGGACCGAACTTGCAACCAATTGTAACGCGCAACGCGAAAGTTGTGCATTCGGTCCCAACCGGCGACAAGTTAGCTTTTCGTCCACTCCATTTTCCATTTTCCTTCATTATTTTCTACATTTCAATTTCAAACACAGACAATTACTCCTTTGCTTTACTTGACTTCATTGCCTGCGGGCTTTACATAGTCGTTATTAACAAAATTCGAGCCCCTCTGTTTCCCTCCCGCTCGTTTATTCATGGTGAAGGCCTCGAATCTGACAGTCTTGATGCTATTAGTTAGCATACGCGCGTTTATTAGCCGCGTACTACTTGCTCTCCTAAGTGCACGTGTTACGAGATGCCATCGGGGAAAAAAGAGTGTTCCACATCCACCCGCCATGGCTCTTATGTAGCGCTGACTGACACTCCGAGGGCTAGATTTAGTACCAAAAAGAAATTACCAGGCTTTACCTGCTTAAACCGCGATCTGATTATGAGGAACGCCGTAGTGGGCGAAGCTGGAATAGTTTGGACCCCTTGGGTTTCATTAACGTGCACCTAAATCAAAGTACACGGGTGTTTTCATATTTCGTCCCCATCGGAAGGCAACCGCTGTGGCCGGGATTCAATCCAGCGACCTCGTGCTTGGCATTCCAACACCACAGCCACTAAGCAACCACGGCGTGTAAATCTCGTTCAGGTAAATACCCAAGTTAGTGGACACATTGATGGCCGTCACTGTAGCATAATTGGCAGTGTATAGCACGCGTAATGCGACGGCTGTGGGTTTGGTTCCCACCGGTGACACATCATGTTTTCGTGCACTTTCATTTCGCCTTTTCCCTTTCATAATTTTCTACATTTCAGTTTCAACCACAACTAACTACCCCAGGCTTACCTTGGCTTCATTTCCTAATGGCTCTATATGGTCATATTCACTTAATGGCGCTCGTGGCAAACGGTATTTTTGTATTCTCCACTGCATCTGTGTGGTGTATGGTTTGCGATGTTTCAGCAGCCTTCATCTTTACCTGTGTACCGCTGGTTTACGTCATTTGTTTTGAATATATAGAGATGCTATACGCAGTACCAAAGAATCAGAATCAAATTTCGCGATTTTAGAAAGAATGTCTTAAGAAATTTTATGTATGCACTATTTCTGAATATTATTCTCCTCCTCCTGTATTATTCTTCATAATTTCACCATATCCTTGGCCAATTATTCAGGGTGAATATTTATCTTTACCTTAATATCTTTGGCACATACCCACTCGCGGGGAATGGTCAAGAGACGCGCAGGTTTTGCATATGTCCTAAGGAATGAAATTTAGAAATCCATACTTTTCATTAATAATTTAGATTGGGTAACGTCCAAGACGACTCAGTAGACAGTCATTCAATAGAAAAAAATCAAATAAATAAGTATATACATTTATAAATGAGGCATCAACGGAAGGATGAAATAAGTAATACGGTTCACAATGAAATGGGTTTGATTCAACAATGAATTTCTCTATGGTGATGCATACATTCCTGTATGAGTGACCAAGCACAGAAACTCCAAAAGAAACAAGCACCGGAGAGTTGAATGGTAGGCCGAGCTCTCGCATTGCAAATTCACCGTTCTTTTTCTTGGAAAGGAGAAACGTCGGCCGTCCAGTAAGAAATGTTCAATCGTTTCGAATGCGTTGCAGACATGGCACAATGGAGAAATTCTCAGACCAGATCGGTGGATGCATAAATTTAGGGATGAAACTCGACATCGCAGTCTCATTAATCTCAGGAATGTTTCATTAACCTACTGGGAAAAGAAGACGAAGAAGCACCTCAGGGGGCAGCTGTCGACAATAATTTTTCAGCTCCTCTGTGACAGCGCATCTTGCAATCTGAGAACATCTGCTGGTGGTGAGTGACCTCGCTGTAAACCCCTTTGATCCTCGAGCTGAACTACTTC
Organism: Dermacentor variabilis; assembly: GCF_050947875.1. Classification (NCBI taxonomy): domain Eukaryota; kingdom Metazoa; phylum Arthropoda; class Arachnida; order Ixodida; family Ixodidae; genus Dermacentor; species Dermacentor variabilis. Next base: position 156,060,995 of record NC_134573.1, read on the forward strand.
AGGAGCTTTACGACATTTTATTCAATAGCCGTCATCGAGCTCTTTGGGAAAGCAGTCAACGACCTATGCTCACGAAAGCTTTTCCTTCGAGTCCTTGAGCCAGAGACCTAAGGCGAATTACACGTGGCAGATATTTCTAAGTATATTTGACTACTTGGTAATTGTGCATGACATGGTTAAGCTGTCAGCAGTCGCTTTCTCGCTTCTTATGTTGTTTCATTTCGCAGTGTCTAACAATAATTGCAAGGTGCTCCTATAACATTTGCAAATTTCTTTCTAGCAACGTACTGTTTAAGCACAAGCTACAGGTACAGGACCTGGTCAATTGTGTGCTTGCTCCACACGCCACGCCGATGCGGAAAACAGAATTAACTTTGATCCTTGGCTTCTCAGTCGCAAGTTACTACCCATAATTAGCCTAAAGCATACTGAAAGCTGCTTCATTCGGCGGTAAAATTCCTCTTATGGCTCGTTTACACTGCTGGACGCACGGCGTCTCGAGCGGCACCGCGTTTCCTGCGCCCGAAATGCTGCGTCGATCACATTGCTCGCCTTTCGCACCGTTCGGAGCTGCTCCGAACTCTAGAAATACCACAAAAAAACAAGGAGCAAGCAATATTTCACTACTAGCGCAATCTGGCCGGTCGCATATCCATGAACTTACGCGGCCTGCCCGTGTTTTCATCGTGCATCACTTCGGCTGGCTGGCTCATGAAGGCTTGGCTTCACGATTCCGACAGTGTGTGTGTGATCTGCATATTATTCTTTCTGTGATTTTCTCACCTCACGTCGAGGCGCCATTTGCGGAATGCCACGAGTGGTGATCCAGTAGCCGGCTCGCGTTCCGACTGGTGAGCAGTGATGGATTCCGGCTGCAGCGGTGGTAGAAATAGGTCTGGAAATGATTAACGGGACTTTTCTGCGAAAATTGCCAGTGCCGAATTGGATGACGCGCCACGCTAGACGCGCATCGTATCCGTGTAAACGTGCTTTTGGGCTGAGCAAACGCATCTGCGGAAAATAAAGCATCGTAACAAAAGCGCAAATTAAAAATGCCGGGACACGCGCTGCTTGAAACAAACGCTATTGAACATTTGCCTCTGCCAGGTATGTACACTCGGACGTATCTTCAATAGCCACAGACGGATACGTTTTACACGTGTTTTCCTTCGCAGCTGACTTCAGAACTGACGCAAGCAATGCAAACGAAGCGGTCAGCGTCATCGAACGATGCGGCGAGAGCGTCAGCCTCGGCTCCTGAACTGGGTGTTCGGTTCCCGCCTACTCCGTCCGGCCAGGTGGGACCGTGGGCGTCTTCTTCGGTACCCTGTATGACTGGAACAGGACCTGATCCATGGTGGAGAGCTCCCATGGTGGACGCCATGGTCCGCATGGGAATGTTATCACCCTTTGCCGGTCAGTATTGAACGTTATAGACGGACACATAAACACAGAATCAGTCTAGGCTGATGAAGTATTCTTTCAAAACACTATTTTCGTTGATTTTGCAGAAAAGTATGTCCTCTCTACACGAGCAAAGAAAGACTGCAGTTTTTACAGCGAAGCTGTATAGGGCTAGCCGATTCGCCCGTCCGTCCGTTCGTCCGTCTGTCGGTCGCCTGTACGCCGAAAACTCCGCCGGCGCCGCCCCATGCGCGTGCGCGAAAAAAAGAGAGAGAGAGAGAGAGAGGCAGGCGATTAGCCAACACCACCTAGATAGCACAAGGCCTGTTTACTCCGATTCATGACATCACACTACCTGGCCCGAAATTTTCATTGCCAAGGCTGGCGTGAAGAAGGCGGTGACGTCAAAATCATTTTGCCTACTCGGGAGCAACCCCATTAGATCTTATAGCAGTCAGGCCAGGTAACATGACGTCACGTATATGAGTGAAAAGGCCTTGTGCTACCTGTACTCCATTCCATACATAGCAGTCAATGCTGTGGAAGACGCAAAAAGTTCGGTAAAGAAAAGTTGTCACTCCGCGCGTTCCGTCTATGTCTCGCTGCGCACCAACAGCGTTCGCTCGCGCGAGCATGCACGTGAGCGCCCACGCGACGGGTTGCAAATAAAAAACTCTAAAAGAACAACAAAAATAAATATAATCTAAAACAACGCATTAGCAGCCGCATACCCAGTGTGTTTTGCTTCTAAGGATAGAAACTTGTTTCTTTCGATACTGAGGCTATATAAAAAACAGTTGCTCGCAATTGCGGTCAAAGAACGTCGAACTATATCCAAGTACCAACGAAGTCACAGCAAGAAGTCCCTCTGGCCTCCACATCGTTAACTGCTATGTCTGGAGCGGAGTATAGGTGATGTTGGATTAGGTGCGCCAGTAGTGACGTTATTGCTCTCCGTCGCAGCCGAGCGCACGCGCAGCACTTTTTCTCCAGCTCCGAAGTGGGCAGGCCACGCGTCATACATACTCCTGAGGAGCAGGCAGCTTTCGATCAGCAATGCGACGAGCAGAACCAGGAACAAGCTCATATACGCTGTGCCGATGCTCAAGCCCGGGCACAAGAACAGGCTCGTGCAGCCGAACGAAAGGAGCAACTGCGTACCGAGGATCCGGCAGCATACCAAGCTGTCGTTAATGAACCATCGAGGTTTACCCAGTGATAAACACCATGGCCGCACGTTACAGCTTCGCTGGTTAACCACTGTGCGGAGTGCTTGAGCGGTGATCTTTGTTTTTCATTTCGTGCCAGAACTGCAGCGCCTGTACGTCAGTGGGACGAAACAATCTTCAAAATACCTTTTTTGTATCATAGCCATTATGTATGAGCAGTTGTTAAAACTTGCTATTGGCTCTTTTAGAACAGATTGCCGTCCATCTTTACCGAGAAAATATTAACTGTGAGGACTGAGTAGACGCTGTCAAAATCCATGACGTCACGGTAAGCTGATGTGGAAACATCAAAGCGGTGGCACTAACATCATTTTTCTTTTTCTCGTTTTGTGGCTTACTTGGCCTCTTCTCACAGCAAGAGTGCGTTTTTTGGTATTGCAGAAAAGCAGCTTACTAGTAGAGATAATATATATATATATATATATATATATATATATATATATATATATATTTTTAATGTACCTTTATTTACAAAATAGTTTCTGTCCCCGTATGTCGGTCCCTCGAAACACCTTCCTGGCAATAATGTCTAATTTTGCGCGTTTACTTCCACATTACGCACATACAAAACATACTGGTTCAATGCCCAACTATAGTTACGCTGGTATCCTTCAGAAGGCTGGCATGTTAAACTTTACGCATACAGTGTTCCTCAAAAAAAAGAGGTTTAGATAATCAATGTTTGTACTCCACTGTCCCGTAAATTATTTGTATCACCACATATATTTTCTTGGCGTTTCCTGTCAGTTAAGCTTGCGTCATCAAACGTCACTCATTAAGCGTACGGTCAGTTAAGCTATATCCCTATGATTAGATGTGTGCGTCAAACGTTGCTGCCCCCATTTTTCCCACCATTCCCTGCGGCACAGCATGGCAATTCCCAGCGGCTAACCACTGTGATGTGGCTTTCTTGGTACACGTGTGTACGAGAACAAAAAGACACGCCTTAACCCCGCAACTAGTGCCCCGCTTCTCAAGTTTGCCTGTGCAGCCGCGAAATCACACGTACGCGACCCTTGAACAAGCTCACGTGGTGTTCGCAGTCTGTAAGAACACGTACAAGTAACCCCGTGAACGATGTGTGCGCATATCATGACTGCTAAGCGGTTCCAAGAGGATACAAATCACGCCAGTACTAAACTAAACTAGTACTAGTACTAAACTAACAGTACTAGTACCAAACTAAACTGTTAACAGCGTGCGCATTGTGCCATCGAATGAGCGTGTGCGCGTGCAGGTTTGTGGGCGCATGTTTACTGAAGGGCAGCAGTAGCGGCGATCGTAGACATATTTTGCAAACGATTAACTTTAGCGACGCATAAGATAAATATATGAACATGTTACAAACACTTGTGCAAGTATGCCAAGCCCGTCGATAGTGTACTGCTGTAATGTGGTGAATTGGGCGTATTGGTACATATTTCGAAAGGCGACAGCGCAAAGAAGACAGGCATGAAGACGCTCGTCCTTGTCTTCTTGTCTCCCTCCGTGTGCTTTTAGCCCTGCCGCATATTAAAATTTCCATCGCTGTAGTTCAGCGAAGTGTGGATGCTGCTGCGGCTTTATTGATATAGTGGTCAGTGTGTAAATCATGATTCTTTAGAGACTTATGCGCGCACAAAGACAGGACGTCGAACGAAGAAGGGACACACACCATGCGCCTTCTTCGTTCGACGTCCTGTCTTTGTGCGCGCATAAGTCTCTAAAGAATCATGTAGAACCAACTCGCCCAAAACGTAACGATTCTGTAAATCGTAAGATGCGAAGTCAGCTTCACTCGAATGATTGCTGAAAGTTTTTAACACAGTCGTTCTGTGCGCAGCCAATCTTTGAACTTCTAGTCATATATTGTTTTCATTTCTTGCCCATAATGGTTTGCATCTCAATATGTCAACGCTAACGAATGGTATACTTGATAACGTGTCTTTTTCTTTTTTTTCCTACTGCCGATTCTTTTATTCATATAGAAGTCGGATATGAAGGAGCCGAGAGATCTGATACATCGCTATCGAGGGGAGCACCACGAGAGCTCACAAGGCGTAGGCAGAAAATGGCTTCCCAACGCCATTTGCCTTCAGGGCCAAGGTTTCCACTACCATCGAGGAGGAAGGTGACTCCTTCATCTTCCATGCGGGAAATGGATTTTACTGAAGGACCACTCATGCCGCCTGGCTATTCCCGGATGCCAGGAATAATGCCGGGGATGAGACGTGGAATGATGCCCGGGAGGATGCCTGGCATGGCGTCTGGTATGATGCCATTCGCCTACCCGGGCATGGCTCCAGGAATGCCTATGATGCCAGGAGCGCCTATGATACCGATGATGCCTCACGTAGTACCAGGTAAACGCCAATCCCGTAATATTTTGCTTCTTAGTGCATTCCTGTTTCCTAATTTCAAACTACACAAAATGTTTGCTCCTATCGGGCAACCTTATTCAAGATATTAGCCGGGGGTGCATGAATTTTGTATTAACGTAAGCGTTGGGCCGCTTTTGTGATATTTCAACTTGTGACTTAGAATTAGTATGAATAACATAGTACGCAATGTACCTATATATTGCAGAATTGACGGCAATCACCTTCCAAAGCAGACGCAGTCTTATTCAAGCGAATAAGTGAGGGACTCCTTATAGGAAAGTTCAGAAACATTATGAGCATCTGGAGTTCGTTACCGAAAAAATATACACATTTAAATATACGAACACTTTCTTTTTCTTTCTTTTTTTCCTTCATTCCCACGTCATGTGAGTGCAAAAACCGCTTGTGTACATGGCTTCCACAGGTGACAGTCCAACCACAGGTGACACGTAGACAACATTACTCCAGAGCCGTCTCCCACGTCCCCTATCACCATCGCTCATTACCCATAGGGCGCCATGCAACTTTAAGTCCATAAAAGCCTAACTATTAAATATATCAGCAGCGATCACGCGCATGTGCGCATGCACAACCACCGCTGCACACGGTGACATGTCCTCTCACTGCCAGACGTGTCAAATCACCCTGTGCCCTAATGTCTCGGCACCGCTACTGCTTCTTTCGCGCAGGCACCGTTCCCATGCACCCCCAACAGGTGTCAATGGGGCCGCTGATGACGTACTCAACGGCTCAGGCTGTGGCGCCCGGAGTTATTACTTCGCAAGGCATCGGCTCGCAGCCACGTGTCCTGACAGTGCCAATAGGCGGAGGCGGCTCGAAAACCAGCATCATCCCGATGCCGATTCCGATGCCGATGCCACTGCCTATGCCATCGCCAGGCGGCGGTGGCGGCCAGGGCCCAGTTATTTTGGCAGGCACGTCGCCTCCGGCTGCTCAGCAAGTTCAGTCGTATCCGGCACCCTGTTGCCACCAGCACGCTCCTTCGCCTCAGCAACAGCCGCCCGTTAGTCCCTTGGCGGAGGCGGCGGCCGTTACGATGATGATGCAGCAGATGCGGTTGTTGCTGCACCCGCCGACACCGCGAGTACGACGCGCAAGGCCGCCAGCTCCGCCCCCTCCGCCACCTCCACCACCACCAGAGCCGGCCCCGGCTCCTCCCATCTTGCCTCAGGCGGTCGTCCAAAGCGCACCTCCAGACGTGATCGCCGCTCTGCAGGCGATTCTCGCGCAACAGCAAGCCAAGGGTGCTGACGCACTTGGTCTCAAGAAGCCCGCCAAGGCACCCGGAAAAACGAAGAAAAGCGACAAGTCCAAAGAAGGCGGCAAGAAATCGGATAAAGCCGGTAAGGAAGAGGAGGGGGAAACTGAAGACGATAAGGAAGAGAAAGAAGAAGAAAAGCGAGAAAAAGAGCAAAGAAAGGAAAAGAAAGAAGCGATAAAGAAAGGAACAGATAAACAGGAAGGGCCGGAAGCTAAGGCGGTCGATGGCTCCGGTGGATCTAGGTCTCAACCGACACAGGATGGAACGACCCCGGGTAAAGGGCCCGACTCCAACGCACCCGCTTTAAGTCTGTCTTTTCCGAGGTAAGTCGAATGTTTGCCAGCCACGTAAACGCAGAGCTCGTAAGCTTCTCCGTAGTGCACCGTGACGCATTTATGTTTCTACGTGCATCTGTGAGCTCGAGCGATCAAGAGTAGGTGACGAAGCGAAGCTTTCTGCGGGAGCCAACCTTTCGACCGTCGCTTAGACGAAGAAATGTCAATTTGTTAATACGCTGCATCGTACGCTAATTTTAAGGGTGAGAAAGATGGATTGCGCTGAATGTTATGTCACACCCGCTCAGTTTCCTTAGTAGGCATTGCTACGAGACATGGCGACGATGGTAAACAGTAGCCAATTCCCGAATGTCTCCAATTCGTTCTCTCCAGCAGCAAATTGTGAGAGTATGTTCTCGTAGACTGCTGTTGTTCTTGAGCTCCAGTGCGTTTCGTTGGAAAACGCAACACTCTGAAATTTTATTAATTTACTCAGAAACAGTCGACGATGATTCTCAGTGTAAGCGGATGGCCAAACGCGTCTAGCAATCCATTCGCTTAATTAAAGGAATGCTGCCCTTCAAGGTGTGCGTTTGTTGCAGTTAAGATATTTCGCCAGCTTTTGTTCTTTCATTGCGTAATTCCGTGAGGACAGAGCCGTTGGCCAGCACATCTGTAGAAATATTGTATGTGGCAGTACACATAAGCCACTTCGTCACATATGTATTGTCTCCAGTGGCTCATGCGTTGGTGGGGAACTTTTTTTTTTAATTATGGGGTTTAACGTGCCAAAACCACTTTCTGATCATGAGGCACGCCGTAGTAGAGGACTCCGGAAATGTATACCACCTCGGGTTCTTTAACGTGCACCTAAATCTAAGTACACGGGTATTTTCGCATTTCGCCCCCATCGAAATGCGGTCGCCGCGGCCGGGATTCGATCCCGCGACTTCGTGCTCAGCAGCCCAACACCATAGCCACTGAGCAACCACGGCGGGTAGTTGGTGTGGAAGGCGACGGACACCCTCGTTTCCTGCCGCCGGCAAAGGGGAAGAGGGTGGCTGCCCTCTTCCCCTTTCACTCACCACAGCATGGAGGCCTTCAGATTCCCTGAAGCTTCCTGAAGATGTTATATTGCTCCCTGAAGACTCCCTGAAGGTGTCATAATACAGGGTGCTCATTCTGGAGGTCTTGATGAAATTCTTTGGTTTTTTATTGCCTGTTGCGGATAACAAAATTCTAGAATTTTAGCTATATTATTCAGCGAAGCGGACGTTTTTTGCACAAGAAATGAAAACACATTTTTAGCTAACCAACAAAAAAATTCGTCACTTCTTGATTAATTACTTTGCGGCGCATACTGAAGTTTACGAATTGTAGCCGCTTGGGCTTGCAAGGCGTGTCCGCTTGGATTGAATTTCCAGAAAAACACCAGTTTCGAGACATACGTCATCAAACTCCCCGTAAGAATGCACTGTTGTTCCACTTACCTTTCTTTTTTTAACGAAACGCTGTTTCATGCATTGAAGCACAAAAGTAACTGCGACGCCCATGTATTTCTTCCACACTGGGGGAAATAATATTTCTACACAGGTGTCTTCCCTGAAATTCACTTCAAGTGGATGATACGCCTTGCAATCTCACCGGCTGCAGCTTGTTAATTGCAGTATGCGCCATAAAGTAATTAGGCAATGTTTCTAGATTAGTTGAATAGGTGTTTCGATTTCTCGTGCTAGTATTGTCCACTTCTTCGAATAATCCAGCTAAACGACGACAGCAATGCTAACTGCCACGAGCGTATTACTTTGTTTCCTTGTTTTTTTGATTTCCGTGACACTTAAACCTGATCACCCCTTATGTAGTGTTCCGTAACAAGCGCGCTCAGAAACTCGGTCGGGCAAGAGCAGGCGCCATTTGCATCGGCGACTTTCAATCCGCGGGGAAAACCCGACCACCAGGAAAATGGGTGAAAGAGGCAGAGAAAGCTATTCGTTTTGAAATACTTTTCCCGACATAAAATCTTTTTTTCCTGACCCCGCTGGTCTAAAAAGGAAAAGGAAACGAAGTTACGGCAGAACATATCTGGTGATGAATATCAACGTCAATGCGACTAACAATAGAGGGATATAGAGACACGCCGTTTTGCTCAGGATCACTTTTTATTTCCATTCTGTTGGGGAATGGGGCAGCATAGGCTGAGAATGCCCATCACGTTAGTACACCCTCAGGCCTCAGCGTCCAGCACTTCGGACGCCACAACGAAAGTTTCATTAAACGCGGACTTCCAAGCGCAGCCACTTTGCACTGCAACCTGCACTGAAGTTTCGGCGTTCAGCATCTCTGGCTTGGAATGATCGAACTACGGCTTGGTTGCATAGGCTGTATTTCAGGCGTAAAACCTTTACTTAGAGGACCCCGAGTTCTCACTTTCTTTTTTTTTTTTTTTTTTAGTCGCGCCGTGAAAGTTTCGTCGTGTAGGGTCGCGATTTGAAGCTGCTCCGTGTATCAGTAAGCGCCGCGAAAACAGTTAGGCAGTTGCTGGCGAAGCGAAAAGTGCTTGAAGCATCCAAAGAAATTCTAATTGCATTAAAATGTGCACTGCAAGAAGCGTTTATCAACTCTGCTATATAATTTTCGAATCGCAGTACGACCGCGCTTGGAGATCACCGACGGGGCACCGAAGACGTGACTGAGATTGCTAGCCGTCCATGCTACCTCGTCTACGCCTGCTATGCCCTCTTCATTAGCTTCCTTGTGTTCATGGTTGTCTTGGCCTTGGTACCTACTCTGTTCCAGAGCTTAAAAGGTAGCGTCAGCTTTCGCCACTTAACCGATTTAACGAAGTCATGGCTATGTGCTTCCTTTGCTTATCGCGCTCTATGGAAGGATGCGGTTGTACTTTGCAAACTCGTTTGTGACGTATGCAGGGCTAGGAAACGACCGAATGTGAAATTACATTCAAGAGGCACTCAACTCCAACTGTTGCATGCTAACATATCCGTGTCGTATGTCTTTTCTTTGTTCTTCAGAAGGCGGAGGGGCGGGGCGGGGGGGGGGGGGGGAGCATGGTGCGCAGGTTCCTGCGTTTCCCCTTGAGATCTGACATTGCTTCTTTCTGTCGAATTATTTCCGTGATATTTTTTTAGCACAAGCACTGTTTAGAACCTGCCAGGCAATGTGATTAAGACATTACTACTCAATATACAAATTTCTGCCATGAAGTAAGCACAAAACTTGTGTACAATGTTGCTGCGAAGTTCAGAACATCTCGAAAAGCCACTTTCTCTTTGTTCATTTTTTATTCGGACATCCGATCATATCCATGCTTAGAAACTGCTTGAGATTCTAAATTGAAATGCTGTAACCGCAACTCTCTGCAACCTCACCTCATTTTCAAACATTTCATCAAAACTTGTTCTGCGGTCGCGCGACACCGGCTTGCGCGTGTCTTGATCAGAGTGTTCAAGTTAGGGTAAATAATTACTTTTGTGTCTAACATGGCAGCCTACCGCTAAATTCGGGAACTTGTAAGTTACTTGTAAGGTGATTATGGAATCGCGCCAGGTGTCCCTTATTTGCCGCTAGATGAGGGCCTTGGGATGTTCCGCTTGCTTTCTTTACAAACAACTAATAAATTTGCGTAAACAAAAACAGTGTAGGAAGGGTTTAACCGCCGCAGGAGGGTGCACACACCGTCCTGGGGCCTGCAGGCTCTTTTTCAGTATTTTACAAGAAATATATTTTGTCGCAGCAGGTCTCTAAGCTAGATAGCAGAGCCGTAGCAGTCCAGATCTTTCTCGTGTCCTCACTGTACCCGCCTTCCTGAATATTATGGTTTGCTCGGCGACCTAAAGTCATCGATGACAGCAAAAACTTCTCACACCCACCGTGATGCGTTTTATTCAGAGACTGCGGATGTCTGATTCATGTAAGTTTGCGCCACGTGTGTGTCTGCGCTTCGAAACACCAGGCGTGAAATTCGGGCCTAAATGCGCTTCATTGCATCATCATTATCAGCCTGGTTACGCCCACTGCAGGGCAAAGGCCTCTCCCATACTTCTCCAACAACCCCGGTCATGTACTAATTGTGGCCATGCCGTCCCTGCAAACTTCTTAATCTCATCCGCCCACCTAACTTTCTGCCGCCCCCTGCTACGCTTCCCTTCCCTTGGGATCCAGTCCGTAACCCTTAATGACCATCGGTTATCTTCCCTCCTCATTACATGTCCTGCCCATGCCCATTTCTTTTTCTTGATTTCAACTAAGATGTCATTAACTCGCGTTTGTTCCCTCACCCAATCTGCTCTTTTCTTATCCCTTAACGTTACACCTATCATTCTTCTTTCCATAGCTCGTTGTGTCGTCCTCAATTTGAGTAGAACCCTTTTCGTAAGCCTCCAGGTTTCTGCCCCGTAGGTGAGTACTGGTAAGACTGGTAAGACTTACCAGTACTCACCTACGAGGCAGAAACCTGGAGGCTTACTCATTGGCGCTTCATTGCGAGGCGCTTCATTGCGAATCCGCATAAATAAAACAAAATTTATTGGCTTAAAGGTCCCCAAACCACCTCTGAGAATCGGAACAGAAAGACCAATCACGTAATCCTCTCCTAGCACTTCCGGTCCCTTCTTGGCACGTCGTGACGTCAACGGGGTCATGCATACGTGGCGTCAACATGGTATAAAAGCCGTCGTTTGGTCCCTACTCGAGGGACATCAGATCTGTTTTCTGCACGCCTTTGCTATGCAGACATAACGCCCACGCTTTCTCATCGTGTCGCTTGCATGTCGTGCGTAATCAAGTGATTTCCTTTTCTGTAACGTGTCTTATATTGTGCGCGTGGCGGACACCACGTGGTGACCTAAAGCTCGCGAGTCCTAATAACCGGAAGTTATGACGCTGTCCAATAAGAAAAGCCAATGTGACGTTCGGTACTGATGTGGCGTTGACGTGTTCCCCAGAGAAGTATGCGGCGAGGAGGAGAGGGCGCCCGTTGGAAGAGCACGATGGCTAGAGAGAAACCGATTGCTCGACTTCGAGCTTAGAGTGGTTTGGGGGCCGTTTAAGGGTGAACCACACTCTCGTTTTAGTCGTTTTGCGGGTAACTTTATTATTCAGTCCCAGCATGGCTTGAGATGCGGCGCAGTGCCGGCGATAATGCTGGCACACGCGAGACCGTGTTGCATCAAACCGCTTACGTCACGCTTGTGCCGACTCACCGCATAAAAGGCTTACACTCTATAGATGATAAGAATGGCACTCAAATAAAATTCTAGAAAACAGGGGATATTCTGACTACTACCGCATGCCTGCGACATTTTAATGAAAAAATTAACCAGGAGATTGACTTAACAAGAAAAGAAAAAGCCTTCTGACCCCCCAACATTGTTACGTGTTAGCAGAAGGGGATACATGTGCCATGGGATGCAATTGATGAGCGCAAATAAAAAAGGTCGTTGAAGGATATTTTTTTTTTGCTAATTGTGCCCAACAAAATTTCAGCATGCACCGTGTTTCCTCTTGATCAGATAATGGAACTGAACAAATTTGGTTAACAAAAACAAATATTAGTGGCTACGAAATTTTTAAATGCTTAACATTCAAAGCCACTTAAACAAGCTGCGAAACCACAATAATAACTTTTAAAGCCCGATTTCATATGGTCAAAAAAGTTGGTCTCATCGCTATGTCCCTGTATTTCGATGGCATTTTGCCCATTAAAAAGAGCGAGCTTTGCAGTTAATTTGAATTGCGAATAACGACTTTTTCAGAGAGCTAGTCAATATTTTTAGTCATGTCGTACTTGATGACTAGTGGCATGTAAGCTGCAAGTACGATGTATTTAGTTACTGTTCATGGTAGCCATAACTCTCCTCAGTTAACTATTTAGCGTAGCACTGATCTACTTGTACATACATACATACATACATACATACATACATACATACATACATACATACATACATACATACATACATACATACATACATACATACATACATACATACATACATACATACATACATACATACATACATACATACATACATACAAGTTTACCATGCGTATTTACCTACACATAGATTATGTATACTTCTGTATTTTCAGCACAGGCTAGAACATCACTGTTCAAGCCCGGGCAAGTATATCTATTTTTATGTGGAATTGGGCAACCGAATGAAACGAGCAAAAAAAAATAAAAAAAAGGAAGTAAGCGTTCTGCTCCATTACCTATGTTACTTCTTTTTAGTAATCCGGACAACAGCGTCTTAGTGTTTTACATAAGATTAATGCGGAATCAGAGTTATGCCCAAGTTAAAGCTTCCTCCTTGGGTAAAAAGGGGGAAAAATCAACATTTTCCTAGAAAGCTCAAGTCTGTTTCGTTTTTCAGGGATCGGCAGTCACAAAGCTCGGCGAGCGGTGGAATCAAGCCCTGCTGACTCGAATGATACAAGCTCGTCTGAACCAGTAATCGCCGAAGACGGTACAACCACGAACCCGTTCTTCGACGTCACAGAAACCTTCGGCGAAGTCGGTGTCGGTGACGGTCTTCTAGATTTCGAATTGCCTTCTCCGGAGAGTTCCCTTAACACTGCTGGGTTCGCCTTGGACTGGCTACTGGGCGTTGGTTTAACCCCCGGCGCTCAAGCTACGGCATCGAGGAGGCCATCTACACACCGTCTGCTACCTTACTTCAACGAGCACGTGCTACTTAAAAATTGTACAAGTTTACACCTTAGGACAAGTTATAGTGGGAACTTAAGCCTAAACATGGCGCACAGCCGGCAATTCGACTTGCCGCTGGCTCTTGGCTTGGACAGCGACGGTAAAACAGACGCCCCTGTCTATCGTGCGCTCATCAAAGGTACCGACAACGCCAGCGTCGAGTCAAACTCGACACACAGCTCCTCAGGAGCGATGTTGTTGACGACAAATTTGTCGGCGAACTCGTTCAGCGGACCTACCTTAGCAGTTCTCGGTTCTAGCGAAATGACAAACTGGAATTCTGAGACAGTCGAAGCTCGGACTCGGACGGTAGTGGACAAATTCTCGAGCGATTACGCTCATCGAGAGAGCTCGAATAGGTCTCGGATCTCATGGCCCGACGAGGACGGGCGTCCTCTTTTTCCTGAATCTGCGTACGCCGATTGGATTTCTACCGAATACCCGTCGCATTCGAAGTTCTGGAACCTGACAACTCGCAAACGACGCCGTAATGTCACTTTAAGCTTCTGGTTGCCGCAAATACCCACGATGGACGATAGGAGGATCCTCTTCTACAGAATGCTTCGGGAATCCGGTGGAAGACGGGATCAACTTTCGCAGGAATGAAATGACGGCCAAAACTACGGGATTTAGACAAACTTCGACTACTAGCACTGTCTGCTGGGTGACCTCTCTCAAACAACTAGAAGTGCGGTGTTTATTCGTGTTCATTTTTCAGATGAAGCTTCCTCTCAACTCTTTTATTTTTTTCTCGCCGTGCAACAGCGTGATTGCTCGGATTACAAGAAAACTGTTTAACTTCTTTTATGCGCACACATTGAAGTTAGATCCTCCTAATATGTACGAATTCTCGCTTGTACGAACCTCAGTATGCGCTTAAGGTTGTTGTCTCCTTAACTCTCTATTATGGCGTTACAAGACGACTGTTTGGCTTCTTTATTTGCACGCGCGTTCAAGTTTGCTAGTTACGTATGAATTCTTGATTCTACGAACCACCCTATTTATTAAAGATTGTTGTTGCTTTTTAGTTTGTCCTTTCTCTACTCTATATTATGGCGTAACTTGAACCTCTGAAAACTAAAAAGTGAAAGTCTTTGTTTGTTGATTGATTCGCATCAAAAACTCTTGACTTGCGATGTTATTGATGCAAGAGCAGAGAGTGCGATCACTTGAAAGTCAGCCGTGAGTAGCGTCGACAAGCCATCCGCTCCTGCAGAAATAGAGAAAAATAATAATTGTCGCATATTAGGTATCTGCTTTAGCATAGCGTTTCAGCATCCTGTCACACCTATGTAGGGCAATGACAGCACAATCGCAGTAGCTCTCCTCCCCCTTTTTTTGTTCAGTAGATTTGCGACCTTGTCAACCACGTTATAAAAGCATTGCCTTTCCTTTTGAAAGACACTATAGTGTCTTTCGGATACTGTATCCATCAGACACATCCTATCATATTCATTTGTACATAATACTTGTAGTCGTTATGGCTGTTCACTTGCTGCACGCAATTAGAGTCCAATAAAGTTCGGCAGGTGTTGCACTCTTGTAACACAAGAAGGCGAAGGCCTGCTTGCACATGTGGTAGTACATGAAGGTATACAATCGGGGTTAGACTTCTTGGTGAGACATGTTGGTAATGCGTTAAGTTACACAATCCATGAATAGACTTCTCGCGAGGAATAGCGAGCCACAATGGGAAGTACACGTATGGCACTAAGGCAACCTCCTCAATAAGGGGATGCGGCGCGTCCTTTTCCCGCAGAGGCGTACTCGCGAGCCGCAAGAGCACGCGCTCTCCTCCATCGCTCGCCGCCGACAGCCGTTGCCGCCGCCGCTCCGACTGTGACGTCAATGTGCAGAGTTCGCGCACCAGCTTTTCTACGCAACAACACCTGGCGCGACAGCGGTTACTAAACTTAAAATTCGGCAGACACCTGACGGCTTACGTCGGGAAATGCGAAGGCGTTGTGCCGTTTGTAGACTTGGGAACGTTATCAACGCGGTCATTTTATGCACTCATGAAGTGGCGCCACCTCCTCGGCACCGTCACGTGCTCCTCCCGATGACGCACGCACTAGTCATCGAGACGGCTGCCACGTGACGTGTGCAATCAGGCACGCACTAGGCACACCTGTAGTAAGCCAGAACTGTGGAGCAGCCATGGCTTCAGGGAAGCGTGCGCGTCTCTCACACCGGAGGCCCGGGCTCGACCCGGGCTCGAGAGACCGAAACGTAGCAAATTTTCTTTTCAAAGCCACTAATTCACTTTGTTTACAGGAACCCCTTCGAGAAATGTGGCGTCCATCCGAATACTTTCTGGCGCCTTTTAACTCTGTGCGGCGTCGGCCATTTTTCGTCACGGCGCAGTTTGGCGACGGCCATCGCCTGCATATATAGACACCTAAGGCTTTCGCCTTAAGGACATGTTGCTGGGCAAGTTCGTTCATAATGCTTAGGAAAAATAAACGGGCGACGCCGACAAGGACGCGACACGTCAAGGGACACGAACAAGCTCAAACTTTCAACTGAATTCGTTTTCGTCAAACTCGTATATAAGCACGTACCACCGCGTGCGCAATAATTCGGCAGAAGTCGGAAAACGAAACAATAAAAACGTTACAACTGGCCGCGCAAGTACATTTTCTTGCTTTCTTGCACAAAAACCGACTTGTTGGTCAGGCATGCGCTACCTCTTCAAACAATATAGAAGGCTTCCATTGCTTCTCGAGCTGTGGTATCTGTGCTTCTGCCTAGTATGTTAATATCTCGAACGACTGGAGTTGACTTGATCGGAGTTTCAACTACGAAGGATCGGATTCGAGAGGTTGCGCTTGTCCGTGTCCCTTCACCTCTGGTCCTTGTCTGCGTGTCGAATTTTATTGTTCCTATGCAATCAGAGGTCGCTACATGCTTCACAACACGTATGAAATTGAAGGTATGGACACTTTATTGAGAATATATTGGTCTCCTTCTACAGGAGGAGTCATCAAGTGACCGTTAGGCTGCCTGATAGGCATAAAATTAAGGACTAACTGATCGGCTATAGTCAAAAGTATATTATATGATCTATAACGTAAACAGAGCACGCAAGGCGACAGAGAATTCGAATAGAAAAGGCAACCAAATGTTTATTTCATTTTGTTTGTGCTCGCCTTCTTTCACATTTTAATTTAAATGCTCTTTCATTATTAAAACAGTACCCGGTTCGTACCATGTTCCACACAGCGGGTTCGCGGCGTTGATCAAGAAACCATCGTCGTCATCATATATATATATATATATATATATATATATATATACCGCAGTGGGACAGGAGTCAAAAAGGAAACAACACATAATGTAGATTACATCCCAGCGAAATCTGCCTCGTTCTAGGTAGCAGCCTGTGACAGATGGTTTCGCTGGGATGTAATCTATGCAGCGCTGACAGTTGAGCTATGCGTTCGTATTCCCTGTAGCCTTGTGTGCGTTGTTTGCGCTACACACCACATAAGAGTAAGTCCGTCGAAGCAATCTTTTCGCGGAAGAGATGATTTTGGCGCCCTAGTGACAAGCACCTATTGCTAGTAACATAAAAGAGTTATGCACTTCCTGGAGACTGGTGGAGCGTAAGACTATGATTAACGCTGACGCTCCATTGTGTGCATGGCGCTGTTTATGTTGTATCTTTTCTTTTTAGCTTCATGTTTCTTGCCGCCATCCTAACGATCTAACCATTCTTTGCTTCCCCGCCTTTTCGCTTTACTATCACTACTGTCACCATCTTCCATCATCCCTCTATGAAAAAAAAAACAACGATTGAAAGACATCTCACTTTTGCCAACGAAGTGAGTTGTCAATGCTATTGCTTTTCTACTGACATTCTTAGAGCTGCTCAATACGCCTCCAAGAGCTGGAAAATGTAGGTTAGGAGATATGCAAAATGTGCATTAGAGCTCATGTGCAACAAAATAATCGTGCTCGTTCTTTTTTTGAACAGCCTGAGCCTTTCTTCTAGCAGTGTAAACGGATCTGTTACGCTAATAAAAAAAAACAGATTTTTTTTTTCGCACCGGTAACAGTGACGGCAACCAAGTTGCTCACTGACGCGCCGCAACTGTTCCATGCGCGGCACTGGTAGCTCCCCGAGTCTGAGCGATCCACGTGCGCCCTGGTGAAGGGAATCGAAGCGGTCGGGACGCCAGGCGCTTCGCCGATGCTGAAGAGGCGGCCACTGAGATGCCAGCTCACTTCCCTCGCCGGAGGGTTGGCGTCCACTTCGCATTCCATGAAGAGGTCCTCTCCAGAATCAATTCTCGTGGCGTTGACAGTCAGTCGAAGCGAGGGCTTGTCTGCGATGCAAAGCGAGAGTGAATGGAAAAACTGCCGCTCTCATTACTTTTCGAATAAATTTGTCACAAGTTGCAATTCACTTATGATCACTCAGTTCAACTGTCTTTTAAACCCACTGCAGTAGCCCACTTTCAATGGCGTTGCGCTACTGTGCTCGAGGTCGAAGTTTCGAACCCCACCTTGTCGGTCGAATTTCAATGCAGGAGAAATGCAAAAAAAAACGCTCGTGTACTTAAATTCAGGTTCACGTTAAAGAGCCCCAGGTGGTAAAAATCGTACCAGAGTCCCTCACTACGGCGTGCCTTTGGTATGGCGTAAGTTGACGAACAGACCCCAGTTGCTATTCAAGAATGCGTTTAGAGTAAATTGAGAGGTAGTTTTTTGTGGCACTGCGTTGCAGTAGGTATTATGCATGGTTCTCCTCTTACCATCATCCCTGACCCGTACGCGGGAGCCAACCTTCGAATTGCGAGCGCCACTTCCTCAAGGATAAGTTCGGAATTCCGTACAAGCTTCTGCGACCGCTTCTGGGTGCAGCATCTTCGACCAGAGGCGCATTGTCTTAGCGACACATTCTCAAAATACAAACTGTCACGCGGGAAGAATGCCATAACACATCCATCACCACCGTGCCACCGCGTGTTACCGCACAATACCAGTGTATACCAACGGTATACCGGTACTACCATTGCCACGTGCCGCACGGTAGTACCCTACAACAGTGCGGTTTCTACCGTTGTCTTTCATTGCACTGTGTTAGATATGGGGATATGAAAACTGATTAGACATTCACAAGAAATCGCGGTTAGTTTCGAAAGAATGCTAAAACACATTGAAAGTGTGTGAAGGAAAATGAACAAGATACAAAGCGGGCGCGTGCCCGCAGTAGACAAACTAGCCGTGCACACCAGAACTCACCTAAATGAGAAACTTGCCAAGTGCTATATGATTTATAAACCAGAATCGCGCTCCATACTCTGAGCTCGATGCGCAATACCTAATAAATGACCGGTTGCTTATGTAATTTACGTGCTTGCCGTTGGAGCTATAGTTATAGAGAAGATGCGTGTCCGCTGCTTCAATGTAATGCTCCGAATCGCAAGTTGCGGCTCTGGTACTATATATCAATGTTACTGTAGGAAAGTTATCGTGGAATGAGTGGGGTTGGTTTCCGACTGCAGCTTACCGGGTGCTTTATGCTTATCTGGCAGGGTCCAAACTTGTCGACAGCGGTCGAACAAGAGTTGAAGAGGAGTCTGGTTATCGAAACGTTGGCTCTAGTCTGAAACATCCCTTGCTAAACCACGGTCGAACGCTTCAAGTCTCCATATTATTTAAATGCCTAAAGGTTAGTTTTACATGTTCTAACAGCGTGATGTGTAAGCAAGATCACTTCCTCTTCTCCTCCTTATTATCTTTTATTAGTTTATTTGCTATCTCTTGTTCTGAGAAACAGGTTAGCACGAACCTGCCATGGATGGCCTTTCGACCTTCCTTTGTTGTAAATTCTACTTATTCTGCTAATTCTACGTGGTAACTCAAATTTCATGGTTTCCTTCCAAGTGCATTCCGCGCAAACGTTTTACAGATTTCCTCATAGTTAGAGTGCGGATAAGGTTGCGATCGCACAGGTATACAGATAGCATAGAAATCTCACAGTGAACGTCCACAACGAAGCTGGCGTTCAGCCGGTCCTTCGCCACTGGGTGAGCGACGACACACATGATCGTCCTGCCACGGTCCTTGGCAAACATCGTCAACGTCAGCACACTGGTGGCAACATCGGCGTCGTCTTGCACGTGGGTGAACGTCGCGTCCAGAGGACCTTCGCCGCCGACGTACCACGTAACGAGGGGAGTAGGTCTCGAACCCAGTACCTCGCACTCTACGCTGGCGGGTACGCCGTTCTTGAAAGGCCGAGCCCGGATACGCACTGACGAAGCTGGCGCTAGAACAAAGGGACGAGTTCATTTTGTGAACTGTCTTTTTGGAATTTGAGCCGTACTTAGCACAAATGTAACAAAGGCCTAGATTTCTGGAACACGTTGCAGCCACAGAGAGTGGTAAATGCTTTGTCGATCCTGTGTGTGCTTGCACAGTGCTACAAGAACTACCCGTACTATTGAGGAACGTTTTAAATGTACAACTCTTAGAAAATGATTTGGACAAAATTTCTAACGTTACATTGAATTCACACGTTCATTTAAATATCTAAAAACGTAACGGAAAGCAAGTACACTCTGTAGACTGCGTGTGCTGTTTCCTGTTTTTACCCGCCAATACTTTGCTTCCAGCTTGACAGAAGTATCAACAAAAACATGGCCTAATGTTTCCCTTACTCAATGAGCAAGCTTTATGCTGAACTATGAACTGTTTTTGAGCAACGATATCATCGATAGGACGAGAAAGAAAAAGGAACACCAATAATTGCAATATCCGATTGCAATATCCTCGATCACATGCCTATCCTGTATGCTAAAAAATTGTGAACTCTTCTCCCTTTCTCAAAGAACAATAGCATACTTTAGTCATTCTTGCGGCTTCGTGTGCATGCTGCGACATCAGGTACTTTCCGCGATTCCACTACACGCGTATCCGCCACTTTGTCCGCAATTCTTATGATCCTGTGCGAAGTTCGCAGCTGTATGCAGTGACGACTACGACAGTCGCTTGAGGACGACACGACGACGATGTAAGAATGACAATGACGACGGCGAAATGACAACGTCGACATCGGTGTGGCAACATCAACGACGACAATGACAGCATGGCGACGTAACGGCGCAAAAGCGACACCGGTGGCTTGACGTCGGCACTTTGTTAATGGTCACCGGAGACTGTATAATGCTGGCTTTCTGAGAGGAACATAGGGAATTACTTATGCACCGAAAGCCGCGCTGCTAACAATCATATAACGCACCAGCTATTTTGCGTGAGCATATTGTTTTCTCTTACGTTAGAAATACATATGCAGACGCCAAGTCTTCGAGTCTGCGTCGCTCGTGGTGAAAACACAGCCAGAAATGCCGTGCGAGCAAGTTGCATTTTAGCGCTGAGGCAGACTTGTACACGCGACAGAAGAAAAGCAACCAATTACAATTACTCCATTAAAAATGTACTCGATTACAGTTACCAATTACCTGCATGCTAAAGTAATTGAGTAATTAATAAAATCGAATTGATTACTTCTACGTTACTTTCCTCCGAATCATTATTGACGTTGCATACAGTATACAGTACACAGAAAAAACTGGGATGACACTTTCGGTACGTCTTCTGCAGCTCTTCATACATTGCTTATCTGCTATTAACAATTGCTTATAAAAAACCGTACGGTCGTCATCCCTCGTTTTCGTAGCAAATACATTAGCAGCGACACTGAAAACTCACTCGAGGAGGAAAAAGAGAGAGAAAGACACGGAGGTTAGCTAATGCCCTTGATGTGTGCGTTTGGGGTTAGAACGGTGTTGCAACGGATTTGGATGTTCCCCACAAGATTACGCTTACTCAGTACCTGGGGACTCTATGAAACGCAGCGCTTCATTGTTGCTGGCACTTGTAGTTCGGTCTGGTTGGGCTCCTGCCTAATTAAAAGCTGCAAAACTCATCCCTGCGTGATTTCCTAGCATGAACGTGCTAAGTAGTCCTCACTATGAATACATACATACCAGGGCCGGTAAAATTCGTCGGCCACCATGTGGTGAAGCGTTTAGACGAGGAAACCAATACTGAGCCGCCGGGAATGCCTGTCTGAACATGCGCATTCGCGAGGCAGCTGCGTGGCACGATCTCGAGCAACCTATACTGCAGTTTTCACCAAAGATGCTTCGCCTGTTGCAGCTTGTCTCATCAATAAGGTATCTGGTGGGGCGTAATTTGTTCACTGAAAAAAAGCAATTGCATTCCAGTGAACCGTAACAAGTAGACAAAGATATCGTTAAATTTTAAAAATACCAATATATTGAATTGATTACGAGTAATTAATTATATGTAATTAGTTATGCACAATTCTGATCTGTCGTTAGCCTGTCCAACTGGCAACCACACATTGCTATGATGCGAGAAGTTAATTCCCCGGTCCGCTGGCTGCGGCGCATGAAGAGTAAGTTTGAGGTGAGAAACGGTTGCGCTGGCAAGAGGAAGAGGACAATGGCGCCATAACGCCGACGGCATACGGGGTTACCAAAAGCAACAGACGGGAGTACGGGCAGAGCAGGCCCACTTTTAAGCTAATAACCACTGTCGCAGTAAAATGTTTCGCTGAAGGTAATGCTCTGCGCACCAGACATATTCACTGTACATGTCACTGTTCTTTAGTAACTGTAGAGAGCTATAGCTCAGCGAGCCAATGGGCCAGCGGGCCCAACGGGACCAGCGTAAATGACAGTGTGCATGCGCTGTACAACATGCGCATTGGCGTCTACGCTGGCCCGCTGGCTTACTGAGCTATATATAACGCTCGTGTAATATTCACTCAAAGAATTTGATTTCTTTTGTTTCCCTAAGGGAAAGAGCACCATATGGTGTCATTCTGAACAAGAGATCGACTCACTCCAGAGATTCAGCTTGATGGTAGTGTTCAATGTGGCGCCCAGCGCATTGGTGGCAACGCATGTAATGTAGGTGTCACGGTCCTTCCGGGACAAGTTAGGCCGCGTGAGCTTCGACTGCGAGAACACGCTGTTGACCTCCCGAAGAACCTCGCCGGCTGTGGGAGCCGAGTTCCAATACCACGTCAGGCGAAAATCTGCAAAAGGATTGGTCATACATTTAAACCACGAAGGACACCATCTTATACATAAGCGTAAGCCTGAGAATAACTAGAGGAGTAGAAGGGAGGACGTGCAAGAACTTCTTTGTACATCCCTTCTCCCAACACTACTAAAATTCCTCTATGCACTACTAAAATCATTCGACATAAGGAAGCGGCAAATTCGCTAAATATGCAACTTTTCTAAAATTATTGCATTGCAATTGGATTATTTGTTGTTTTATCATCTACTATTCTTACGCTAACTACACTACACTTTTTATCGCATTCAGCATAAGTTATACTAAGATCCAAAAGGTACCTCTTACTAAGTGGAACGTTCACGTCCCCTTAGGCGTCCGCTTCTCCGTCGGTGAAACTCGTGGCCACTGCTGTTGTATCTCTCTCCTGATTTCGCCCCACAAAAGTGCAAGTAAGTGTAAAATCTTCATCTTTTTACATATAGGTTTCACTTAAGCGGGACATCTTTGTAAATATGGCCCACCTACTTATCAGTGAGTCGTACGTGGAACAAGATTAGCAGTGTGCCACTGTTTGTGCCGCTACCCTATATGTATGTGCGAGTCATAGGATAAAGACAGCATGAATCGTCGAGTGAGCCGCTCACCCATTTTGGCTTCGCAGGTCAGGATCAGTGAGTCACCCTCCATGTAAGGTCCTGCAACGCCATGGACTTCCTGTCCTTTCTCGTCAAAAATGGTTGGCTGGTTTGTGGATCCTGAAAGCAAAGAGAACGGTGAATATTTCTTGTCAGAAAACGGATTAACTCTCTCTTGCGAGCTCAAATGTCACTGTCTAAGATGAACGCTTGCAGTTGGTATGCTCTAAACAGTAACTCGCAAAAAAAATCGAGAAAAAAAACACACTAAAGTGAGCTCTTTCACGTTAGCGGTTTTCGCATGCCCCTCTGCGAGCGCTCAAACTATGCTTTTAAGTTTTGCATATTGAAAAAAAATTTCGCCGTTGCCTCTTTCGGCGCGGGTTGCTTTTTCCTGGTCGCTTGCGACGCCGAACGGCGCTCTTTCAACGATGATCTGTTATTGGCCAACTGCAACGAAATTTCAGCTTGTATAAATTAGTAACACCAATACGCATACCAATAAAGGCAGTAGTAAGTGTTATGCGCATAATACTGAAGAAATCTCGGCAAGGTTTCCAGACTGGTAAATATGTATCTTTTTTAATTGCCTCTTCGCTGACGACGCATGCACCTATTGGTTGGCAGATATGACGAATTACCCGGCACGTCTCCTCCGAGGTACTTCAGTGTGCCATGGGCAGCCGAGGCTGGCGCCCACTCTTGCGGGCGGACGGTGGGAGCTTCGCCCTAGCATAGATTCACCTTTGGCAACCGGGCGCCTGGCGGGGAATCGCTTGTACCCGTCTCACCGTTAGATGTCCGGCGGTGGGGTTCGAACCCAGCACCTCCCGCAGCCGAGCCGGACGCCCTAACCATTTGAGCACGGCTGCCCAGAAGCAACGCGTTCTGAGACATGCGTCGCTTCTGGCGACCGGTAACGGCAATGGCCTTTTCTTTTATTTTTCAATTTACGTTATTACGCGTGTCTGTTTTGCGTGCCTTTCGTGGCACATCCGATAATATTTCAGACATAAGACGTTTCATGGAGGCTGCTGTTTGTCTACGCTATCCAAATGTAGTTCTTTGACGTGGTGCAAAATTTAGTTTCAGTCAACATCGCAAACATCATGCGTCGTGAAGACTATGCACACATGGTAAACGTGTTTGCATACATTAAATATCTGTCTGCTAGAAGAAAAATTTGCGTAATGAATTTATTTTTGATTCTCGGATAATGTTTAACCTCTGCATTGAGGAAGGAGCCGTGAAAGAGCAATTTCCTTTAGTTTCCGTATCATCATCATCAAAATCGCCTTTTATCACTATTACTATTTTTCCTTATCAGCGAACTTATTGCTGGTGAAAAACAAATGCCTCTCTGGGTGTCTGTATACACAATTCCGTCGACATCACTCGAGATCATTCTATTTCTGCTCATTTCTATCACGTCATGGCTTCGTTTTATCACCTCTCAACTGCATTTCCTATACCTTTCTAACTGTCATGTTAACCTAAAGGGTCACCGACTACCTCGTTTACGCAATCAGTGTTCTCAAGCTCCACTTCGTGCCTTTAAGTTGAGAAGCTTTGTAAATTCTCCCAGACATTGATAATAAACCTGCCTAATAAAGCACGACGATGTGGTATACGCCATAAGTTTTCGAGAACCACGTTCATGGTAATGCAAGGCTTACATATCCTTACAGTCACTGCGTAATAAGCGAGAACATTTCTCAAAGAAGAGCCCTTGATTAAGAGAAACAGTCCAACGCATGATTTAATTACGCCCATAAATTCGCGAACTTGTTAGGAACAGTCACTCTAGTTGCGAACTCAAAATGCGACCTGATGCATACCCATCATGGCGTAAGTGCAGCTGACGGTGAGACACGCAGAAATTTGCATGGTCAAGAGTTAAAAGATGGGAGTTGTCTCGCAAACGGCGGCTAGGCTGTGAGTTGTCATAGGCAAGTTGATTAGGCCGAGAAATTTGATGCGCTCAGTAAAACTACTGTCACGCCGATGACAGGAGCGCCGATGACGGTGGCACCAATGGCTTGGCGCCAATGGTTACGACGCAGGAAGTTCGTTATGACAGTTGCATGCTTTAGCATAGCGTTAGAGTTCAACATTTACAGCTGCGGGCCGATTAGTCGTAGTTGCCAGTTGAACGTGCCAGCATATTCCAGCTGCGCATGCGCCTGACGGAGAGTAGCTAGACCTCGGAAAGCTCGCAAGTGATCTGGGTGGTTGCGATAACGGCAGAGTTGTAGCGCTACGTCAAGACTCTTAAAAAAAATGTCGCTGCGAAGCGACACATCAAACGTAAATCCCGGGCATGATTGCGTATTTCACTCGGGGGTACACCTTTCGTTAGAAGGATGCTCGGCAGGCTCGGCTGCTCTTCAGTCAAAGGTAAATTTTATTGTAGACGACGAACACATTTGAATACGCGGCAAAAGAAAGACCAGGGGTGCTATTCTCGAGCGATCGCTTTTTTGAGGATACGATTACTTTCTAAAGATTTTTATGACTTGGCAGAGGACGCGTCGGTCATATAATTCAGAGCTCTCTCACCCGAATCACGCTTACTCTCGCGAGAGTGATGGCATACCCAAACGCGATCGCTCGAGAATATCGCCTCAGGTCCTAAAATAGTACGGCTAATTCGAACTTCCGTGCTATAGTGCGTACCGACGACAAGCAAGGAAGTTGCCAGTGTCCTGGAAGCCCCGTCCTTGAAGGTCGTCTTGCAAACATACGTCCCTTGGTCCCGCGGGCCGAGCTTCGTCACGGTCAGTGCCGGGCTGTCTTCGTGGCCACCGCGAAAGAACGCTCTGCCTTGCCAGTCAGGACGAGGGCGATGCTGATGGGGCAGCTTGCGGTGAGTGTTCTGTGAGCGCCACAGGTTGTCGCAGATTAGTTACGTTGGTGTGTTTCGAACATTGTTCACAGCGTCCTAACGAGAGAAGTGAATACTTTGCAACAAAGCACGGGTAAGCAAAAATATTCGTTCGTTCCTGCCGACGCATACCATGTGCTTTTCGCTGCATGAGTGTACGCCAATTGTGCGCGTATGTCGCTCGACTAAAGGCCTTGCAGCAGCACAAAATGTGAGCGAAGGAAAAGCTATTCTAATCTGCCACTTTGGAAGGAAGAGATTGAGGAGACAACAGCAGGCTCAGCAAACCCGGCAGCACTGCGAGGCGAGATTGAAGAAAGAAAGAGAAAGATAGAGGGAGAGATGGAGGAAAAGATGTCTGTTCACCAGTGTCGCCCCCAGTTGTCTAAGTGCAGCCGAGGAGAAGTGAAGAGAGAACAGTAATGTTAGAATTCTCTTTCTACCCTTTTCTTTCCTTCTCACCCTCTTTTTGCACTCTTGTCTCGCTCTAGCCGCTGGCGTGCCTGGTTTAATGCGATGTCGTGAGATTCCGCAGTCAAAAAGCACAGAGTGTGAAAGGCCGTTCGCAAATAGCGACCACTAACGTAGTCACATGTAGCCGACCGTGAACTCAAGTTTTCTTCAATGAGCGCAGGAACGCTTGCGTCGCTTTAAGCATACATGGATTCTGCGGCCGAGGTTCGAGGGTCATTTCTTCTTTGAACTGGCTGTCGTATAAGCAGCCGTGACTACAGCACGCACGGAATTCATTCGGCCATCAATGGATGAGGCAGTAACACAGACGTCGTGCTGCTATCTTTTCCACTTGTAACCTTTCCCAGTGGACGTGAACTTAGTACTCAAGACTGAGTAGCAATACGTAGTAGAGAAGCAAACAGAAATGCTGCGCCAAATAAACATGGTGTTGAATCTCTCAATATCTCACGCTGGCTGAAGCGCGCGTTTGAGCCTATTTAATTGCACTAAAGAGTCTTCGCCGACCCTAACCGCCGCTTGAGGCGGACGCACTTATCTGGCCACTACTAACTACCTAAGGTTTTGCAGTACTGTAGTTCTGGAGTTACTATCTCGAGGCAGACAAGTGAACAAATTTAAGTAACTGCGACCAAAAAAAAAAAACGTTTGCTGGTTTTCCAACTGGCACGCTTACAAAGACCTGGGGCAATTTATACAGTGTGTTCAAGAGGCGCCTGGAGGACGAACGCCCCATAAAGCGGCTCATAATGGTTTCCTAATCTAGAAAGGATTCGTCATGGTAAGACTCACCTCAAAGTGCGTCCAGTCTAGATGCGGCAGTACTTGATATTCATATATGGGTCCTTTGTCGTCCTCCTTGAACCACTGTATGAGCACCACGTGTTTGTCTTTGGCTGACGGACAGTGCATCGTAGCTCGTTGTCCCTCGGTAACGACGATCTTCGCAGTACCTGCCAAATTACGCAAGTGGTAGTGGATGACTTGTCAATCATTTCTCCTCGTTCTTTGAGAAGTACTCTTAATACCTCGGGACTTCAATGTAGCTAGGTTCCTCAGGCTGTTCGCTTCAATATGCCGTCGATGCAGTTGTGCTCATTGGCTTGTATACTTAAGGACACTCAACTATGGGCCGTCCAGCAGGCTCGGGGTGCACTCGAAAAGCCCAAGCCCCACGACCCACCACAAACGGGCCGAGCTGGGGTAGTGCAGAGTAGGGCATAACCCAGCGTCGACGCTTGGCCAACGCCATGACGCGCTATACCGTCGGTTGCCGGCATTTTTAAAAAAAGTTATTCCTATCATATCCTAATGCTTGAAATAACACATTTCGGCGGAAGGTAGCTGACGCCAAATGCCGTCACTGTTGAGGCGACGAACGTTATCGTGCTTTCGAAAGTACCAATACAAATTAGCAAAAAAATTATTATAGATATTTAGCAGGGTCGAATAGAGGTTCCGAAGGACTGCAGAAGTCTGTACGCAATAGGGCTAGACCCTTCCCCTATTCTCCGTATACTCTGCGTGGACGTTGCGTAGAGAATGCTTCAGCTTTCAAGCTTCGTAGAATGTGTAGTAGGTGACTTCGACGTGCATCTACAATCAAACACAAAAGTTTACGGACAACGGGATCTCAGAAAACGTTCCGTTTCTGAGCAGCCTGTCACAGTAGTAAAAAAAACCGAACATCTTAATGTTGGTCACATATACGGGTAGAGGCTGTAAATGGGAATACTAAGCTGCGTTGTGAGGCTGCGCAGATATTCCGTTTTTTTTTTCTCAGATCTCGTGTTTCGTGAAATTTTGTGGTTGATTGTACATGAGCAATGTTTGATTGAACGTGCACATGCTTGTGTATGGCTGACTGCAACACCTATGCTCTACGTGTTCAATGTTTCTTTAAATCTTAATGCGTATACTGTAGAAGCCTGTCACTTGTCTTAGAAAACATGAAAGGTACTGATGCATTTTCTATATACCGCAAGCAGAGAGAACAATTAGGGTGAGTATAAAAGTATTGCTATTGGCGTCACCTTTCCATGATTCTTGTTGGTGGTGCTTCTTTTTTCTCTCAATAATATGCCCTTATGAGATTACGCGTACGAGGATATAAATGCTCCTGGCCTCACAGACACTTATCCTTTATTTGATGCCGTTAGGTCTACTACGTGAAAAGCAAACTTTGAAACATCACTCCTTAATTTTAGGCTTATAATAATGTCCTTGCCCCTATTTTTTCAGCCAAATTATGGCTGTAAATGCGAAGTCTACATATCCGTTCCCAGCGGTGGTACTTTCTTGGACGAGCCCGGCCTTATCTGCCAGAAGCTGTGCGGCAGTGCGCTGCTGTCAGTTATTTAAAATGGCAGTTGTGTTTCACACGTCCACGGCCTACAAGCCACAAAGTATCCTTAGTTTTCTATGGAGCAAGGGGCGAATGCCCATCGAAATTCACAGGGAAATGCAGCCCACGTATGGGAAAAAGCGTCTGGTACTAATAAATTGGAGCTGGTTTCTTTCGAGGCAACGATAATTCGAGTATCGAATGTGATAATGCGGCTTTACTAGATGTCGACCACGTCTTACCTTCTCGTTCTCTCCGTTGCCGTATGCTTGCAGCGTCATATTCGCAGAACACACCAGGACAGAGCAAAAGGAAAAGCCACGGCATCGTACTCGTAGCTGCCATCTCGCTAACGTTCACAATCCTAGTCAATCATGCATGCGGGCAGGCTGGAGTAGTGTGCATTTCCAATCCCAGAACACGGGGTAGTGAGCATTTCCCATCAATGCCCCGACGGCATCATTGGAAGGCCCAGTATCGAGGCACGCCACGAATCACGTGATTCATGCGTCACAGGGATATCTCGCCTGTGTAAACGTCTGCAGAACACACACACGCACACGCACAAAAACGGGATGAGCGGTAGCCTCAAGGCGTGGAGTTCGTTAAAAGTTATCAAACTTCTCGAGATTATTGGGCACGCCTCCGATTGTAGTTTTCGAGAATCGCAGGTCGCAGCAAAAGAAAGGTTCTAGGCATCACGAAGCGCGGTGGATAGTTTTGTGGAAGGGGTTCTCTGGTTTATGACACGCCCCTTCTAAATCGACCGCAGGTGGTTCGCAAATTGCCCGAGCTTTCCCGCCACGCCACAGGTCGCGGTGAGTTGGAAGTGAGCGCGCATCATTCTCGAAGTTGCTATTTTGCCACTTTATCGGGACCGTTTTCCAAACTCCCAAAGGCGATCGCCGGAGCGAGCGTGAAGTATCAATCCTTGTGCACTACAAACCCCCTCGATTGCCAGATGTTCGTTGTTGATCTTTTCTGTTTGTCGTTTCACAGAGTATTATTATTACATACGCGTAGTACGTAGTAGCGGGAGAATGTCATGATACCTGCGTTGCGATTAAGCAAAAAAATCAAATAGAAAAAGTAAGTACAACAGCCTTAAATGTTTATTTAAACTTAAGTGTGATACTTTAGGTTCGACTCGTGTACTGCACTGCATCGCCTACTACCGCGGCGGTACTCTTGTTATCATGCCATCGTTACGATAAGTGACGTGCACCCCATCGCAAGAAATGAAGAGACGTCATTATGTAACATATGTTTCGTTACAGTTCTACGTTAATACTGAAGACTAAAACCGTTCTGTAAGATACTAGCAAAGTTGTATGCCCGCAATAACAAAGCAAAAGGCATTCACGACACCTAAAGTGTAGCAGCTTCCAAATATAGTCCGAGAGTGCATTTTGATAAAACCTGACGCATACGACAGCCTCTCCTTTTCTATTACACAGTTTTGCATGGCTGCATTTCTCTTCCCTCGATTTACAAGAACTGTACACGATTGAAATGAGAAACTCAAGTCGACTATTTACAATATAGACGCGTATTAACAATATGCTATTGGCCTCGTTCGTCTAAGGTTTACCACTGGACTTTTAAAATCTCTTCAAGTTATATAAAATACCAGTTACAGATGCCAAATAGCAAGCGGCATTCTTAAGAGTTGCTTTCTGTGCACCCTAGAGCAGTTTGCCCTTTGACCTAGCAACTTTAATTGCTAGGCTTTACATAACATTATGGCATAGCCGACAGGCTTGATCACGTGTTTGTACTCTCTTGCGCATAGTACAATCAGTTCTCGTTATGCGTTACACGTGACGCAAACATCCCTTCTCGGTAGCATGAACGTCCTGTGCGGCATATCAACACGTAATGTGAACAAATGTGTGCTAACAAGTGTCTTCGACTGCGTCGCTGACACTTGTTAGCACTGAAGCACTCGCTAAAATCAAGTACTGCGTCTCTGTCAAGTTGGAGATTGAAGCGTGAACGTTGTCTGACACAGTATTCTAGAACGTGCATTCCACTCAGCACTGCGCCTCGACTCGAGAAAGTAAATGGTAGTGCCTTCCGTCGGCAGAAGTGGCCGCTGCGATTTTTTGACAGTGCACCTGTGTTGTTGAGAAGTACAGTGCCTCGTACAGTTGGGGGGGCGGCGCTGTGCCCAACTCGGCCAAGTGGACGAAGAGCTTCGAGCTGAGGATTGTTTGAGAATACGGGTATTAGTAGAGAGTTTTAGAATTGGGGGCGCAAGGCACTGGGCCCCCAACCGCGTTGCGTCGGTTGCTCTTGGGTTTAGATGAGCAGCAGAGTTTGAGGATTGGGTCGAACGCAGACAGCGTTGGGTTGAGCGCTCGGGGCGCCGCAGTGTGGAAAATAGACAGGTGCTTGAAAGCAAAAAAAAAAAAAGGAACCTTTTTTCTTACAAGTGAAAACGAACAGAATGCATTTTTGAGCAAAAAGAGCGAACAATATAAGAAACGTAATCACTGTGTTAGTACCGGTTAGTATTACAAATTAAGTGTGCGATTCTAAGCCAAGCAAAGCCAATCGAAGCGAAGTGCTCTTAGTTGGTGTTTTCTTGTGTCGCGCTGCGAAAAAACTGAGTTCACTCGCGTGAAATGGCGAAAATCAGTTGACGTAAATAAAGTTTGCTCTGCGACCATCTGCTGTACGTCATCACTGTCACCCGCGAGGGCGGCCCAAGACGGCTTGGGGGCCCACGCTAGTTTTCGATTCTTGGGTCTTGGGTTAACGCGAACGCAAGAACCCAAGACTGGCTTGGGTTCTGCGCATGCGCACTTGTGGCGCGCAATTTTCTTGGGTCCCCAAGCCGCTTGGGCCCCCAATTCTAAAACTCTCTAGTATCTGTGCGCCATAGAGCCACTTCTACTTTGACGCAGCAACTTTAATCGCTCCAGTGACTTTACATAACAATATGGATTGGTCGTCGCGTATTTGCGCTCTGTCTTGCGCTTAATACAGTTCATTTTACTGCCGCTCCCTTTCCCTAGTGCTGATTAACAGGTCAGAGCTCAAATTTAGGGCGACCTCTCTCTTTTCTTTTTATCATAATAAATGTATATTTCTTTGCACTCATCGAGCGACTTCAATACGCGACCTAAATGCCTAAGTGAAGTGATAGAGCGTCCTTCTTGCCGAAATACAAGCGGGACGTATTTCTGCAGAGGTGGTATACTACCTGCACGTGCTGCCTTTAGGTTTTCTGATCGCTTAAGAAATCCCGGCTGTGGGCAAAACTGGCGCTTTTTGACAGTTTTTGAAGTCAATGATGAGAATATTGCAGGAAAAGTAACCAGATGCTGAACATTATTATTATTATTATTATTATTATTATTATTATTATTATTATTATTATTATTATTATTATTATTATTATTATTATTATTATTATTATTATTATTTATTCGTACATCAAGTCATACGATCGCAGAAAGAAAAGCGTGATAACTGAATCGCAACTGGCACTGAATATAGAAGGGGCACAACGCCTACTCAGCAAGGGGCAGGAGGAGCGAAATGTAGATGTAATAACAAAGAAACAGCAAAGGGTGCTGTAAACAGACGGTCAGCTCAGCTTTAGAGACCAGAAAGAGAAATGAGGAATGTATATTAATAGTTTTTCTTATTTGATGCACTCACGGCCGAGGTATCTTACCTTATTTCAATTTAACGTTGACGCAGTCTTACCACTGTTAGATGCGGGACCTTTTCCTGAGCCCCCTTCGAGTTCACCAGACCACATCGAATCGCGCCACAGCTAATTAAGAAGCGCAGAAGCACGTATACCACATTCCCGAGGCGCGGCACGTGCAAACGAGTTGGCGTCCCCCACTTCGTGTGCCGCAGGTGGAGCTATTCACTGCTTAACTCTTCCCGAAAGTGAAGCGAGAGCCTGGCACTCTTCCAGGTAAAGTGGGTCCCGAAGCAAGACGGCTGTAATGCACCGTAAAACCCTGGCAGCATCACCCCCATCCGCCTATTGTGACGGCGCATTGCAAGCAGGGAAGGCAATACCGCAGAGAGAAGTAAGTCCTCGGACAATTGGGGCCCAAGGAGCGACCGTCTCCGCCGGCTGTGACACAATCGCACGGGCTCCTACCATTGGCCCAAAATGACGGCACCTGAGCGGGCTCACCGATTAGCCGAAAATGGCGTCACCTGAGCGGGCTCGCTCATTGGCCAAACGTGACGTGACTTCGAGACACCGAAGGGCTTAAAAGACACAGACCGGGAGCATTCCTATAGCATTCCTTGATTCATCTCTTTCGAGCTTCTTGCCACGGGCCGCAGCGTCCGAGTTGCTGCCGGCCCGTAATGACTCTATGACTGTTAATTTCTTGGTCGTCTCACTGTAAATAATGTAAATAAACGTCCGGTTTTTCATCCCGACGTCCTCCTCAACTCTTACACCACATGCTCTTATGTAGTACCCAACTATCGCTCAAATATTCAATGCGTGTAAGTACTCCATAGACTGTGCGCACCTTACATCCTGTGACGGTGGAATATGAACTTGACTAAAGCGCACTGCAACAAATGAAACTGCTGTTGTCATCCCATATAACAACTACAACAACAAAGAAAAAGAAGACAGCCATATGGGGCACGCAAATAAAGAATTTGGCGGTGATTACTCACAGCTAATTACTCACGTAATATTCATTTAGAACAATGCATCATCATGAGCAGGATTGGTGGCAATGAAAATCGCTGGCTGAGCAAAAAGAAAGATGTATTTATTATGAAAGAAGAGCTGAGATGTCTGCTTGAATTTAAGGTCTGTCCAGCAACTCACCACTGGGCAAGGGAAACCTCAGTAAAGAGAGAGAGCAGAAAGTGTTGATCATTGGGACGAATGCACTGGTGAATAACTGGAACAGCGAAGATTCACCAAATACTCAAATCTAGACCACTGTTCTACAAGAACTCCATGATAGTGAACACCATGATGAACTCCTTGGCACCTTCGCCATGCCCTTGTCGTCGGCGTGATGTTTCACACAGAGAGAAATGATTTATTTGCACAAAAGCACAGAAGCCTGGGCACAAAACTGTCAATAAGCCGCCATATTGTGCTATGACAGTGATCATCATCATCGACAGCGGCCAAGGAAGAAGATAAAAACAAAAATTGAAGCGTCCTCCGGGCGCGTCCCGGTACGCTCGCGCTTCCAGATTGGGCCCCGTCAAGAGGGTGCACCCCGTAAGTCCCGCGTGAGACGTGGGAACCTTCGCCGCCACCCGCACCGCCGCTTTTACCGGCACCGCAGCAGCCAGCAACCATGTCTTCCAAAAAGTTTAACGCGTCGCAGATATCACAAGGCAGGCCCAGCGATAAGAGCGGGCTTGACGTGTTCTCCGCCGAAGACAACGACGACGCCAAGACCGGCAAGAAGCGTAAAAAGAAGAAAGGTCGTAAGACAGACGACGATGACTTCGAGAAAACCACGCAGATGGCCACACTGACTGCCTTGGGGAAGACAGAACGGCGGCCGAGCGCCATCGCTTCAACCGGACGCAGAAAGAGCACCACCGGCGTCGAAGCCACGGATGCAGGTCGTCGAAAGAGCATAAGTGCCACCGAACTGCCAACCATGGGCCGACGGAAGAGCATAACTGGCCCCGACTTGGGTCGAAGGAAGAGCGTGAGTGGCCCTGATGGGGGTCGAAGGAAGAGCATGACTGGTCCCGATGGGGGTCGAAGGAAGAGTGTAGCCGGAATGGACTGGGACGAAGCACTGTCGCCGCCGATAAGAGGTGGCGTCCCGGGAGACGAAAATTTGGATTCGCTTATCAAAGGTTCGAAAAGAAGTAGAAAGCAAAGCATGTCAGCATGGGGTATGCCGCCAGGTATGCCGATGGGACCGATGGGGCCAATGGGACCAATGCGACCAATGGGGCCAATGGCATGGCCACCTGAACCGATGGGACCAATGGGACCAATGGGCCCGATGGGACCGATGCGACCGATGGGACCGATGGACCCAAGGTATATGATGAGAAGAAAGTCCAGTGTTTCCGACATCAGTAGTCTCACCTGCAGCTGTCAGGGGTGTTGGTGCCGGTGCTGCCAGGAGCTTCGCAACGCCAGCAAGCAGCCGTTGAGCGAGGCCGGGGAGAACAACATGGACAGCACTCGCATCGAGACAGTACTGCGATTCGAGAGGTGCGACCCTACCGGGGCGCCCCTTCAAAATCGAGGGAGCATCTCCAGGGCTACATCGGAGCCGACGCTGAAGCAGTACGGCAGCCAGGGCATGAGTGCCGTGGGAGGCGACAACAGCGACGTCAAAATCACCGTTCGCACCAGCAATTCCCGCTCGGTCGACCAGATGCCGGGGAGCGACAGCGACATCACAGTCAACATAAGAGTCGTCTTCCGAGATTCGCACGGCGAGGAGGTGTCGCTCACTTCCGTGGTCCGCGCTCGACCGGACGGCACGGAGGTGCGGCCAGACCTCGTCAGGTCGACACCCGGTGGCGCCGGCGTCGGCGGTGGTTCGGCAGTGGACGAAGTGCACGTGAAGGTCTCCTCGGTGGACACGCTACCAGGGGGAACATTCGGGGAAACATCGAATAATGTCCAAGCAATGTCGTCCGGAAGTCAAGGAGCTCTCAGGAGGGAATCGGTTAGGCCGGCGGCTCTCAAGACTATGCTACCGCCTCCGCAAGCGGCGCCCACCATAGAAAACGAGCGGGACAACCAAGCTGGAGGCATCGAGAAGTTTGAGGTGCCGGCCCTCGACTACATGAAAGTGAGCCACTCAGTCCACAGCTCGTCGTTCAAAGACTCCGAGACCGGAATATCCACGGATATGCTGCCAGAGCGAAGGCGCTCGGGGTCGCAGCCCATGGCGAGGCGTGGCAGCGGATCCGCTGAATGCATGGCACTAGCGGACCTGGAAGCGCTTAGCGTCACTTTGGTGAAGAAAGTGCAGGATCTCAGACGTATCCACATGGAGAACAAAGCCAGGCGTGGCATGATTGATGGGCCAAACCCTGCCATGTTTGCTGGACCGCCGCCCCCACCAGGATATGGCAGTGCTCTCAGCGGAATGTCACCAGACGCGCAAGGCGAGCGTTCAGGAAAGAGAAGAAAGAGCTTAAGAAAAACCAAACCGTGCAGAAGTTTAGATGGCTAGGTGAACGAACTATCGAACGCGCTTCCTCTGTAAAAAGAAAAAGATTGCGTGTGAGTTGCACAGGTAGAAATTTCGTAACAAGTCATGACCGTTACGACAACTTCTTTGGCCTTTACATTATTTATGTTCACCAGATACAGTTAACGCCGTATTAGTAGGTACCTTAGCGTCATTGAATACAATGTTGCTGTAATGTATTGTATATAACGTGTTGGTATATTTAGGTGAAAACTTTCAGCGTTTTTTGCGACATCTCTTTTTTTTTCAAGAGACCAATTACACCCGATCACATTACCTGAACGAATACCAATTTATCAGAGTATAGATTGTACGAAGTACGTGGTAGCATGTTTTTATGTTCTCACCTTTATTAATGAAGTGTTCAATCTTAGAAGTTCCTTGACTGTAAAGGATTAGTAGGGATGCTGAGTTTGACCGTTGCTTGGCCTCTCGATCCAATTAATTAGTATAACGTATACGTGCGAGATTTTTATGGATGTAATGGATACCTTGATAAAATAAAAGTTATTACATGCGATTGATGTGACTGAAGATGTCCATTTATTTGCAAAACGCTATTGCATTTTCAAAAACAGCACTGCCACTGTTTTGTTCTCTGTCATATGTGTGTGCATTATGCGAACGCAGGTGGCAAAAAACGAGCGCAAATAAACGAATAACTCGTTTATTACATTCTTTCTCATCTCCCAATGTACAACTCGTTTGCTCAAACAAAACTTCAGGGTACTGGCAGTTTCATTGTTGCGTCACGTGCCCCTTTGACTATCCCATAAATTTCTATGATATCACGCGTAATGCCTCAGCTTTGTTAACACAAAGAATCGGTATTTGTGTGTCGAACCAGTAAAGCTTCTTCGTATCGCCAGAAACAAGCATCACAAGAATTTACGCCTCATTTCGTTAACCGCATGTGAGAAGGACCATCTGTTTGGCTGGTCGGTCTTTGTGCTAGTTGGTCTTTTGCACAGTGCCGAACTGGACTTCTTGAATTCTGCTATCTAAAGCAGGCAGCGGCACCTTTACCTTCTTTAGTTATGTTTTTTATCGCCTTTGCATGGAAAAAGGGGCGTGACACTTGGGCGTGGCCCACTTTGTAAAATCGGAGGGTGTGTCGATTGGAAGAAAGAGTTGGTAGTGGCGCTCGTCCCCGTCTGTCGTGTCTTCTTTATGTTTATGTGTTTCTTGCGCTGCATTTGAAATTTACGAAGGCGCACGTCACTGTTCCTTAAAGGTGCACAACACTTGCCTAATGTAGACAGAGACGCTACAACGTGCATCCAGGATAGGTGAGCAACCGTAAGAAAATCAATCACGTTGCTGGGCCACCGACATATTGACAGTTTCGAGACGAAATGTGGACGTGCCGAACATGCGGTCCCATCAAGTGTCGCATGCCTTTCCACAGCACGTCCTAATTTGCTGCTTTGCTGCGAAGCACCAAAGCTATAAATATCACTTCCCCGCCACCCGATGCTCCTCTCCAAATAATTTGCAAGCCTTCCCGTTAAATTATATAAAGTGGAATACAGACAAGTGCCTCTGAGACGTATTTTGTCCGTGTGTAGCATCGAAGCCAATCAACAAGACGAGAAATGATTTATTCTAATCAACAGTCAGTTAAAAGGCAAAAAATAATGCGCAAGAGCGCATCTCAGTGCCTTTACGTTGCCTGTTGCCACAGTTAGCAGCCCCAAGCTCATTCTGCCGTCTCTAGCCTCGGGAACCATCTGAGTGCGATGCTTCTGTTTACTGCATGAAACTGGGGAGTTTAACGCAAGTGAATGTTTTAGGAAAACGAAGCCGGTAGCTTTTCGGTGCCACGAAACTCTCGCCTATGGCCATGTTTATGCAGTCTGTTTAAAAGTGTTGGGAAGTAGAAACCATGAGCTTTATTTTTGTGACGCGGCACACCAGGTAGTGTATCGCATATGGACATCGTTTCATGTTCAATTCTTCAAGCTTGGCGACCATTCTGCAACCCTTTCTTCAATCGGTTGAAGCCAGAATGGTTCATGCACACCTTGAAAAACACTGCGTTGTCAAATAAATCACAAGTGCTCTCGAGGCACTATCGCTGAAGGACACGCGGAAAGGTGCGTCTTCGAAGCCCTTGACAATGTAAGAGCAAGAAGCGCGATCACATTGTCATCTCGCTCAGGTCCATCGATTTCCTCCAGACGTATCCAGCCTGCTTCATGTGGTCTGAGACGGCGATGGAGTTCAAGTGCTGTATTTGAGGAAAGAAAAAGAAGAAAGGAAAGCAGTGTAAGCGGATAGGTTATTTTTGCAATGTATAAATGAATATATTGAGCATTTATTTTCTCTGGTGCCGCCGTTTATTAAAACAAAGAAGACAGAAGTTTCATTTCAGCAACTTGGTCCACGCTAACGTCACCAGCCATTATTTCTTTAATGCTTCTTCACTGGGCGTCAGCCACAGGGATGCTTTTCTCACAGTTTACAATTTTATTAGGCACAAAAAAAAGCTTATCTTGCTGGATTCCTAAAATTATCAATTATTTCTAATATTTCATTTCTTGATGGTCAATGATTTATTCTCGACATTCTTAGCAGTATTCTTTTGTCTCATTTCTAAATTTATCGTTCTTTAACCCACGCTCCGCTATGCATATATAGTTTATTTACTGATAAATCCTAATAAAGCACTTGAAACCGCCTGCTTTTTGGCCAGTCCCCAGCAGTGGGTAGGATGAGCCGCTATTTGGATAAAAGAACGAAAACAAGCAGAAAATGCTTGAAATGTCCATCACCAAAATGCGCTTATTGAAGCTTGATTTATATCTACATAGGTGTGGACTGCTTCTTTCACCCCTATGCTCAAACTACGGAGAGGCTGACAAAATATATAGCTTATCTTGTAGTGCCAACGTCTCTCTTCAAAAAAGAAAAATTACCCGATACTAATGCACGCTATTTATCCAGAAATGTACCCAACAGATAAATGCAAAGTGTGTGGCACGAGGGCCACGATAGAACACATGCTATGGGAATGCCATGGACTAATACACGATAATGAGGGTGAGACTTCAACCGGCAGCCTCCGCGCGCGGTGGCAGGCCGCGCTGCTCAGCTCGAACATTAGAAGACCAACTCTGGGCATTCCGGCAGACCAAGGAAGCCGCCGGGGAGACAAGAAGACAAGACAAGACACGAAACATGGCGGGTGCCCCAGCCCACTAACTCGCCGGACGCGAATCGTCATGATTCGAAATCAAGTTTTTCTCACTCACTCTACAATCTCCACTGATCGGTCCTGAACTAGATTTCTCTTTGCCTATAATTCTCCCTTTCTGATGTTTCCATTTTCGAGGTCTGCAGCACATATGCTGGCTGCTTAGCAGTCCGAAATCATCTGACTGAATTCAGTGCATAAACCTACTAGACGGATTCATTATTCTTTTTCTTCTTCGTCTTTATTTCAGCGTTTCTCGTAGATTTCTTTTATTTCTATTTTTTCCTGCATACAATAATTTTTTACCT
The DNA here is from genome assembly GCF_050947875.1 of Dermacentor variabilis. Lineage (NCBI taxonomy): Eukaryota > Metazoa > Arthropoda > Arachnida > Ixodida > Ixodidae > Dermacentor > Dermacentor variabilis. The sequence goes on from NC_134573.1 coordinate 156,100,366, forward strand.
GTGAGTGGTAATCTTATAATCGTTAATTTACCTCTCCTTGTTCGTACGTCTAATCACTCGATTCACTACTAATCCAGCTCTGTGGGTATTCGCCACAGAAGCTCAGGCCAACAACAACCAACAAAAACAAAATAACAGCAATGGCAGCCTGTCCTCTTCTAGCACCGCTTGCGCTCACGCTAACGGAGCACCAGAAGTCTAGGAGAGTGTAGTGTAAGTTAACGCCTTTTATTCTTTATTTGAACACTTATTTATTGTACATTGCAGTACACAGTTCATAAGGGAAGTATTGGCCAAATTAAATTGAGGAAGAGTTTACCGTTTCAAATCAACATGGATTATCAAAGAAGCCGCAGTGTTGGCTTCAGGAGTGATTTTGACCACCTTGTGTTCTTGAACATCAGCTTAAATCAAAGTTTACCAGCATTACTGCATTCCTCGTCCGTTTGTATACGCGGCTGTTGTAGTCAGGTATCGAACCCATGAACCCATAGATAGCGGCCAAATTCTTTGCCGTATTGGGACGTACAGGCAGCCACCGCGAGCCTATGAAGGAGAAAGTGGACTGCATCTTTCTTTACATTGGCTCGGTGGACATCTGCCACTTGCGAAGAGGAACAACAACAATGACATCGACTCTGTCACCCGGCGGAAGAATGACGACGTGCCTATACTGTGACTGGGTGAAAGTTCCTCAAAAAACCCATGGTTGTACATGGCCGTCCCTCCTTAGTCGAATCCAAGATCTCCATTCATGAGTGCGTATTCTTCTGGGTTTTCGAACGCAGAATATAGTCTCATCAATGAAATCAGCGCAACAGCCGAGACGGAAAACTCCTGCATCACCATCATATACCAGCTAGTTACCCCATCCTTACAACCCACTTCCCCTTCCCTTCCGGCGCAGAGTAAATATTCCAGAATTAAAGTGCTTTTTAAAGAACATAATAATAAAAATGACACTTTCGAACAAGCTCTTATCACGATGTTTCCTCGGAATTGGAAAGAGGCTAGGAAGGCCGCTGGCGGCTTTGCTTTCTGTTGACTCTATTTAGTCGTCTTTGCTGAGTAGTTGGGAAACATTCAGAGTGTCGCCTAATTCGACCTCTCACGTACCGTCTCCCTCTTGGCCCTGGTGCTGAAGACGTAGAACAGCTCGCCAACTGCGACGATGCCGGCGATGATGAAGCCCACGTAGACGATCACGAACGCGCCGGCAAGGTCCGCTCCGGTCAGCTGACGAATCTGAACTCGGGCCTCGAGCGAGTGCGCCTCCTCGTCATCCTCGTCGCTGTCCCCGTCGCCGTCACCGTCAAGGTCGTCACCCTGGCCACAGTACTGGTTGGGCTTCCACCAGCGTTCCTGGAGCCACTGCAGACGCCCGTCTTCCTGGAGCTTCAGAATGCCCTCGGAAAGGAGGCTGCGGTATTCGGAGCCTGCAGCAGAAAGCGCGAGAATGAATACTGAATCTTGGGCGAGTTTGGGTTGCTGGAATTAGTTGACGCATTGACACCGCTGAAAAACAGGGGGCAAGAGAAGATAGAGTAAAAAAGGGACACGAACGTTGGACACGAGTACCTATTTGGTTACGCACGTGACAAGCGCTTACTGAAATGCTTCTTATGTTTTTTTGTTAACAATTTGATGCGCCCTTTTTGATACAATGTTCTTTTTTTTTTCGACAAATTCTCAGCATCTGTTTTCTACGTGGAAATTATCAACACCATCTGTTATTGAACTCTCCCCATTAAGTTGGTAATTGTTTATATGGTGCTGAAACCCAGATGTGCAATTACAAAAGAGACGTTGGTGATTTACGGTTATACATGCAACAAACTGTCCAAATATGTAATATTTGCGTGCACGTCCTCGTCGGCGCAATTGCGCTGCATTTCTCTTTGTCCTGCTTGCCCTTTTTGCCGCCAGCGGCACCGTGGAGTGTGACGAAATTGGTCACATTTCTCTTAACGACGATATATTGGGCCCTAAATGAAGCGTATGGTGCGACGGTAAATTAATTTCCATATACAGGAACAGCTGACACATAATTTCATTTTTCACCCTATCTATCTGGAGTACCATGCTAGGCATGCCGCCAGTGAAACTACACCGGTATCCCTTAAATCTATTTCTCCCTCTCTTGCACTTTCTCTCTAGTTCTAGGTGACATTCGGAGTGTTATGCACCGTATAAATTGCAGTGAACGTCGGCTTACTTAATAAAGTGGCAAGCATGATGTCATGCGTGCATAGACAAACATGAATACATATTACATGATGACCGTGCACACTCGCTGTCACAACCTTGGCTTTATGAAGAGCTTGAATTGCGAAGGAACAGCGCCAACGAAGACGATCACAAGTGGGGTGAACGACACAGGACAAGCGCTGTTCCTTCGTAACTCAAGTATGCACCATCTAGCTCAAATGAATGTTGTGCTGATTTATGAAGAGGGCCGCCTTCGGGCAGCGAGCACTTAGTTCTCCGTGCTGCCTCTCTCTTCAAGCCACCTTCTAAACTTGAAATCACGCAACCTGCAGCACAAAGTGCGCGAGTAGACAGCGCGAATGAAGCGCTCAGCAATCTTGGCGGCTCGCGCAGTTTTTGCACCCACCGCATGTTTCCTCAAGATATATGCGCTCTTTGGTCGGGCAGAGGGGGGACCCCTCGCGCTCACGTGCACTCCCCCCCCCCGCCGTCCGTCTATCGCGCGCTCGGTCATCTTAGAGCGCGACAAGCGAAAGCTACGAGTGACAATTCTGAGCGTCGCGGAGTGCTATCTGTAGCCACCGCTGATTTTTGACAAGCTAGAGAATCTGGCTTATTACCGGAAATTCCACGCGGCCTCTTCCGTTGGTTGTCCTGATTGCGTTGCGACATGGCAGCACCCAGGGCGCCTGCTTCTACCTGAACTCGCCCTCGATACTTGCTCTTCGACGTCACAGCAAGGAATAGAAAGCAAAATCAACCTTCGCTTAGACTTTTCGCACGCTGTGGTGAAGTTTTGGCGAGGCCTTCTCGCTAATATTGAGATCAGCTGTTTGTTTAACGCCTATAGGCCTAAGACCCCTCCGAGAACCGTGAAGATGCTTTGATTTCTGCCCATAAGATGGGGCACCGCACCATATACCTCTGGCGGTGCGGAATGTTTTTTTATTGGTAATAAAAACTAGATCTACTTATTTTTGGTTAAAATGTTGGCTTCGCGACACATTCGTAATATCTTTACGGGTGTACGATAGTATCTTATGGCGTAAAAATGAAAAGTTGTCGCTACTTCGCGATGTCGCATACATGTGGTTGCCCCGCAGAGTGACGCGACAGCACGACCGAGTCCACCCATCGCATCGCAGGTCGCCTTCACTCGAATATCGCGTGCATATGGCCCCCTCTGCAGTATCACGGTATCGTGCGCACGGTTTTTCCCTCCTGTCCCCCACTTCAAGCACTACATACGAAGTTGGAATCGCAAGCCTGATTGTATGGCATATAGGGGCTTCCCGCATAATGCTCACATACTGTGAGATTGCCCGGACAAGCCGCAAGTTGCACCCATCCGTATGCGTGCCATACTTGTGCTGAATTGGCTGGAAAATTTGTCCCCCTTGAATACGTCCAAGTCGTGACCGAGCTGGTCCCACACGAACGCTTGGCTGACATCTACTAGCACTGGGCGGTTGAACATTGACGGGGTACTTCAGGTAAAGTTTATTCTCGTTTTCGTTTTGCGCAGATGATGTGGATCGCTAGGCGCACCACCGCGTTAACTTCACTTAACACCACTTAGATACCATATGCAATATATAGGGAACGTCACTCTTAGGGGAAACAGCTTGTTAGTACAGAATGAAAAGATTTTGGGCTAGTTGGTTGGGAAACGTTCCAAAAGAAATTTAAATAAATGAAAACAGGGCTTCCTACGGAACCACCAGAAACGAAACAACACAATCACTGAGCACCAACTGTGCATTCCCAGGTGATAGTCAGCGCCTGTGTTGTTTCGTCTTCCTTTGGTTCTATTGCTAGCGCAGATTTTTTCCCCTGTTTGCAATGTAGCTCATTGACATTCAAAGCACTCAACCTTTGGCTTATATTGTGGCTCTAAGTCAGCATATTTGTTTCATAACCGAATGTGCAGTGTATAGTTTCTTACTCAATGGCAACCGTGTCTCAGTGAACTCCGGGCTCAGCTGGAAATCCGCGAGAAAAGTTTGCTATTATTGATTTCATTGCTCCAGAATATCTTGTTGTCGGTTGCCCAAGTGGTGTCGTGTCCCAGAAATTGCACGCCTGCGCATTTCGGGAACTACAGACAGAGACAGGTTTGAATACAAAAGCCAGACAAATATGTACATTACACCTACAAGACATTGCGGTCATTGGGCACTTCAGTAGTCGGCCTTGTAAAACCACGCCGGCTGAAAAATATGCTTCATTATCCAGTCAGAGACAGACACAAAAGACCGATACTAAATACTGAAAAAATAAACAAAAGAAATGCACTTCAACAATGTGCAGTTAGGAAACATCAAAGAACGGAAACTACACAGTTTAAGCTGTCGCAGCTTATCCAGTCTTCCTTGTTTTTCGTAAAGTGGAATTGCAAAGACAGTATGCCATTATCGGTTTGTCGTTGATACACGTAGAGGGGCCTTCGTCCGAGCCGAGTCTACCGATGTAGCTCAAGTGATAGTTTGGCGCACTGCTGTCACTTAGGTCACTTATGCCGCCAAACACTTCGAAGGACACGTTTTGCGCGGTCGTTATCACAACGCTAAGCTCCAGGCTGCCGACACCCTCGCCGCCTCCTATAACTTGCGCTTTCTTTACGCTACCGAACCCCCACCGAATGCAGTAGCCTGGGAAGTTGGTCTCGGTCACGTTGTTCATGTGATCGACGGCAAATCTGCCGAAGTGGGACAGGTCCACCGCGTCCGCCAGCGTCGTTGGCCTCGAGTTAAGGCAGGCGCACGCGTCTTGCTGAACAAAAGCGTCGCCGCATGACCTCCTAGGTGGCAGTGGGCGAAACAGACTCAAGCCTCTCTCCGTAAACTCGAACTTATCGTCGGGCGTCTGGGCCAAGGACAGGAGGGTCGCGTGAACGTCATACGCAGACACCAGACGGCGCTGGTTGACCTCGAGCGCCACTGCCACGCCTGGGTTCATTCGAAGGAACGTCTCGGGAAGCACCAAAAAGCAGAAAGGGGTTTTGGCTTCGTGCTCGCTGAAGGCCGAGCGAAACGCGAAGTCGCCCGTGCGCTTGCCGTAGTTGCTGAGAAGAATGAGAGCGGTGTCGTTCAACACTCCACTTGCGGTAAGGTTTCTGAGAAAGAACTTTAGCGGCTGATCCAGGTAGCCGACGGTGTTAATGTCACCGTGGACGTGTTGGGAGAGCCAAACGTACCCGAACTTCCGCACCCCGTTCGTGTCCTGCTGGAAGACGGCGCTGACGTACCTCAGCAGAGCCTCCGATCTCGAAGTGAAGCTTTGACACACAGCGTTCCGCTCGTCGTGCTCCAGGGCTTGCACATAGGACCTGGGACAATAATCTGCCGGCGGGCGCCCGTACTCCCATCGGTCGTCTACGAACGGCGAACCATCCACGGTCGCGTCGACTGCGAACAACGTCGCGTAACCACGTGCCTTGTACGCGCTGACGATGTGCAGCGGGCTGTGGAAATTTCTGTGCTCGGGCAGCCCCGAGATCTCCCGCACGTCGAGGCCAGTGAGGAGCGAAACCTGGCTCTGGAGAGGATCGCGGGTGACGGCGCTAAACGCGAGCAACTCGTACGCGTTCAGCTGACTCGAGAGGTACCGCCGCGTCTTCCTCAGGTGCCGCATCGAGTTCAGTCGGGAGACGGAATCGACGCCGACTACCAGCACTGAAAGCTTCCTCTTGTGATTCACCCTCTGGCTCAACTCGTGCCGCCGACGGCCTCGTGACGTCACTTTCGGACTCTTCTTCCTTTGCGGCAGCATGTGGAACTCCGTGAAGAGAGGCACTCCGTCTCGCAGGCAAGTGATTTGGACGTGCTGTTCGTGCAACTTCTCACCGAAGCGAAGTGGACGATGCGGCCCCGTTTGTATGGCCACGTATGGCGTGGAGACTCCGTTCACTTCGAGCACGGCACGGTAGTGGCACACCAGAGCTCTTGGCGTCAGCCCGTAGGCGTCCTCGAGGCGCTTCTCGTTCAGCTGGGCAACGGTGAAGTTGACGAAGAAAACGAACTGCTCCTTGCCGCGGCACTTGTTCTCACGGCTGGTCTTCCTGCGGTAGAAGTAGGCGACCGACCAGTGGAAAGGTTCGTAGAGTGGGAACTGGCACGCGGACGTGTTGAGCACGTAACGAGGGCCCACGGAATTCGCGGCCAACGACACTTGCTTCAGGGCTGTGAGTTCTAGCTGCGACGTCAAGTAGATTAGGCACGGAACGAAGAACGCGTAAAGGACCATTACGCAAAGTAGCTGTCGCAGAGCTCTTCGTGACCACCGCCTCGCTACGAGAAAAGCCATCACCACCTCTTCCTTCTCTTGATGTCAATCAAGTGTCGGCTTCGACAGCTCCCGAGTTGATTTTGCTGACCATGATGATGACGGCGGTGATAATAATGATGATGATCGCCAGCTATGGCACATGCCCATAATGGGGGATGCACCTAGAATCAGGCTGTAATAGAAAGCTTAAAATAAATAATTGTCCTACGGACAGCAAGCGAAAAAACAGAAAACCCAAGAAGAAAGCAAAAATATCTACACATAAGAAAGAAAAAAAAAGCTAGAAATGACGCAAACTGAGCAGTAACGCTAATTGAATAAAGATTACCCAAGTGATACTGAAGAGAAATCAAGGGCCGCATAATTAACGCAGTTTCTGAATAAATTAATTACAGTGAAATGAGTAGTGAACAGACTATTCAAATCAATTCACTTTTTATTTTCCAACACATAGGTATGTTGACGGTTTCCTTGGCAAGAAAACTACCACACAGCTTGACGGGGCCAAGGATGAAGACTTAAGAAGAATACAAATATAAAATAGGCTAAAGAAAATGAAAATTACTTGTTTCGTTTTTGGTGCCTTCAAATATTTCACATAACCACGAGAAAGGAACGGACAAGTTTCAGAGTGAAAACGATATAAGAACTACTATCTTACTTAATGTCACATACCATTTTCCCTGTTAAAAAGAACGCAACATAGGAATAAGAGTGATAAAATGTTTAATGTGAGAAAAGCGGGAAGGCCAACCGGAGGAGCTTGCCCTCTAGCGGGGTACTTTACTTAGGGGAGTGAGATAAGGACAAGGAGAGAAAGAGCAAATGTGGATGACATCGGTGGCGTGCAGTGAGCTACAGGTATGTGCACGTGCGATGTGCACGCATGTTGTGCGCTCTGCACTGCACAATGCGCAGGTCTTTGTCATGCAGTTCTAGAGCCTGGGGGTGAGGCCGCTTTCCGCTAACAATTTCACGAGCGCTTGTCGTCGTCGTCGTCGTCGTTGTTGTTGTTGTTGTTTCAAAACATGGCTTATACCCACATGGAGGATTGACGACACTAAATTGATTGTTCGTTTCGAGACTTGTCCCATAGCCCAAGAACCTTCTGCTTTCACAGAGGCCTGTAGTTCGCACTTGACAATGTGGTATTAAGCGTCCGACGTTCTGCGCCGTAATCAAGCAAGTCGCAGATGATGCGCGAGAACGTATGTGGAGTACCACAAGGAAGCAACTTGAATATGTAAAAGGTGAACGGACCGATTTCTGATCGAACTGCAGGAGAAAGAAAAATGTGAAGAAAATGACTATTTATGTTTAGAGGAAGGTGTTTGACACGGTCAACCTCCCTGTAGAAAAGAGAAATGCAATAATTTGTTGGCGTTGTCCGTCGTTTTCGTCGCCTTTTGGCGTCATCACCTGATAAATGTGGCACGGAGCCGCGAGGTTGAATCGACCATAATTAGGCGTGGAACACAGAAAAATACGGGCGCCTCATCCTCTCACTAACTCAGCGGTTACCACACACACACACATATATATATATATATATATATATATATATATGTGTGTGTGTGTCGTTGTGTGTGTGTGTGTGTGTGTGTGTGTGTGTGTGTGTGTGTGTGTGTGTGTGTGTGTGTGTGTGTGTGTGTGTGTGTGTGTGTGTGTGTGTGTGTGTGTGTGTGTGTGTGTGTGTGTGTGTTTGGGAGAGGGGGGACTGAAGGTGAAGGCACTTGAAAAGCTTTGTGAGTGTCCTCTGTCTGCGGGCTGCGTACAGTGCTCTTGCCTCTTTTTGACAACGTCGCCAAGTCGCGACTGAAAGAGACGCGTCATTTTTGATTGAGTGTTTCCGGCCATCGTCATCCTCTTCATCATCATAATCATCATCATAATATGATCATGACGGGACGACTTGATTAAAGTATTACATTCTTTAATATTTTAATTATTTTGAGACGTCTTCATCGTTTCTTGAAACTATATAGTTAAATTACCTCCTGCGGCGGCGATTCAACGGTCGCATTGGGAAAAGGGAAGAACAACTACGATTTTCTAATACGGTACCAAATCTGGATTATGCTTCGCCTTGAAAAACAGCTTTGTTGCATCCGAATGGTTCACTGATTAGCGCTTTGGTATGTTTTGAGAAGAAGCGACAAAATGGGGGTGCATGTGTATGTATCGCTTGAGGGATGAAATGTGGGGGAGGCGTAGAACTAAGCAAAAGTTCCTTGAGCAATTTCATCAGGGCGATTCACTGGCTTTTCGTGTCACTAAAAAGGTCACTGAGAAGGTCAATGAGGGCCTAAAAAGGCGAAGTTGTTAAGCTTGCTAAAAACTTGCTAAACTTATCGACATTTTCCAACACTGCACTGAAGTGCCATTCATAATTTTGCTTTCTTATACGTGGATGCACCGACGCCAACTTCCTTTGTTTCTGTCTGTTCATCTTTATTTTGTTTTTGTTTGTCTTTGTAAGTTAATGGTTTTTAGGTCTACCGGCGTAACATTCTGCTTGCTATTACTTATGCGCGCTTTCTCGTATTCATTTCTAAACTTTTCACCATATAATCGAATTTCAGGCTCTTGCTTGTGTCTTTGCACAAAGGAACGACCACCGCCCAACTGGTGTTCTATTGACAACTATGCATGTCTTCAGAACAATCTCTCTATGACATTGCCAGAGATATGACTGCGCAACCGTTTAGAAATTTCTGTCCTTGCTAATATTTTAGAGCGTGCTGTTATTTTACTATACCTTTATTCCTATCAATGTTCCATGTTATCGCTTTCTTTTTCTCTAGATTTCACTGTCTTTCTACTCATACGATTCTTGGCCAATCCTCCGGTGCAAGTATGAGCCTTTCAGAGGCAAACTGACCAACCAACTAATCTCTTCATCGTGAAGATGATGACAAAGACTCGAAGACTGTAACATGGGCTCACTGAGGAAAATTGTTCAAGACTCGCACGGTGCATGAAAACTGTATTATCGGATTAGACTTTGAGAGCTCACCAAAGAAACCGAGAACGACAATAAAAATAAAGAGTGTGGTTGAACAGGCAGATGCAGACGAAGTAAATTGTGTGTTTATATTTGAAGGAGTAAAAAAAAACGACCAAACGAAGATAAGTAATGAAACTAATAAAAGGACAACAGTTCTGAGCAATCTCATACGCGGGAGTCAGGGATGAAGCTTTGTATAGCACTAAATGCATTCCTACGGTCTTGGGAACAGGGAAGCCTTCACACTAGCCAAGTGTTGTCCTTTTAAATGTAAGAAGCATGTCGCAGAGTTACGACAATTTCGAGAATATATGCTGCTACTCGTTTAATCGATCGCTGCACGCCGCTCTAGAACATCGCAAGATGGCAGCACTTGGTATACCTGAGCGACTCCCGCTCAAAACGATCTTCTGCTCCCTTCCACTCATTGGACAAGGACCATACTCGAAATATCCTGACCTGTCTGCCTTGTGAAACACGACGATTACACGAAACGCCCATTTCACGCAGCACTGGTAAAGCCATGCGTCGTCCTCTGGCAGCCAGTAGTCTGGCGCTCCAGAGCAATTTACGTACATGCAAACGAGACAAGCGGCTTGGTATTCTGCAAAGAGTGCTGTCTACCTGTGACGTGCGGCATTCGGGGAGTTTAGCGGAACTTTTTTTGGCAGTGTTGCGCCAGCCGTGGCTGTAACTGTAATAGGCGAGTACATTGAGGTGCATCGGATGTATCATTGAGCACGGGATTGGCACATCTTCCAAAACTTCGTTCCAGCGGAACCGGTCGAAGTAGTCGAGGACTCGCTAGCTATAATGGAAAAAGTGTTGCGAAAGAGGTGCGAGCAGAGTCGAGAGAGATTGAGATATCAGCAAACGGCGTCAGGTTTCGAGAGATGGTTACCCGGTAAGCCGAAGCCAGAGATGTCAGCCAAGCCACTGCGTCAGCGCCAATGGTGTCGCGTCGCAGTGCATGAAATCTCATTCTGTAATGATTGCCAGTGCAACAAATTGCGTTATTTTCAAACAGGTCGAGGAAGAAACAGAAAGTCGAAACTTCGGCATAGGATTTCCCTTCGGGTGCACTGTTCCCCATTTCCCCTATGACTCTCAGTCAGACAACAAAAACCGACACCCACACGGGATCAGAGATATTGAATGCATGGTCAGAGATATTGAATTGTGCAATTAAGTTACTTTAGCTTCGTCATTGTTGGTGGCATGGCGCTGTGCTTGTCGTCTCGCTTTATTCGTCTCCGTCTCCTGTGCTGCCCCCCCCCCCCCCATCCATGAATGAGCAATTATATTTCTTTTCTTTGTCGGTGTTATAAATGACACTGCAGAATTCCGAATAGAATTCTTCCTTTGTTTTCTAGTTTCTGTCTAGATCTTCCACGTGCATGCACTCTTGAAGAAACGAATGGTTGCCGTGGCAACGAGAGGAAGAGGTCTGGCGCTGGAACTGGCCGGCTTTCTTGAGCAATCTTATATAAGAGCGTGTAGAGAACTCACGTTTTCCTTTGTTCTGCGGTCAGGAATTATTCGCTTGTGCAACACGATTTGGCATCTGTAGGAACCACTTGCGAGAAGGCGCGCGCACTATCGCCCTCAGTATCAGCTGCAACGCGAAAGCGCTTGACAAAGCGGTCACACGTTGTAGGTCGTCATAGGCTCACTCGTTCTGGCGTTGTAGGTTCCAGCCTAATACCTGGACAACAAGCTGTAATAGGACCACATGACAGCGAATATTGACAATTTCACCGTCTTGTACGAAAGAGCATTAATTAGCCTTATATAATGCCACAGAATAACGCACTATATTCATTATGATACTGAATTTTTATGCAAGCTAAGCAACTGTTATGTTTAGCTTAGAATGCCAGACCACCAGGCAGCGCCATTAATAGCTGATAAATAAGAGATGTGAGGCACGTACGGGCCCTTCGATCGAGTGTGAAGTAGGTGCAAGCAACGGGATGTTTTGATGTTCTGGTAATCATTCTACTTTCCAAAACGACCTTGAACTAACCAACAGATGGTGCGTAACTTGCCAGATGTCCCATAACGCCTCCAAATGTATGCTAATTTCGTTTAGTTGAAAGTGCTCTAACTCAGTGTTTCACTATTAGATTAATAATACCGTAGTTTCGAATGCGACACCGTGCAAGTATTTCGGCGTTTACCTTTGGTCGGACTTATCCTGGAAAACGCATGTAATACCTGTGTCATCCAAAGCTTCCCAATCTCTCGGCTACCTGCGTAGGAACTTGGCCAACGCGCCTTCTAATGTACAAAAGTTTGTACATCTCACTTCGCCCACAACTAGAATATGCTTCATCCACATGGTCACCACATCAAGATTATCCAATCCATATGTTGGAAGCCGTTCAGAATAAGACAGCCAGATTCATCTCTGCCAACTACGAGCATTATCCTAATAAAACTAAACTTTGCATTTCAGCCATTGGAAGATCGCCGCGTCATCGCTTCTTTATGTCTGTTCCACAAGTACATTTATAGTAGTAACTTTCACTGTTTGCGGCTTCATGCGCACTTATCGCACGTGCGCACGCATCGACGCATTCACAACGCACTTAGTTTCGGGCGCATTCATTCTCAAACGCAGGCATTTAACTAGAGCTATTGCATATTAGAACGATCTCCCGGATCTCATTCCACCCATCTCTAATCGTAAAATATTCTGCGATAACCTGAATTCTTTGCGTGTTAATATTGCATAACGATGTTGCACTTTGCTATTTTTCTGTCATGTAAAAACTGTTGCCCTCCTTACTCAATGCCCTTCAATGGGCTTTTAAGGTATTGAGAATAAATAAATAAATAAATAAATAAATAAATAAATAAATAATAATGGGTGTTATTTGGTTTTAAAACGTAGATGACCAATAAAAAAGGAAAGGAAGAGCAAGGAAATTAACAGATTGGTAACAACTAAGCCTTTGATTACTTATGAATACAATGCCGCATATATGGCTGTTCAAGCCAAATAATTTGCATGCCGACAACAGCTAATCAAACTCGCTTATTCCTGCGTCATAAAGGCAAAGGCGAACTTCTTACAATGTGACCGTCTCTCGCAAACTATGTTTTGAAGCAAGGATGCCGATAGCACAAGCGCAGTGGCAGTTGTAAAGGTGGCACTCAAAGTAAATTCTTTGATGGTTATCCAGTATTAGACGTGGCGCATTGCCTGGCTTCTTTTAATCTTGGAAATGATAAGTAAATGTGGTAAAAGATGGTCAGATGAGAAAAAAAAGAAAACTACGCACGAAGAAGGCCACAGCCAATCTAAAGCAAACCCAACAGCAGTGTAACGAGAACGTTCAAAATATTTCGGAGATATCTGTACTATTCCGCAACGAATGACATTTGGAATGTCCGAAACAGTAAAGATCTGTTTCGCGGTGACTTCATCGGACATTTCCTGTTCCGCTACTACGAGTAATCAGTGAGCGAACCCACCTATATACTTCGCTGCACTAGGCGTACAATGAGGTTCAGAAAACAAACAATTGGCGGTCACCATCACAGATTTCTTGATCATCGTCATCAAGGTTTTTTTTTTTATGTCCACTGTAGGACTAAGGCTCCTGCCATCGATCTCCAGTTACTCCTGTTTTCTGCCCGCTTACCCCATCGTGTGCTTGCGGATTTCCTAATTTCGTCACACCGCCTAGTTCTCTGCCGTCCTTGACTGGGCTTCCCTTCCTTCAGCACCCTTTCTGTAACTCTAATCCTACACGGGCTATCTGCCCTACGTATTACATGGTCTAACTCTATTACTTCATCTAAATTTCTAATAGACTATAACCTGTCCCCCCGCTAAGTTTCTAACATATATGTTAGTAACGATAGCATGCAGTATATATGCACACAGCGACAACCCGGTGGTCGTGACTTGGTAATGCCTGCCGTTTCTTGCCGTAACCCGGGCCCCATGTGTTTATTTGGCCTGGATAAATATACTCGTGTACTGATTTAACAAGCTCACTGCCAATCACGAATTCTTGCTCTCTTGCTAGGCTATTTAGCATTATGTTTAAATTTAGGATGTTATACAGCAACCCTACTCTTACACTTCCTCGGCTAAGGTCCTTAATCACTCGTTGCAAGTCATCTACAGTGTCGCTGAACAGGAAGAAGTCATCTGCAGACCACAGGTTACTTATCCGCGGCCCGTTGATCTTCATACCTAAGATCGCATCATACACGTCATTTAATCACATTGTTATGCCAGGGCAGCTGGCGCTCATTCGCCTTCAATGTTACGCACCCTGCGAGATTCTCTTGTTTGTGGAGCAAATTCGCACACACAAATGCACATCCAACGGTCATATTGGAGTCTAAGGGAAGTGGCGAAGGTAAATGCTATAAAACTTAATTTTATATGTACAAATGCTTTTATTATCATTCCGCAGCGTCTAACCTCATTCCGGATTTTTGCAAAGCGCCGCTCCCAACTTTAATGTCAAGGAATGTTAATGTTTATGTACCGCGCCGTTCAGAATCAATGCCGAAACTTAAGCACCAGTTCACGCGGATTCACAGCGTGAAATGTCACCGCAGTGATGCCATAAGGACTAAGACGTTCTTTGATGATTGTACGTAGAAGAATGTTGTGTGTGCCGAGATAACGACACCGCACAAATATCTGAATATATTTATGGATCTACACCTCTGGTTAAAGGGGGGGGGGGAGGGGAGGGGTGTCACAGTGGCACATACCCATTCTGGAGTATTAGCAGTGAAAGGGCACACACGCTGTTGCACATACGCAATGGCTTGACAAAGGGAGTGCGTCAAGTGAAAATTTGAAGGAAAGTGTTGAATACCATGCACTGTTTCATTAAAAGGTATCGATGTATCAGTATACCTATATACGAAGCAACATTACAAGCGAATTTTTACGTCGTTATTTATTGTTTGATTCCGCACAATATAGAAGCGCTTACTATTACTGGTTTACACAGCTGGCCTACATCGTCCATGTCTGCACAATTGGTTATGGTAGTGCACTTCTGTGTGTCATGATTACAACTGATATTGTCTAATTATATTGCTACAACAACAACTAAATATATTGCGGTATTTGTCTTCTGTTTTCGACCACGCATTTACCTTGCCTCTGGGCGTAAGTTGGTTCAAACTCATCGCCGAACTGTAACTGTTTTATTCTTTAACCCCGGTTTCTCTTTTAGAATATGCGTTCATTCAACAGCTTAGCGTTTTCCAGCAGTATTCAGGAGTTTACCTGTGGCGTTTGAGTCCTCCAAATGTTTTCCAGGAATAACGAGGATTCTTCCCAACGTTACATGGGATTCCCTAAATATGTCCAGGAGTCGGGAGCTTACACTTTCTGTTTGTACAAATTAAGATCAGTAAATTGAAAGTCACTGAAGGGTTGCGATATTTTTTTTCACCGCAATCCCGGAAGAAGAGGGAGAGTTTAATTAAAGCTGAAGATGGTCAGCCCTGCTACATGCATGGGCTTGTTACTCCATACGACACGCGGCTGACATGGCGCGAAGGAACCACGTAAAAAATAGTATCTAAAAGAGCTGTAAAGCAAACGCTACAACGCCTTGGAAATGTTTCAGTTGATATTTTTGACTTACGGCGGAAGCAAAAAGAAGAAAAGGAGCGGTGGACGACCGAGATTATACTGTTCTTTTATCGAACGTCATCAGTGCCGCATACATCCTTTATGAGCGATGAAAGACCACAGGAGGAGATGATAAAATGAATTACACGCACTCTGCAACGTCATTATCAGCTTTCACAACACCGTCCACCGCTTCTAGCGATGCTAGAGCCGTCCCTAGACAAAGGTCCCTGCCCCTTCGCTTAAATCTCGGAGGGCTGAAAAATTCAGCGTCCCAACCAGAAGAGGGCAGCCACCTCTCCTGTTGCTTTTGCGACGCCACTGTTTGTATCACCGTAGCCCCGATAAAACGTGGTCCGGTACAAAGCGGGAGGAATCATCCGATGACAGGGCAGCACGGTAGGATTGCCTGCGGCTTCTTCGATGTTTGAACGAGGCAGCTTTCGCGTGAAACAGCAGAAGAGGGGTTCGGCTCGTGTCCTTGGAGTTGATCGATCGGATTTACGGTATATTTCTTCACGGGGTCAGCGGCTGGGCGGTACGGAGAAAGGGAGAGGATGTCGCATACTCAACGCAAAAAAAAAAGCCACTGCACTGGCAGCACACTCAGCGTTGCTTCACACTAGATTTCAGTTAGAACGATAGATGAGGATTTTTTTAGTCCATCTGACCTTAAGTGCTTTCGCTCTTTATTTATGTTTCCTGGTCGCTAAGGTCACGCAAAGAATTAGCGTTTGAATAAATCAGTGCAGAGGCACGTGTATGCGAAAACTGGGAATGTTATCCCGCGTTTCGGAATATGTGATCTGTATGGAGCAGCACTTCTCAATAAGTTATGGGACGTCATTTCGATTGAAATTTAGATCGAAGCAGAGAGGCGATCAAGATACAGCGGAAGGTGTTCTCGATATTTTGACGAAAAACAATGCAAAAAGTTCACTGAAAAAGTGTAGCGGCTGTCCGCGCACAAAGTTTGTAATTGTAGTCCGAAAGAAGGGAAAAACAAGAATGGACCAGGCATGCAACTTTTACAACACGTCTTATCATAAGGTTTACGTGGGGAAGCTGACATGACTAGTAAAGACGTTTTTAGGAAGCGGGCAAATCAGCTTCTTTGCCTAGACGTGAACCGTCAGTTGTTTACTTACTAAACATTGTGAAACACGAGATTCATTTTCCTATAATGCTTTCTGGACTTTTGGGAGCTTACATTTCGCAAGTTACTTAAGCTTTGGTGCTTTTCAAACACAAATATTATCTTCCCCTCAGTGTCACCTAATCCACTGGGGATAAATGGCGTTAGCATTTCTTGCCACTCAATCATGGCTTGCATGAAACCGCGGCTACTTCAAATGACTAATGTCTGCGTGCACTACTTCGTGCTCAGGCGACGAGCCCAGCCTCAAGCTGTAAAGCGAATACCAACCTTGGCCGCTGCTTACCACCTATGCAAAAAAAATGAGAGCAATGAAAGAAAATTCACCAGAGAGACTTAAGACTGCTTACGTGTGGGAATGCGCAAGCATTCCCTGGGGAAATGTTTTCTCTGGGGAAGCATTCCGTGGGGAAATGTTTTCGTCACGTGCCTAATGACACACGCACCAGGCGACACCTGTAGTCAGCCAGAACTGTGGAACCGCCGTGGCGTCGGGTAAGCGTGCTCCTCACGCACGGCGGATCTCGGGTTCGATTCCCACTCTGACGGAAATGTACCATATCTTCTTTTCAAAGCCAACAACTTAATATGCTTATAAGAACCCCCCTGAGAAACTTGACGTCAACCCGAGCATTTCTGACTTTTGTTCTTTTTTACTGTTTGCGCCATCGGCCATTTTTCGCACCATCGCTCGGTCACGCCGCCGCGGACGCCGACGACGACGCCGGATTTTCGCGTAATGGGACACATAATGCTTTCGCGTTACAACAAGAAAGAAAAAAATTTATTTCGCGTCTTTGACGTGCCCAGCCTAAGATATCATTAGGCGCACCGTAGTGGCAGACTGCGGATAGCTTGTGTGTGTGTGTGTGTTTCTTTTTTTGCTACCTGGTGTCCTTTAACTTGCGCCCAATACACAGTACACACGAGAGTTCTTGCATTTGGCCCCCATCGAAACGCAGCCGCCGAGGTTGAAATCGAACCCGCAACTTCGAGTTGCAGGAACGCCACGCCATGGCCTTGTGCTCACGATCCCTTGTGCTCACCTCTGGCAGTGACGATGCCGTAGGCCGAGTGGTGCACGAACGTGTCGGTCATGGTGAACTCGCAGTCGCTCTGCGTGACGTAGGCCGCGGTCGCGTACTCCATGATGAAGGCCACTTTCTCCTCGTTCTTGACGCGATCGAGACCCTCTGCGAACGTGCCCGGGTTGTTGCGTCCGCTGCGTTCGACGAACTGCGACAACCTCTGGTGTAGTGGGACGTTGGAGTGCTGCGAGAATCGACGAACCCTCGTTTTGACACTTCTTCAGGCGCTTTTTAAAGGCAACCCCCCCCCCACCTTTTTTTTCCCCGCGAACGCCAAACGTGACACAGTGGCACGCTGAGCAAGTTGATGATGCTTCCACAACTTCCGAACAAAACGTTCACCTATTCCCTACTGTGCCTTCGTAGATTCGTTGTGATGGACTCAGCACGGTGTTATGTAACATAAATGTCGAGAAAATTTTCTGAGTATTAGAGACGTACGCCTCTTCGCACATTCTCTTTTCGGATGCAGTATTTCTAAAGTAGTGTATTTTATCGTTTCTATTAAACATTTTTTCCAGATCATTTGAAAACAGTCCTGGTTTCCTCTTTAATCGCAAACCAAATACAGAGCGCTCTATAGGGTGCAGTGGTCATTACATTGGCTCCTTGCGTTCCCAATGCAATCATGCAGCTAGCGCTGTCACATCAGCTTGGAATGAGAAATGAGAATATATTGAGGAAAGCGTTCACTACGCGTCCAGGTAACATTGGAACGAAAAGAAGAACGAAAGAGCGTTTGGTCACTTCTTTTCCTGAATTGTGAACACAGCGAGAGCGTTTTTCTTCCGCATAAATCAACAAGACAAATAAAGTGAAGGGCTCTAAAACATACGCCGCCTAACTCGATCGTGTATGTTGAATTAATTTTTTTTCCCCAGTTTGTTCGACCGGACGCTCACCAGTTGTTTGCGATTCGCCTAACCCTGTCAACACCTGCGGTGAATTTGCGTCCGTGTGCCTCAGTCGTGAAATTAACGCTATACGAGGAAAGAAAAACACAGCTTCAACAGAAAGCGCGTCTCACCTGGAGACTCAGTCAAAGCTATAGGCTCTTTGCATGGAATATAAGTGAAGCAGCAGTGCACGTGGATGACAGGAGACAAATCTTAGTGTAAACAACTTGAATATTCATGTTTGTGGGACTTTCTTTTACGCACTGAGTGAGTTCAGCACTGACCTTGTATATAAAGGAGAATGTGAGCTGGCGCAGATACCCGCTGCAAATAATCTCGCCAATATTCGTTATTAGGGTCCATTTTTGTTATCCTAGCAACTTATTGCCCTCAGTATTTCGAATAAGACAGAACACTATTCTGAATAGGGGCAGAACTTCGTCTCTGGCATCAGGGGAAAGCTCTGCTCACGGCATACCCTAATCTCAGCACTGTATAACTCATGCGAAACAGGGCACCCGGGTCTTTGAAGTTAATATCGACCGCCGGCACCTTGAGTGCACTGCTTTCTTTTTGTAGAAATGCATGAGGACAAAAACAAAACCTGAATTCTAATGGTGTTTGTGACACGGATGCTCAAACTCACAAAGCTCAATTTATAATTTTCTTATACGCTGAATTTCATAGCTGAAAATTCTGCTATAAGCACGGGAAGCTTAACGCGAAGCCCGTAGTAGCATTTAAATCCACTGCAGGAAGCTTTAGATGCTAGGTCTTTTTCAGCAAAGCAATCGTTACTTAATTCATTATAGTACTAACTGTTCTCACTGAATTATTCTTTTTTTTTATACAAATGCACTCTCCATATGTGGAAATAAGTGTGAGCAAGTTTTTTAAATTTTCGTTGATGTGAAATGGTGTTTCGGGCTTATAGGGCTGAGCCTTCATAAATTCTGTGACAAATAACAACACATTGCGCAAATGCATGTTTGTGCACTGCTAGTGAATGGTCGTACAACATCAAGTTCAACTCCTGGCAGGGAAGAATCAATAAGGCAACCCTCCCTTGAAATTAACGAAGAAGAATCAATGTTGGCTTTTCACAGATTATCGTTCGTATGAACTTGCACTGTCTCGTTTGGCGCTGTCACCCACGTGTTCACACAACCATCACGCCTGTCCTTGCACTGTCTTTCTCATTATTCATTATCATGGCTCTCCTGCCTGAGCGTAACGTCGCTAAACAGACGCCCTTTCTAACCGTTTCTTGTTATTTTTCTTCCAATCTTACTCCCACGTGAGAGACGGGGGAGAAGCACTCCTTACTGGATTCTGGAGATGCTTACCTAGTCACATGCCTGGCATGCTACTGCAGTTGACGAAGGTGACACACGAACTTACCCATTCACACGTTCAACACGCACAACAGACACAAACACGAACTGTAACAAGTAACTAAGGTGCCTGGTCGAGGACAGTGTCTCCAATTAGACCAAACACCTGGTTTACACAGCCGTCATCCGCTCAGTCCCGTCAGTGTCCTGGTACTAGATGCCCTGTCATTGAATGGTCACGTGACAGGGTGGACAACGTGGACGACGGGTGCGCGAATCAGGCCTTAGAGCGCCTTCGATGCGACCAAAGAACTACACCAGCACTGGTCCATCGTCGAACTACGCGGCGAAACGCCTAGGAGCTGCCACGTAAATTTTTAGGCGGATTCTTTTTAGCAATGTTTCAGAACACATAGTGCGTGCTAACGTGCGGTTAACTGAAAAGCAGGAGTCGTGTTCACTTTAACCTCCGTTTAGTTGAAGCACGCGAATCGCGCGACTCACCTCAAGGAAAGCGCGTGTGCTTCCACCTCGTATGGCGATGTAGGTGAAGCCCGGGGTCTTCATGAGCTCGTCGACGGAGTCGTAGTCCGGTCCGCTGTCTTGCCACAAGATGCTCTCGCACAGGTTGCTCACCACGATCGCGAGCACGATGAAAGTGAAGAAGTACCAGAAGCCAGCCAACACACGAGTTGCTGGTGCCCTGTGAGGATGGGCGATAAGTAGGGGGAACGGGGTACAAGGAGCTGAGGGTGAATTTCCGTGTATGAACAACCTCGGCGGCTCAGTGACAATATATAGTTTTCTACTGCCGATCATAAGACCACATGTCCAATTCCCGGTTGCAGCGCCCACAATCTGATGAGACCGATCATGGCGCGTACCATGCTTTAAGTTCTGGGGCGTTACATGCCAAAAACCTCGATCTGATCATCAGGCACGTCGCACGGGGGGGACTCAGCATTAATTTTGACCCCCGGAGGTCCTTTAAAGTGCGCCTCCCCCCCTCCCATGTAAGTGCCGGCGCCCGCTGCCGAGATCAAACCCGTGACCTCGAACTTAGCAGCGCGACTCGAGGCAGTGCTCGAGGTGACCATTTTGCGCGCACGTTAAAAGAACGCCGGGTGGAGTCCACCACTAAAGGCGTGTCTGGTTTCCTCTATGTTGATTTGGGACATTAAATCCAATCTGCCAATCATTTTTTTTTTTTGCCTATGGCCGACCTAAATATGAATGTTCTACCTTTTAACGCCGTGCTCAATGTCCTGATTTAGCCTAAAATCACGTGAAGCGATGGAAAGAGACATCTTGCATCTCGGGTCTTTCACGAACTGATTCGTGCGCTGACTCACTTCATAGCGAATAGCTTTCCTTTGTTTGTTTGTTCTTTTCTTGGGCCATTTTTGTGTGCGTTGGGCGGCCAGACTTTTTCGGCCCGGTGAGAAGACGCCGATGCAATGTGCACGTGATCTCGCTCAATAGAGACGTCTCTCGCGATGATGATGATTTATTGGCATCTCCTTCAAATGGAGAGGTGACAAATAGTCACCTAGCCGGTTTGAGATAATCCTATACATATTTTTATTCTAGCATTTTGTATATATTTCCTTAATCGTTCTTTCAATTCTCCAAACCTTCCTCAATACCTGCCATGTAGCCCTGCCTGTGCCTGTAACGGATCCGGTCGGATCAATCTCTTCCTTACACTTTTTTTTTTTCCACCAATGGTCCACTCGAGAGACTGGAGGTTAGGCAAGATTGTTTCAATGCCCAACATAGGTACCCCATCGTTATGCAGTAGTTATCGTCCCGTTTCACTTACCCGGGTTTGTTGCAAACTAATGGAACATCTTATTTACTTACAGATCATAAACTTTTTCTATCCAAAGACCTATTTCATCCTGTTCAACATGGCTTTCTTAAAGGACTTTCATGTGACACTCATTCAACTATCTTTATTTTGTCATGATTTAAGTTCTAACCTCGATTTTAACGTACCTGCCGATGCCCTTTTCTCAGACTATGAAAAGACATTTGACAATGTTCCACAAGAACGGCTACTCCTAAAACTTTCCCGTCTCAACATTAGTCCATTTGTACTAGACTGAGTATGCAGCTTTCTCACTAAGTAGCAGCAGTTTGTATTTGCTAACACATCATCATCATCATCATCATCATCATCATCATCATCAGGCTGGTTACGCCCACTGCAGGGCAAAGGCCTCTCCCATACTTCTCCAACAACCCCGGTCATGTACTAATTGTGGCCATGCCGTCCCTGCAAACTTCTTAATCTCATCCGCCCACCTAACTTTCTGCCGCCCCCTGCTACGCTTCCCTTCCCTTGGGATCCACTCCGTAACCCTTAATGACCATCGGTTATCTTCCCTCCTCATTACATGTCCTGCCCATGCCCATTTCTTTTTCTTGATTTCAACTAAGATGTCATTTACTCGCGTTTGTTCCCTCACACAATCTGCTCTTTTCTTATCCCTTAACGTTACACCTATCATTCTTCTTTCCATAGCTCGTTGTGTCGTCCTCAATTTGAGTAGAACCCTTTTAGTAAGCCTCCAGGTTTCTGCCCCGTAGGTGAGTACTGGTAAGACACAGCTATTATATACTTTTCTCTTGAGGGATAATGGCAACCTGCTGTTCATGATTTGGGAATGCCTGCCAAACGCACCCCAGCCCATTCTTATTCTTCTGATTATTTCTGTCTCATGATCCGGATCCGCCGTCACTACCTGCCCTAAGTAGATGTATTCCCTTACGACTTCCAGTGCCTCGCTGCCTATTGTAAATTGCTGTTCTCTCCCGAGACTGTTAAGCATTACTTTAGTCTTCTGCATATTAATTTTTATTTTATTTATTTATTTATTTATTTATTTATTTATTTATTTATTTATTTTATTTGCTAACACACACTCATCAAAACGATCGCCTGTACTTTCGGGCGTGTAGCACAAGCCAATGTTCTCGGACCACTACTCTTTCTCATTTACATTGATGACCTTCCTGCTGAGATCTCTTCTAACATTCGATTGTTAGCAGATGATCGTGAAATTCATCGACGACTAACTAACACTTCAGACATGGCCTTGTTTCAAAATTACCTCAAACGTGTTGAATTATGGTGTAACGAATGGATGGTGTCTATAAATGCTAAAAAAACTCGCTAGATTCTTTCCATCGCAGACAGCCTCACAAATCAGAGAAGTACACCATATACAGCTCCGAAATATCATTCGTTGAATTAGACAGATACCCCTGCATAGGTTTTAAACTACCCCAACTTGGTCCCATCATGTCTTTAACACAGCCAATGCCGCGAATCGTACACCTCGGCTTTCTCCGCTCGAACCTAATAATGGCTCCCCCGTGAGTAAAAATTATCAGCTCGCCTCACATATGCCCGCCCTAAGTTACAGTATGCCTGCTCTGTCGGATCCTCATCAACGTAACCTACCTAATACGCTGGAATCAGTTCAATACCGGGCATCCCGGATTATTTACGCTGAATATTCTTATCATGCAAGCGTTCCTGAACTAAAAAGCCCGTGCCGGTCTTACTATATGTAGAATCGCGACGTCATATTTTCCAGACTGTGTCTTTCTTTTTTCACAAATTCTATCATTCGCCCAAACGAAAGCTCCCTGAATTGAATTGGCATTGATAGATTTCTCTGAACCGTTGATTCAATCTAGCCGCGCATGCAAGCCCGGAATCTAATGTATGGCCACACTTGCCACCGCGCACACGGACCTTAGACTGCGAGTGCGAGCCAATGTAATGCCCCCACTCGGAGGCCGTTGAGGTGCAATAAAATTAAATAAACGAAATGAAATACTCTAAACGTATATTACCTGTCTCGACTGCTGAACGGTTGGTGCTTCCGTCCCCATTAGGTACGAGCGCTTCTAAAAGGTGGACGTTACCTATACGGGTCTTGCTGGGTGAATATCTTCAATAATATTGCTACTTGAGCGAGTCGGTAAGGCTTCATCTTGAAATAAAACAGCACGCAAAAAGAAAAAACGGCACCGGACGGAAAAAAGTGACACCCATCACAAGCTCTTGTCGCTCCTTTTTGCGGGCCGTCTTATTTCGAGACAAATATCTTCGCGTTCCATTAGCTTATACTGAGGGGTCTCCAGATTTTTGTTGCCGCACATACCTGCCTCGTCTTGAAGCGAATATTTGATCTGCTGTGTTCTTTGTCCTTAGGCCACTAAACTCGAGCCTCAATAAGAAAGGCACTGTCTCTTTGTGTTATCGTACATATTTCCCCTTCTAGTTGCATTCTTGCCATTCTTGTAAATATCCATGGTCTTTCTTTTCTTTTCATTCTGGGCATCCGATTTAGCGTCTCTGTTTGTCTCACTTTGTTTATGATGACGTGATGCTTTTGATGACGCTTTGACGTCGTATTCGTCGTCCTGCGGGCTCAACAAGGCTTCGCTTAAGCCGACTCCCACAGTGTGTGGGATCTATACATGGCTTCAAAGCGAACTTATCAGCACTTTATACTAAAGACAATTCCACGAGTCCTAAAACGACATATTTTTGTTGCGATGTTTTCGTCGCACATCAAAAGTGCATAGGTGATGTGATAAAAATATAGTACAGATATACCAACTAGAACGAGAACGTTTTTTTATAAAATAAATGAGAGCATACATTCGTTCGAACGGTGAAAACACGCTACACATAAAGAAGCTTCGAGGAAGCGAACCAACTTGCATGGTTCGTCACATGACCGAAACAGGAAACTGCTGTTCCACGAAATGCGTTTAATGAGGTACCCAAGCTGGATCTCCGTGCTCACGCGCCTTATTACGACAGAAGCAGAGAAAAGATGGCTGGAGAAATTAGCTACGAAGATGGCAGCGATCGCCGGTTTCTGAGCGCAGGCCTTACACATACATCTACGTTTTTTTTTTTTCAACCACGAAGTATATTATGAGCCCCAGATCGTCTTTAATGCAATTAATAATAATTGAGTGAGCGTCGCGATAATTTGTTAATTATTAATCTGTGTTTTTTTTTTCACAGGGAGACTACAGCTCCTAATTATAGAGAGAATAATATAGTCACCTATAGCAACCACGTCAGTGCTTCTCTCAGGCAATAACAGCAACAAATAATTAGGTGCCACATATCTTAAACTGCAGAAGTCGCCTACACGTTCCGCTTTCGAGCCCGTTGCTACCACTTACCATGCGAGGCACGTATTTCGTGCTGCCAGTTTACATTGCGAATGAACGTGCAAATAAGTTATCGTGTTCACGCACATGAAACAGCTTACTCATTGAACTTTTTCCGTGTGTGTGCGCTGACGACGCAGCTCTATGATAGTGCTTCTGTAACTCAAGATCTTTGCGACCAGCTGCTAAAACCTGGCAGAACAGTTGCCCGATTTACGCGCTATGTCCTATAAGCTGAACTGAAATAAAATCACACTTGTGGCTTGATTTCCCCAACATCAGCCTTGCGTAGGATGTGAGAGGAACCCACGTTGAAGAGACTCCCAAGGGCTACGTGTATTCTATTCGCTAAACCCCGTCACTGACATCGAAGTTCGAGAGCGTAAAATTTATAAGTAGAAATTCAAATTTCGTGCCCACTTTCATTTTACCCCCGCCAAAAAAAAACTTTTTTCCTTTATTTCTTTTCTTTCTTTCTTTCTTTTTATGACCACTGTGAAAAGTACTCAAAGCTTTACAATGAGCGACACTTTTTTCTTTCCTCAACAATAAAGCCAGATTTTCTTTTTCTAAGCGTAGCAACGAACAATCGAGCGTTCCAACCCTAAAGCCTCTCCCCATCTCATTAACTCAAAAGTCACGTACAGAACAATGAACGTCATTGAAGGTACTCCTCGCAGGACTTGATGTGATTGTCTTTACGCGCTGAACCTCTGCAATATGGAAAAGTGACCATGACTCCATGTCAGAGTAGTTTCGCAATGTCGAAGTACCTCTTCTTTCGTGTGCGCCCAGCTGTTCTCCATTATAATGCTCGATCGCATAATCCTTTGTCCCAGTGCGACGGCGTGCTACACGCTCGGAGCTAAATTTGGATCAGCGAGGATATGCCTTACTCAGTGGAGGACTGTTCCTTTCCGCCAATGATATTCCGACAAAAGTTCTCGCTTCAGCGCGGAACTCACGAGCATACATTTAATTTCTTGCTGGGCGTATATTCTTGCTCATTACACATTTCCTGCTGTTACGTATAAAGCGGCGCGTGGTTTGGCAGCACGCGATTTAAAACCTAAGCCAGTCGATCACCTAACCATGGCGCATGTGGGGAATACAGATTCGCCAGGGGAGCACTGCAGATCATGAAAATCTCAAGGGTGAATAAAAATTTCAAATTAAGACGGAACGGCACCACGCTTTCAAAAGTCTGAAAGGCACAACCTTGTGCAGCGGTATAATACGAGCAGTGCACAACTGCCTATTATAAGTTGTTACGTGTTCGCGAATAATAGAGAAAGAAGTCGATTTAAATATTATTGCCCTTCAATCAGCTACGCTCAACTCACTCGACGAAGCAGGTGCAAAAGAGAAATAACGTCAGCGAATAAACGAGTACACATCCGTCGCCACATGGTGCGTTAGCGGCTGCCTGAATGAAGCAGCAAATCCGGCTGGAAGTTGTGGAGTATTTGAACTTGCCTGCTGCGAAAAAG
Organism: Dermacentor variabilis; assembly: GCF_050947875.1. Taxonomy (NCBI): domain Eukaryota; kingdom Metazoa; phylum Arthropoda; class Arachnida; order Ixodida; family Ixodidae; genus Dermacentor; species Dermacentor variabilis. The sequence continues at coordinate 156,126,660 of NC_134573.1, forward strand.
TTTTCAAAGCAGAGAATGTCGGCAGTTACGATTTAGCTGACGAGTTATGTAGAAAGTTAAAATCATGCTCAAAGTGGAACAGATGCAGCGGAAACATGCGCGCGTCACAGAAAAACGGCAAGCATGCACGTGTAAACGCTCGGCAGCCTGCCGTTCCTCCGCGGTTTCCGTAATGTAAGCTTTAATCCGAAAAAAAAAAAGAAGAATATCCTCAAATCCCAGACATGCTGCAAGCAAAAACAAAGGCTATCAATAAAGCTCAGAATGCGCAGGACTAACATTACTCTGCACCTACAAATTTATGAGAATTTGTGTAGGACACATTAATTACATCCTGCACCTACAGATTGGGAATGGACAGATGTGCTCGCAGGTCTACTGCTCCTTTTCAAAATCCAGGGAAAGCAGAGGGAAGGCGGCAGATGGAAATTGAAGACGACGAGCAAAACAAGAACAAGGTGAAAGCGGTTACACACACACACACACATATATATATATTTATATATATATATATATATATATATATATATATATATATATATATATATATATATATATATATATATATATATATATATAATGTTCTTCTAAAGGGGAGCGGGCGAAAGGTGGGTGGGTGCAACAACGCGCGAACGTGTGTTAGCGGCAAGGGTGTAGAATTGAGGATATAGGAGTGTTGTGCACAAGGCCAGTGCCACGGCCGTCTTTAAGCCACGTGTCAACGGTGTGCGCAGCCCCCCTCTGTTACATGCTTTGCTGGTGGTCGTGGGCTATCGTGTCTGTGAATGAGATAATGGAAGGAGCGACAGAAACAGGCGCTCGTGGAAAAAAGAATACAAAAGAAAATACTGATATGGGATGAATAAATAAATAAATAAATAAATAAATAAATAAATAAATAAATAAATAAATAAATAAATAAATAAAAGTAAAGAAAGTAAAAAGAACACTAAGCAATCAAACTAAGTGTTGTTTCCTACAGCTTGAAATTTAGCATAGCGAATAGATTCTAAAACTCCCTTTGAAACGTTTATGCCGATTGGTTGCAATGTCTTGAACTTATGAATAAGGTATGATTCTCTGTATTTTATCTCTCGTTCAGAACGGGAATTTGGCTGTAAGATGTAGAGTTTAACGTGACAGTTCTGCGGAAACCCGCAATGTGGAGAGAAGTAATTATTTAAGGAAAAATGAAACATCCACCCAAACGTAGCTAAGTGCTACGAAGGAAACCCATACGCGTTCCCCGAAAGAAAAGCTTCGCAGTTGAAGAAAAATTCGTCCTGGTCCGGGACTCGAACCCGGGACCACCGCCTCTCCGGAGCAGCCTTAGCTACGTTTGGGTGGATGTCTCATTTTCCCTTTACTAACGTAGAGCTTAAGTTCATCAAAGTTATGAGCTGGTTGGTTGAAATGCTCGGCGACGGCTTTCGGAAGCTTCTTTAGCTGCGTCCGCGCGATGTCCGTTTAATCTGACGTTCATTGGTTGTCCCGTTTCACCGATATATTGCTTCTTACAGAAGGAACATTGAAGCATATAAATCACATCCGAACTTGTACAAGTAAAGCTAGTTTTGGCTTCGTGTGTATAACCATTTGCGCTGCTTTTAATTTTGGTGTCACTTTGAAGGTCCCTGTAGATTTTGTACCTGGGGCGACAACATTCTTTTATTACGGGGGAGCGATGTTGGCTGACCTTTGCTTGCACTGACATGTCTTTAATGTTTCTTTTGCGGCGGTAGGTAACCCTTGGTACATCCGGGAACGTTTTTCTCAGATGCTCGTTGCTTGATAATGTTGGGTGGTATTCTCAAAGCATGTTGTTTATGTTGGGAGTGCGTTATAACACTTTGTTATAACGTTACATATATGATGCCCAAGAACAAGGAAGCAGGCCGCTTTTATCTTCTTCCTAAAATACATAAAGTTCCCGTCGAAGAAATATTTACAGCAGAAATCCCAGGTCGGTCTATTGTATCTAATAACACACCTACCGAGTCACTATGTAAATTCTTAAATCACCACCTGTCAAACATCCCCCCCCCCCCCCATCTGTTGTTGAAGACACGCCGCACTTCCTTCAAATAATCGACGGCATCAACGCCAACCAGATCCTTTCCGAATGCGATATTCTATTCACTTTGCAGGTTTGTGCCCTTTACACTAACATCCTCATGCATGAGTGAAGGAATTGAAACCGTGTCGATATCCCTCGCAATCAATCCCCAAGCTCACGCTCCTGAAATTCACCTGTCGCTTCTTAGGTTACTTCTCACGCTTAACTATTCGAATTCGATTCTAGCATGGGAACACCATTCGCTCCCACGTGCGCCAAGATTTTCATGGCACAGCTTGAAGCAGGCATGTTGAAATCCTACCGTTTAAAACCCGACACCTATCTTCCTTACATTGACGACATATTTATAATATGGGAACACGGCACAAGCGCCTTAACCGACTTAATTAGCCATTTCAATCGCTTTCACCCGAGTATTAAATTTACTGCTCACCACTCTCCCAGTCAGATCAACTTCCTGGGCACGACGGTCTACATATAGAAAACGGAAAACTGAGAACGACATTTACCGGAAGCCTACGGATAGCCAGCAATATTTAGACTACAACAGTCATCACCCGCGACGCTGCAAGCAAGGAATTTTTGTCGGACAAGCGAAACGAATAAGAAGAATCTGCAGCAAAGACGACGATTATATCCACCACCTAAAGGACCTTAAAGCAACGCTAGCAGAAAGGAACTATCCACAATTTGCTCTCGATAGAGCTTATGATGACGCGCCAAGATTGGAGAGACAGTCGGAATTAGCTAAGAAACAGCCTACACCAGAATCTGACAGGCCGCCAGCCTTTATACCAAAATATTCGAATGCACCCCCAAACATAAGCAGCATCCTATGAAAATATCACCCAATATTATCAAATAACGGTCGTCTGCGAGAAGCGTTCGAGGATGTCCCAAGGATTACCTATCGCCGCAAAAGAAACCTTAAAGGCATGTCAGTGCACGCAAAAGTTGGCCAACATAATTCCTCCGTAATAAAAGAATGTTGTCACCCCAACTGCAAAATCTGCAATCAGCTTCAAAGTGACACCAAAATTAAAAGCCCCGCAAATGGTTATACACACGAAGTCAAAACTAGCTTTACTTGTACAAGTTCGGATGTGATTTATATGCTTCAATGTTCCTTCTGTAAGAAAAAAAATATATCGGTGAAGCGGGACACTCAATGAACGTCAAATTAAACGGACATCGCGCGGACGTAGCTAAAAATCCGTCGCCGATAATTTCAACCAACCAGGTCATAACTTTCACGAGCTTAAACTCTCCATCTTAGAGCCAAATTTCCGTTCTGAACGAGAAAGAAAATGCAGAGAATCATACCTTATCGATAAGTTCAAGACATTGCAACCAATCGACATAAACATTTCAAAGGGAGCTTTAGAATCTATTCGCTATGCTAAATTTCAAGCTGTAGGCAATAACACTTAGTTTGCTTGTTTAGTGCTTTCTATCCTTTCTTTCCTTTTTTTTTTCTTTTACCTATTTATTTATTCCATTTCAGTATTTCCTTATATTTTTTTTTCACGAGCGCCGATTTCTGCCCCTCCTTCTATCATCTCTTTCAGAGACATGATAGCCCACGGCCACCAGACACCGCTCTGTAAATACGGGCGCTCAGGCAGGAGGTTCGGATATGCAAGAAAATTAGAATTCCGCCATCGATACCGTGAAGCTGCTTCTTACAAAGTTTTTCAGCACAGTGCATTTCGCTATTGGATAGCGCTTCTCTTGCAAAAATATTAATATCCCTCATAGAAACATAATACCCCTCGCACAGAAACAAGCCTAACGCATTCTGGGAATGGCAGTAGTAGTTTTAGTTAAGCACTCGAACTATATACTAACCTTGAAAGAGTAATAGCCTCCGTACATCCGTACATCCAAAGTCGCCTGCTGGATCTCTCGTTGCGGATTAGTTATTGTTCTATCAGGTTACGTGAGCTTCATCGCCGTCCTGTAGATTGCTCAGTCTGTGTGGTTAAGGTCATGGTGTTCTCGATAGTTATATTTGATATAAAAGGCAGCGTCACGAACTGTGCTGTTGTATCAAATGAAAAATTCTCATTCCAATCGTCTGAAATCAGTCATGTATTATAAATGCGGGCGGCTGTTAGGCGATTCTCCAGGCATCATCTACCCGTTCCTGTGCATAAAGCCTCTTTAGGCACGCAAACCTCACGGGTTAACCAAAATGAAGGCTCGACGTTTGCAAGATACACATAGTCCAGTGCTTTATTAATCACGTCTTCGCATCATCATTAATCTTATACTCATGGGAACTGTTCGGTCTAATAGAAAAATGTGTGCGGCTCTGTTTATCGTCTTTGCAAGGAAGAAAAAGAAAATGACTGCGAGGCTGCTTGATCTCTTTCAAATCCTACCCGCTTAGCAAATGCATAGGAAAACAACTGAAGTAATTTTCCAGTTCTCATGGAAACATTTGTGCCTTTCGTACAATCATCGTGGTTATGATTTTGATCTTTCAGTTAGGTTTACTCGGTGACTCTCTTGTGCAGCCGTTGTAGTACTGAGTTTAACTATCTCCTGCATATTTAGTATACTATTAAAATGAAGTTCTCTTTGCTTACCCCCACGGGTTAGGCATGACTGCTGCTGCTGGCTGCCACTGAGTCAGTCGTTATCTAGGTAAATATATTTGTGCACGTACATGCAAGAGGGTCATATGTGCGTTTAATGCAATTAGCATCAAGCAGCTTTCTATACTCGTTTATGAGGTCCGACAAAGTGTGCCAATAGCGCACGTTTGTTCTGCGTAAGAGAGAGAGAGAGAGAAATTTATTTACAGAAAGGCAGAGAGGTCGGCCTGGTGTATAACTTGCTCTGGCCTGCTACTCTACACTGGGGAAAAGGGACGGGGAGGGAAAGGGCTAATGAATGATGATGATGGTATAAAGAAGAGATGCGTATTTACAAATTCAGAGTTGTAGCATCCCTAAAGCCGTGAGTCCAGCCCAGTGGCTTGGCTAAGAAAAGAAATTGAAATGCTAGCTACGAGGGTGTGGCGCAGATGTTTAGGCATTAGCTGCGGTATACGCACTATGCGTTTTCGCTCCTGATATCGAGTTCGTAGAAGCGATCGGGTGTGTGAAGGTGCTACTTCTTCCGTGAGATTTCCGTGGAGAGGATGTCTTAGAGCGTTGGCGCCTAAATTATTATACGCTCACTACAGGTGCCAGAGTGCTTGCCGGATCTTTAAGTATATACAGGCGCCGAGTAAACCAGCACCACCAACGCTCCCATCGCCGTGATGTTAAGCACTATCTGGTGAACGTGGAGCATCAGCGAACACCCGCGCCGCCACTGACTCACGAAGGGAAATGCGAGGCGTGACCGTGACTTGGCAAAATTCCCGCAATACTGCGGGCGCGATCGGTCGGTTTCGCCGCCCGTAGTGCGCGGAGAAATGCAATGCTGATGCGAAACAGAGTTACTGGGAATAACATCTTCACCATAGACTTCTCCATGTTAGTGCGAAATCTCGCTGATTGTTTTTTTTTATTTTCGTGTCCATCGGAAATGTTGTTTGTATAAGTTTCTCACACGTGGCATCCGCTTTGTCTGTACATGAACTATGTACAATGCATTGTACATTTTTTTTTTATTGGAACCACCGTTATGCCGATTTGTGTACGGTGGCCAGGTCCCCTCAAGCTGTTCCATCAGCCGTTTTATTCCTGGTCACTCGCAACTTTCCTGCAAATAAGCTCAATTGAATTCAGTCTTGATGAACGGGGACAAAACAGTCGAAAGAGTTTCAAAGATTAAATGTCCGCAGGCTCCCGTCGGCTCTCGAATGGCCTCGTTGGCAAGCGTCTACGAAAGTGTCGTTCAATCGCCTTTTCGTGAATCGTGTTCCCTTTGCTATGGTTCCACGTTCGGCAGATGTCGGACTCATCATTCACCTCCCCTCAGAGTAGGGTAATGAACCAGATGCAATCTTGATTTGACTTGCCTGCCTTCAACGTGTCGAATATCTGGCAAATACCCCAGCGGACCATACTTTCTGGGAATGCCATGGAGCAATCTCTTCTCTACACTATTTTAACTCGCTGAAACGCCCCACCTTCTCTTGGACACCCCTGGGAGAGCTTGACCGCTCTAACGCATGAGCTATAACCCCTGCACTTTGGGTATTGCTGGGGGTCTGCATAAACCATGTCAACTGGCTCGGATAAATGAACTGAGCACCACGACAGGAGACCCAGCTGGACTCCGACAGTGGCGTCTCGGACAAGGAGTTGTTAAGAGGAAGCTATAGCTCGGGTGCTCCTATCTAAATAGATGTAAAAGGAAAATTCGTTTTTCTAGGCAACCATTGCATCAAATTTGGCGAGGTTTGTAGCATTTAAAAGAAAAACTTAAAATATAGTGACTGTCGGCTCCGAATTCTCGCTTTAGATGGTCAATTTTTTATTAAGGAGCCGCACTAATCGAAAATTTTCAGAAAACGATACTATCAAGCTTGCAACTCAGCAACTCAGCAATGAAAAGTGATATCACAATTATCTGAATTTATTTATTTATTTATTTATTTATTTGTTTATTTATTTATTTATTTATTTATTTATTTATTTATTTATATACGTATACTGCAGCCCAATATAGGGCTATAGCAGGAGTGGGAACATTATACATTCCTATACATAACACATTAAAAATACACAAAAACACAAAAGGATGAATGATCAAAAAAGAAGCGCTTTACATGTTAGCGAAGTACCTACCAGTGATAGCTATGAAATGTTTTACTGATAGTGAGCGAATGTTACCGGGTAGAGAATTCCAAAGCTCTATTGTACGTGGAAAAAAACTGTACTTGTATGGGTTAGTACAGGCAAAAATGTGTGCTATGTTCAAGGCGTGGGAGCTACGAGTACAACTTGCGTTAGTAAATGTGATATAGTTACAGTCAGAAAGGCCAGAAGTGGAGTTGTTAATTGTATATAAAAGTTTTAAGGCTTCAATCAGATAACGTGAAAGTAATGGCTCAATGTTTAAAGATTGTTGAGCCTGTCTTGGTGAGAAAATGCGGCTGTGATTTTGGCAAAGGAAACGGATAAATTTTCGTTGAACGTTATTGAACGAGCTTATTTCGCATTGTTTGTAGGGGAACGAAACGACAAATGCATATTCTAGAACAGGATGAATTAGCGTTTTATATAATAGCAGTTTGTAGTATCGCGGGGGGGGGGAGGGGGGGGGGCAGGTCCTAGCTGAAGTGCGGCGCAAATAACCAAATTGTTTTAGGGCTTTCCCATTGACATATTCAATATGTTTAGACTGTGAAAGGTGTTCGGTTAGAATGACACCTAAGTATTTATACTCAGACACTCTGTTAAATTGGATGCCATCCAGAGAATAATCAAACAAGAGGGGGCTCTGTCTATTGGAAAATGACATCACGACTGTTTTACTACAGTTGATGTTCATTTGTCACGTTTTGCACCAAGCGCAGAAAGACATAAGGGATTGGGAAAGATGGTGGTGGTCATCAATGGAGTTAATAGATTCGTATAATACCCAGTCACCGGCATAAAGTCTGATTTTAGTTGAGGTGCTCTGATGGAGCATGTAATAGTACAGCTAAAGCGGACAAAATTGGTATGTTACACATGAATCTCAACAAATTTAGTAATATGGAAATACAGTTTTTGCAGAACCCTTTTACACAACGTAGCGAATTCACGTAAGATATAAAATGACACATAAAATTTGTCCGCTTTCAATGGTCTAGTGGATGCCGTTTACAGAACCATAATATCTGTCTATTCTTGATTCAGAGCTATCTATTTGTATTCAAATTTTTGAAAATCTTTGAAACAAAATTCAGGCCCTAAATCAATGTTCCGCTTCAAAGAGTCACTAGAATTTAACTTTGTCTCTCAAATAAAACAAATTTCATTAAAATCGATCCAGGGGTTATCTCAGAAAAACGGTTCTGCGTTTTACTTGTATTTAAATAGGCCGCGTTGGAGGTGGGCCCGAGCTAAAGCTTCCCCTCTCTCTCTCTCTCTCTCTCTCTCTCCATATTTCAGTCGCCCTTTAGCACATCCTATGAGCTAACACGCATGGCGCAAGTGAAGGACGTCTTACCTGGGGTCGAGGCTCACTCTCTGATGGAGCAGCGTTGTGAGCACGAACAGGAAACAGTTGAACAGGTTGAAGCGGTTCTCCATGCACTCGCCACCCTTCCCGTCGTCCACCAGCATCCACTCGCGGAAGCTAAGCCGCGCGCTGATGTACATCACGAATATGGTGCATGCCGTGGCCAGCAAGATGTAAATCCATACCTGCAGGATAGGTCCAGGGAGAGGCAAATTAGCAGCGCTAACAAGCGTGGTATCGATTGCTATCAAAGAAAAATACAAGGGCTGTAGTTATTGTTCGCAGCATTCAAATAAAAAAGACACTAAAAGGAAGGTATGTTCCGTACACGTATGTATTACACCAAACAGCCATTCCGGGTAATATTTATTTCCCGAAACTTCGGGTTGGGGGGGGGGGGGGGGGGCGAAACAGTGCCACGACTAGTTATGATAGCTGGGTACGCGACAACAGATACCATACAGCACTCTTGAATTATTACACAACACCGGGCTTACAGCACACATAGTATAATACATACCCGCCGTGGTTGCTCAGTGGCTATGGTGTTGGGCTGCTGAGCACGAGGTCGCGGGATCGAATCCCGGCCACGGCGGCCGCATTTCGATGGGGGCGAAATGCGAAAACACCCGTGTGCTTAGATTTAGGTGCACGTTAAAGAACCCCAGGTGGTCAAAATTTCCGGAGTCCTCCACTACGGCGTGCCTCATAATCAGAAAGTGGTTTTGGCACGTAAAACCCCAAATATTATTATTATAATACACGCCTAAGTCTTGATAGCAATAAGAAAATAAAAAGCAAGCACGAGTAATAAAGTGGTGTTGTGCCTAGCGCGTTATCCTAGCATACATTGTCGACATCAAAAGTGAGCGATGCCAGCTCAACTAATAACAGTTCATTTCACTTTTGCCGGTGCAAGTGCATGGTTGCGACGTTTGCGTTAATTAGTCCATGCGTGAAGCTCGGAGGCTAAACCGTACTTAGTGACAGAGCACACAACGGTATGACAGAGCACGTTCACATTATGCCAAGTAAAACTAGTTGCTTTTTAGTGCGCAGCTCTTAGGCCCCCGTTCCTGAGTTCAGCGTCGGCATCGGCGTCCTCGGGAGAACCGAGCGAACAAGCACAGCGAACGATGAAAGAACAAACGCGGAGCGCAGCGGGGGTTGAAAGACGGCGATAACAAAGAGAGCGCGAGAAGGAAAGTGGATGAGGAGAATATGGCGAAAGCGTGTGAAGAAAATCGTGGTGCTTTGCAAGACGGGCTCTGCGGCCACGACCACTACGAGATGGCGCCAGAGTAGCGCGCGTCTTCTGTTCACCGATGACGCCATCGATGAGGCATGCGGCGAGCGCGTCCACCGATACCATTCGCGGAAACAAAGCGCTGCATGAGCGGAGGTCTGTCTGCGGCGGCTGTTGTGAATCGAGCCCACGCGACACCCACGCGCTGCCTGCCGCTATCTGCCAATTAGCGAGGCAGTCGCGCCACCTTCGCTCCATTTGCAACGTGCCGCACGACATCGATTGTCTACGCCAACTAATATATCTCGAAATGAAAACACGTATAGAGCTGCACTCAAATTTCGCATTAGAGAGAATCGTAATCGTCGGTGAACTTCCTTTGTTCATTTTTCAGTTTAACCGTCGCATTAGCCTGCACTTCGGAGCGCATTGCGTTTAGTTTGCGCCCTCATTTCTTTTTTATTTTGGCGCGAATCCTAACAAGCAGCACTCGACCCTTTCGGCGCGGTTAGAATAGAAAAATCCAAGGCCTGTAAAGTTGCAGACAACGTGGGCGACCTTTCCCCAGAACCATTTTCAACCCTTAGCAGCAAGCAGTTCCATCGTCCCAACTTTCCATAGTAAACACACCGCGCAGAATAAGCACATGCACCCGCAAAACCGTCTCATGAAGCTGTTGTAAACGTGCTTATTAAAGTTTATTTTAATATGCCTGAGAGCCAAGCGACATCTATCGCACTTGCGGACAGTGAGCGTGTTTCCTGTTATCGATTGAGGGAACCGGAACGTATTCGCGCAAGGACAGCACCGCGCCAGTCTCGGGGGTCATGCGTTATCTGTCGCTTTCGGTAAGCGACGGCAGCACCAGTCGCATGCATACGCCGGTGCTCTTTCTCTTCTAAAACAAGGGTTCTTTTGCCTAGAGCTTAGGTTCACGTACAGATTCAAACGTATGCGTTGTATCCGCAATTTTTTTTACTTTTGGCTATCCTTCAAAGCATTTTTTAATGCTGCTGTTAAGTCCTTAAGGAATACCATCTGAGGCTCTGTTCCAAATGGCTTTCGAAAAGGAAGCAGTTTAACTAGGCTTCTGAGGAGGCAGCTTCTCTGCATCAGTAGACGTTAAGGTGTGGTTTATGCATTGAAACACTAAAACGACTGCACATAGTCGGCCCCCCTGGTGCAATACTTGCGTAAAGTTAACGTGAAACGTCTTAGGTGTACCGGATAAGTTCTGTTAAAAATTTTAAAAAAATCAAAACGCCGTGGTTGTGCAGTGACTTGGGCGTTGCGCTGCGAAGCCCGAGGGCGTAGGATCAAACCCCGGCCGCGGAGGCTGCGCTCCAGGGCTGGGCAAAGCTACTTTGTAATTGTATCATAATACGATACAGATACTCAGGAAACAAGTATTTCCGAAACAGATACAAGATACTACGGTCATTATTGTATTCGATAACCTACTTTCCATTTGTATCTTAACATACTTTGACACATTAGCAAATTTCATATTACGGAACTATATAATGAAGCAGCAAACTCGTATGCACGATGTTTGCTTCGAGATTTCGTGACACCAACCAACCTCGCTTTATTCGAGTGAAATGTCTGCTGGTGTCTCCCCTCCCCGATATGTTTTGTCTTTCCTTCTCAAAGTATAATCTTCCGAAATAATTTTTTGGGGTTGCTTTAGCTGCTCAACATGAAAGCTCTTTATGCGCTGCACAGTCAGCGGTTTTCGCCTATCGATTTTGTAATTACAAGAACGTCAATAAGAAGCCTCTGCACGATGGTGCAAATACCGCTGTGGAGTTTTACCTGGAACAACGCTGATAGCACCATTTTTATTTTTGACGCATCGCGTATGCAGAGAGAATATAAAGCTGCAATGACCTTTCATATTTTGTTTGTCGCTTGCGCAAAGCGTTCGTTAGCGACATATTAATTAACGTACAATGCTCTTACGATTTTTCTTCTACGAGAAAAACTTGTGTAGCCAATAATGTTTCATGCGCATTGCATTGGCACAAAGCGTCGCAGGTTACCGCCACCATTCACACTACTGCCACTTATAGCTCCGATTACCTGGTGATTTGTAACAGTAAGAAATTTAAGGGTGAGAAAGGCGGTTCCGTATCACACAATTACAGTGGATACGTAGAAACACGATGCAGGCGGCGCCACAAATAGCTATGATATTTAAGCATGAAGTATTGACAACCTGTCTGATAAGGCCAGACAAGAGAAAACTCAGTACCTGTGGAAATTCAGGTGGCTTAGAGGCAGCAGTATCATCTTGAGAAGCGGAATTCAGCCAAGATTTATAGTTGGCTGAAGGTTTATGTTGCGATAGCAGTATCTTGTATCTTAAATGCATGACACATTCTTTCATGTATCGGAAATATCGGTACTGATACACGTCTTGTCAGACGTATCATGATAGAGATACAAGATACCCAAATAGAGAGAGATAGACAAATAGAAGAGAGGAAACGCAAGGAGGTTAGCCAGACGGACGTCCAGTTTGATACCCTGTAACGGGGGAAGGAGTATAGGGACGAGAATACCCAAAGAGTATCTAAGATAGTATCTAAGATACATGTATCTTCGACACTGCCCAGGACTGCTACGATCGATATGGGCGAAATGCAAAAAAAAAACGCCCTTGTAACGTGCATTGGGTGAACGTTAAATAATTCGAGGCGGTCAAATTATATCATATGGCAAATCGTATGATGGTTCCTGCACGTAAAACCCAAATATGAAATTAATTTTAATTGCCTTTAAAAACACGTTGATAACGTAGCGTGGTCCTTCACTTCGCTTTCCAAGCAGAACACTACAAGGAAAACGCGAGTCAACAGTGGTTAACATCGTAGAAAGACAAGGTCTTCTTAGGGGCAGTGGTGTACCATGTGGGTTGTTATTTAGACAGGACTACCTCCGGGATTGACCCCACGCACGTTTTCAGATTGCACTATCTGTGGGTTCGGCTCTTATTTTTCGTAGAGCAACGCCACAGATCCGGTTCCTGTTTTGGGCGCGAGCTGTTTGAACGACCGCATCCGGGTTTAATTTGGGACTTTTGACGCTAATAACGCATTGTTACTGCCCCGTACATAGCTGTACGCTAACTTGGTGCGTCGTTTTCATTCCGAAGTTGATTATGACGCCGTTTTTGCTTTCCTGTGTGCCCAAGGATTCCTCAAGTCGTCTAATGTGACGAAACAGAACTGGCCACATACCCAGATCCCACGGAACCCAAATCCATGCGAAGTCTACAATAAAGTCCTTCTCTTCAAATAAAGCCACATAATATAAAAATCACTTTATTCTCTCACACTGTTTCGCGGCTCATGAGAGACGACCGTGCATTACACGTCGCATTTTTAAACGTGTGTCTTCCCAAGGCGTTTTATCTCGTCCGAACATACCACACCCTTAAAGACCAACCGCTGCGAAATTTTGGGCCGCTCAAACAGCCTGGCTTAAGCTTATAGCGTAGATATTGAACAGCCTCTGAGCAAGTTTTTACCTTTTAAATATTACTGGCAAAGCTCGCAAAAACACCTTTTTGATATCGAAACTGAAAAAAAAACGCGGTCATTACCACTCGCCGGAAATGACGCCCGACCTACTCAGAACGTTGAGAACCAGCGCGGTTCTTCAGTATTGCCTCCGAGATTACATGGCACCCGCTGCGCGCTGAATATCTCGGAGGCTGCGTGCAAAGATTGGCTTTATATCCGTTAACTATCACCTGTACACGTCGTTTGCTGAGGTGCTATATAAAAGCTATATAAAGGTCGTATAAAGGCTACATAAAGGCTATATGAAGGCTACATAAAGGCTATGTGACAATTGCAGTTACCAGCCCTACAGCTAGCCAAGATATTTTAGACATAGCGTAGACTATACTCATTTGTATAAGCAGTTTAGCCAAAGTCAAATATTATAGCACTTGGCCTTTAAGGTTTAACGCCCCATTTCGCCTAATAGCCTTCGCACGATTTTAATTATCGTTAATCGCGCTTGCTTGACACCACTCGATCCCATATCTCCCCGTTGCAGCATTCATCTGTGATGTCTCTGCGCCCTGTAGACGGCAAAGTATGGCCTGCGTTGAGTTGTTGTATGCTTTGATCTTGTCTCCACGAAGCCGTTTTCTTCGCGGGCTATCTCAGAATTTCAACCGGACTTAAAATAGCGGCTATCCAGTGAAATTGGCAATGTAGCTGTGTAGGCCAATATTTGTGGCCCATCCTTAGTGCACATTATTTGTGTGACTTCCGTTCGATAGATAGACCGCATAGTAGACAGTTATTTTTTCTCTAAGAATTGTCTCATTCATGTCGTAAATCTACTTTCGATATAAAAATAACAACTGAACGTTTTCAATGTTGTCTAACATTTAGCAGCCTTCGGTCATTTGCCAAGCGCTACAATAGGTTAGGCTTGAGCCCGGGCCAAGCGGGACTCAGCCAAGCGTGTGACATTTGTTAGATGGTGAAACGTGGTGACCGGTAAAAGATAAACAAGTACGCGTGTGTCTATACTATTCCTTTACTACTACCCAGCCTCAAAGCGTCACTGGGGCCGACCACTCCTGCGACACTTCGAATTGAATTGCAACAAAATTCGCGCAATTTTCTCCAAGATGGCTTCCGCTTAGCTGTTGCATGACGCGCCGGGGTTATGCAAATGAGGGAGGAGTCGTGTTACGAATGGGCAAGCGCCGCGGCAACAGTGATGTCGACTACGGATGATCAAGCGAACGGACAGAAGGACGGACAGACGTCATTGTAGTCTTTCAGTGTCGTCCCACATGCAGTCTGTCGCTTGCAAGAAGAAATACGCAACACCTTGATTTAGGCGAGCTGGCTCATCTTGAAGGTGTGTCGAAGGAGCGACGTGGGACGAGGACATAAAAATACGCAATAGTTCGCAAGCTTGCGATGTTTCAATGATGAAGCAATACAGTACAAACACATTGTAAAAAAATGAGCACGCTAGCCATTTAGCGGCACTATGACGTAGAAGCGAATGCGCTCTAACGTTTAGTTGAACACCAGGTTCCTGAAAAATCCAAACAGCAAGAAATAAAGCGGAATTGATGAGGCGCTCCGTATAGGAAAACACAAAGATAAGTGTGTCAGCGCACCCTCAATTAGCCTACGGAACAAGAAGTGTCATTTCTGATATAAACACATGTGTTTGTAATGTTACATCTGCGCACGCCTGTCAACCAGGATGGTTTTCGTTGTTATTTACGGCATAATATATATATATATATATATATATATATATATATATATATATATATGACTGTTGCATTTTGCAATAAAATTTAGTTGGCAGTCAGCGCTACCCAGGTAGCACACAAAGTCTTGAGAACGTCGTATTAAGGGATTCAACGTCTGAAAAGGATTTTTGACCAAAATCGACGCATGAAAGACGTTCCAAACAAGATAGCTTAAAAACGAGGGGTGAATACGTTTTGCAAACGACTCAAAACGCCACCGCCACGCCACGGCGCGTCAGCCTCTTTAGCGGCTTCTACAATATTCAACAACCCATCAACGCGATCCAACCTTGCGCAAGGTGGCGATACCGTCGTCAAATCATGTGACCAAGGTGGCCACGTGATTCGTGATGCCGGGCAGCCGGGCGAGCCGGGGCATAGTCGCGTCGTCATGGCGTCGTCACGTCACCGCACTCGCATTGCGCTGTGGTGTGTTTGCGGCTGTTCTGAACGTGCTGCCGCTGCCCTTTGCTATGTAAGTGTTGCAGTGTTTTGCTGTCAAGAAAACGATATTCTGTGATCAGTTTGGGTTGTGCGATATGTTTGTGTGGTTTTAATTTCGAAATCAGTAGTGTTTTCAATTGTTATTTGATCAAGGCGGCCACGTTATTCGTGAAGCCGGGCATAGTTACGTTATCGCACTCGCATGGCACTATGGTCTGTTTGCGACTGTTCTGAATGTGCTGCCGCTGCCCTTTGTCATGTAAGTGTTGCAGTGCTTTGCTGTCAAGAAAACGACATTCTGTGATTAGTTTGGGTTGTGCGATCTGTTTGAGCCGGGCATAAAACGTTATCGCACTTGCATTGCGCTGTGGTATGATAGCGGCTGTTCTGAATGTGCTGCCGCTGCCCTTTGTCATGTAAGTGTTGCAGGGTTTTGCCGTCAAGAAAACGACGTTCTGTGATTAGTTTGGGTTGTGCGATCTGTTTGTGTAGATTAATTTGGAAATCAGTAGTGTTTTCAATTGGAGGGCGCGGAGTGGAGGGCACTAATCAGCTCTTCAAGTTCACTGTCATGTTATGTGAGGCGCCTTTTCACTGACGCTGTAATTAAGGCGTTAAGGGCAGTATAAGGACGAAAGTTAGAGGGACGAAATCGTGCCTGTGTGTCCCTAGCGTCGGGGTTGGCCGCTATGCGTGATCGTAACAAGAAAGCATTTTGCAGAATGCGAAGAAAGGCGGCAAAATTTTTGTCTGTGCGCACCTTGCTGATCTCATCAATAGAGCCATCATCGTGGTATTTTAGTCGGCCGTTTAGCAAGAGTGTTGCAGACAAGGGAACTGGTTCAAACAGGCTTTTTTTTAATGATTCACTACTAGTGCGGTATCCCAAAAGGTGAGGTCAAGTGCTCACCCTATTTTCTTCCCTCGCGCTACAGCGCACTGACAGAATTTTGCGTGCACCATACCGTGCTTTTATCGTTTGCGCTTCAGGTTCTCGGTTGTGTTTTCGCCCCCTTTACCCACGTGATGGGTATTTCATGGTATTACCGTGTACCACATGTGTCCATATATTGTGTCCAATATATGAAACGGCCAAATTCGATTTTATTTGACGCCTCAAATGGTAGTAATGTATTGAGTCCCTTGTAGCTTTGTGCTTGTTATCAATTTTACTATTTGGCGAATGGATACAGCATGTACGCTGCATAACTCGCTTGTGCATACTGCATACGTGAGTCGAGTATGCCCTTGGTATAAAATAACTTGTATGCTTTAGGTAGTACGATTGTTTGCAGTTTGGGAAATGTGTCGGAATGTACGCTGTGCGCCCTTCGCGCTTTACGGCGGCCTGCCGAGTTCGTGCGGGTGCCATGTGTGCGCATGGAGTTCGCGAAGCGCTCTCGCAGTTTTTTTTAATATATATATACATGTGTTCTGTTCGCGCGCTTCGAACAACAGGGCATGTCGCAGTTCTTTGTCCTTGTGCAACGCATTTTCCTAGCGTACGTCTGTGCATTATTTGGTACCGGTTTCACACGGGGCTCTTTTAGCCGCTATCCAGTCCGTTACAAATCGAATTTCTCGGTCGTGATGGCTCCTCTGCGCAAGCTACGAGAGTGAGCCAGTCGCATCAATAATTTCGATCCGGATCGGGCTTGATCGCCATCGAGAGTGGTCGTGTGACACCGGTTTTACACATCGCTCCCACATAGGGAACACTAAGTTCAATGCTACTGAGTGAAGAGCAAGTGCATATATATGCCAGTGGTGGTATGTGGGCAAGTCTTTCTGGTGAAGCCAATACTTGTGCATTCAAAACATTTCAATTACCAGCGTAGTGCATCAATGTGTCTACTTCGACAAAATAGAGCACCAGTGCAGATATCTGAACATACCTGTCCAGGGCAGCAAGTGTGTCTAGATTGAAACCACTACCAGCATGTGCGGCAGTTCTATTTCCAGCAGCGGGACTGCACAATAATAAGTAGGGTGCTCTCAAGCTGTTTATCTATGAAGCTCTGCCTGGACTGTGTGCCAAATATTTTTGGACGTGAAAGTGGGGGTGAATTGGTAAACATCAGTGGAACTGTGCCTGGACTTTGTGGCAAATGCTTTTGGATGTGAAAGTGTGAGTGAACTGGCAAAGAATTTGCTCTGGACTACATGTGTTAAACGTTTTTCTCATTCAGAGTGCTTTTTTTTTTACTTTAGGAGACTGGAGATGTGCACAAAGTGGGACATGTCAGTGTGCTAATTATTGTATTTGCTGGCTTGCAAATTATTCGTTGCAACTTTGTTTTTGCCAGAGAGGTACAACTTTGCCTCTTGTAAAGGGCTTTTTAGATAAAACACTTACTATTTATTATGACCATTGCTTCCTTTGTTACACAAATGCAGCTTCCAGTGCATTCCAGTTTATTTCCATGTTTATGTAAGTTTCTAATATGAGGCTTGCATATTCATTTCTCACGTTCTGGAGTGGCAAGATGCAGCATTACTGTCTCATCGTTCGCTGTACTACAGTAGTGTTCACTTGTTACACTGAATCCCCCGTTTAAGTATTCTGTACTAATTTCACTTGATTGCTTTTTTGTTGTATGGTTATTTTTTTCTCGCCATTACCTTCTTTGATATATCCTAAAGGCAATATTTCCAATTTCGCATTGTTCCCATTTTTTTTTATTTCTGTCACAGGATTGTTTTATGATGGTATGCGGTGGTATTTCTTTTTGTGCTCTTTTCAAGCTTCTAGCTGATTGGTAACATTGCTTGGAGGCAGTTACCATCCAATTCATACTCTTGCATTTTTCAGTCTACTTCTTCCATTCGCTCCGATGTCACTTCTGCATAACTCTAGTCCATCTAATAGCACGCGCACTTTACTATGATAAATTAGACACTTTAGTACACTCCAGGTTTTTCTGTTCATTTTTGTATGTGTACTTGGAATTTTGTTTATGTGCTAGTGAATGTTCACTTTCGAGTTCATTACGAATCCTTTCTGCGACTTTCGTCATTGTTGATGTACTTTTATTTCTATTTGCATTTCTCACACAGTTTGTTCGAACCTTGCATAAGCATTACATTTTAATAAAGTGTTCTTGCTTTGTCACAATGTTCTCATTTCATGCACTCTTGGCATGAAGGGCTTGGTCTGGCCACCTGCCAAGACGTGGCCATTTGTTCTTTGCAGGATGTCATTCCGATTGTGGTTGTAAGCATCGTAGCTTACTAAAGGCGGTATTAAGGATTTATTATTCCTAACAGGCTCACTTTCGTGCGACTTGGTAGACGATGCGCCGGCCATGCGGGGAACAGTGCTTGACACTGCGCCATGGCTCTTACAGTTAACACGGACGCTTCTACTCATCTGGGGCGCGATTGGATATCGTTGTTCGAAACACGCGATCAGTTTCACCTAACGCGATTGGCCTAGGCCGTGCCAACGGGTGCGGCTGACGACATCTGCGCGGCATAGGCCAGTCGCGTGAGGCGAAACTAAACGCGTGTTTTGAACAACGATGTCTCATCGCGCCCGTCACCCGCGAAAATTAGCTTCTGATGATCGTAAACCTTTCAAGACCGCTTCTAGACCAGCTTTTTGATAACGTCCTAAAAACGTTTAGAAATTGGTTACGAATAGTTTTGGCAAAGGGATTACTTGTGTCTTTCCCAATCCTATTTCTAGACCAGCTTTTCGAATACGTCTTGCAGACCTGTTCTAGATCGTCTCAAGAGAGCAATTAAGCCGGACATTAGCAGAGATATTCGACGTTTTCCCGCCGAAGTTCTCTCATTCGTGTCTTCTTTAACCCGTTTTTATCGTCTTGGATAAACGCTACGAAAACGTTACGTATCTCTTTTGTGCTACCTGGGTAGTCCTGCTGCGTATGCCATCGTCTCATCGCAATGCTTCCACTATGCGCCCTTAAGAAACACGCCCGCCAGGCGTGCATGGAGGACCCACTTGCCTCTCGCGTGAGGGGCAGGAAGAACGACCAAATGCCCCCGGGGCTCCTGGGTTCTCCTTTCTTTGAGACCGCCACCAGACCAGCCGTCATGTAGGGCAAAGTGAAGTCGATCACCCGCTCGCGGGGCTCGGTGATGGTCAGGTCGGCTAGCGCCAGGTCAGCTTTCTGCGAACCGGTGTCGTAAGACGTCACGGACAAAGAGGCATGGCAGCAGTGTCATCATGTGAAAGAAGACCGTAAGTCTGATTTGTTTGTTTGTTTTTTGACAATGTTATTACACTGTACGGCGAAATGCTGGACGCAGTTATGTCTGCCACCCTTACCTTTAATTATTGCGAGCGCTTTGAGCAGCGCGTCTTCGATATATAGGTCGAAAATTACGGGGCAGTCAGAAGTTGGCGCTACCGTTCTTTAGGCTAAAGGAACAAGAAACACAAATACATGGATTGTCCTACTAATTTTTGTAAATGGTTCAGTATAGATTTTCCAAGTCGTGACCAATTTCGTTTATGAGTGCTATTGACAATATCTGCCGCCTAGGCTCAAGCATACGCTTGTCATATACAGGTCGTAGCGGCTTTCTGTAGTATGAATGACACGGCGGTGTAAATGTGAAAGAAATCTCGGGCCAAATTCACAGAACCTCTGGTTCGTAAGTTCTCTTTTCCTTTGGCCGGCCACCTTCGCTCATAGCAAGTCCAGCAGCAGGACTGGCTGGAATTTTCTCTTACGAGCAATCCTAGCGTAATAACTCTTTGTGAATACGGCTGTTGGTGCCGAATTCACAAATTTTACTGTTTGTAAGTACTCTTTGCGTCTGGGCAATGACCTTCACTAAAAATATGTCCACCATTACAACTGGCTAGCGTCTGTGCTGACGAACAGCCTTTAGAGCAAGCACTTCTTTTGAAAACGGGCAATAATGTGTCGGAACCACTGCCGAGGTTTTACGGCGAAGTCTAAACAGCGCTTACTAGGTTGTGGCGACATCTTTGATATCTGAAAAGGACCATGCAGTATAAGAGGCCAAACATTTGATTGGGCATACACTCAGAGATGGCGCTACTATCCCTGAAATGTTGCACTATTGATTGTATGGTTCGATATGGCCTCCGACGTTCTACGACGGGGGCCCCACAGCACTCTCGGAGGACACACATATAAAAACAAGCTCTCAGCGCACCCGCGCTGTGCCGCCACCAAACCAGAACTTTTCCGGCAACCTGTGCGCCGCGGCTTGCTCATATGGCGCGAAATTGGAGCTTTAGCTTGTCCGCAAACTTCTTACCATTTACGGATTACCTGTTACCGGAGCCGTTGACGGCAGTAGGAAAGCTGGTAGCGGCATCGTGTGAAGCTCTATCCAACTACAGTGCGTTCGAAACATTTTTGACTTGCATGAGTGTTCGTGTCGAAGGGAAAGCAAAAAGGGGACATCATATTACCAATTCGGCCACTGGCAACTACTTACGCCCGCAGTCAAATAGAATATGACAGGTCCCTGCGGTATTAGCATTGTGTGCTCTGTGGTTAAACTCGGTATCATAAGATGTCTTTTAACAGCCTCGCTGCTGAGTGCAGCTCTCCGGTTACCCGGTAATCCGCAAGGTTTGCGGACAAGCTAAATGCATCGGTCATCGCATCATCGTTGACGCACAAGGGTAGTTCGTAGTTGCTGTAACCCACAACGAGCAATTGCCTGCGGTTGCACTTTCATCGAAGTGATATCGCAGTAGTGCAAATACAAAGTGAGCAGTGCAAATTGCAAAAGAAGAAAGAACGATAACTTTCGTCCGAAGCCAGGCTCAAAGCTATGATCATCATAGCCTCAAACAAGAAGCCAATCCCACTAATTTACCCATTCGGGTGAGCGATCGATTTTAAAGAATGTTTAATTAAACAATTATTTTAAACACTTTTGCGTTTTTAAAAGTTATGCTATGAGCCGCAATATATATATATATATATATATTATTCTCGAGATTCTTCGTACAGAATGCATGCTTCAAACTTTTTAAAACGATTACATAAAATATTCCTACGCACTTGATGAGTTGTGTATGCAGGCCCCGCTCATCGTATATATCGGGATATATTTCAACCACAGTAGGATTACGGCGGAATTTTCACGGATCCATCCGTTATTTAGGCACATCAACAAGTACTTCGGAAATCTTTATTACGCAATGCCATATGTTCGCTTTGATGCGATGCCAATATGCTTCGAGCCGCATAATAAGGGGTTCGGACATGCTTATACTATCCAATAGGCGTCTTTTATGCGTACTCCGTGCACTCAATAGATGGTTGCGCAGTGGCATGCAGGTTGTACTTACGCCGGCTATCACTTCTCCAATCATTCCGTCCCAGTGTCCCGAATCGTTTTGAGAGCCCCGTTTTCCGTCCGGCACAACGTGGAGCTCGTACTTGAAGTCCATTTCCGCTGACAGCTTGTCAAGCAGGTCGACGCAGAAACCACTGTAGACATTCTTTCCGTCCACTACCTCTACCATCATGAACGGACTCACCTGCGTTTAAGAGAAGCGTCGATTGAAAGGCGTGCAGGCACAGCAGGAAGCACAAGCTGAGTCACCAATGGCGACAATCCTGGAACGCCGGCCTATACAGTCGTCATACCACGAGTCGGTCAAGACGCTCTTGAATTTTACATATGGGGAGACTATAATTGTACCAGTCGTTCCTCACCTTTTCTATTTTATTTGCCGCCTTTGCTTCATATTGCAGGGCAGTGAACCAGAAACTCTCCCGCTTGACCTCCCAGCGTTTCCCGTCCCAGTTTTCTCTCTCTCTCTCCCACAAACATTGCTGCTTCTAAACTTCAGGTGCAATGTTAGGCTAGGTTAGATTAGGTTAGGCTAGGTTACGTTACTTTCTGGCAGTGAAGAAATGTAGCCCAATGAGATCTGTTACGGCTATGTATTTCCTATGTAAAAAAAGAATGCTAACACTTTGGATTCCCCACAGTGTTTCCTCACCAAGTACCCCACAAAACAACTTGATAGCCATAATTGAGCGGTAATACGAACCCGCAATACGTTTTCTATCAACTGGGAGACGATCAACACGACCCGCGAGAAATTCTATTTTCGTCTAATTTTCGATCCCGCAATACCAGTTACAGATGAACAGAAATTTGTGTGGGAAAGGTCTTGAGGAGGACGAACAGTGTGGAAAGTGATCACTGCTGACATGAAAAAAAAAGAAATAAAAATGAAGATCATCGAGTGGTGTAGCCAGGAATTTAGGCGTGGAATGGTTCAGCCGCATACGGATAAGTTCCGACGCGGATGCCTGGTGTAGGGCCTTTTAAATTACTCATTCTGTAGTGCGGAGATAAATGAGGCCGCCTCTAATGGAGGTGTCGTGTACTTCTGCTCCAGATTGGGCTTCACAGCAACGCACTTCCGCCTGTGCTTGGCGGTCGATACAGAGTTATCGTCGCACGCTGAACTTTCAGGCCTTCGACCGCGGCTCTAACGCGTTCGCAGTTCTGACCGAACTTTCATCGGCACTTTGTCTAGGACGATTAGTTTTGGCCCAGCGATCGAACACCGCGATCAGCAATCCGTCACCGGCATTTCCTGTGGGACACTCTCCGTTTAAGCTGGCTGCTCGTTTGTCAGTTTGCGTCAAACGCGCTTGCGGTATACACTCTTTGAGGCGCGCAATTATCGGTCGCGACATCCGAGATATTCAGGCGGTTCCATTTGCCGCCCCCCTAGTTGTGGTATCTTCGACCTGTCAGTTCAGAGAGCCCTGGAAATGCTACGAAAGATCACGTAGGGCACCTATTAGGCTTAAATGTTTTTTAATAGTGGATCTGCTTCAGTATGGATAATGAAGCCTGACCGAGTACGGCATTAAGCGATAACTTAATGCCCAGCCGGGCTCTCTGATAGGAGTATTCGGGCATATATATATATATATATATATATATATATATATATATATATATATATATATATATATATATATATATATATATATATATATATATATGTGTGTGTGTGTGTGTGTGTGTGTGTGTGTGTGTGTGTGTGTGTGTGTGTGTGTGTGTGTGTGTGTGTGTGTGTGTGTGTGTGAACGAAAAGAAAGGGGTTAACCGAGGGGCCCGAGGGACCAACAAACACTTACACCAAGGACAAATTACTTGTGCTTAATAAATAGAACAAAGAAACGATAAATTAATCGAAATAAAAGTGGATGAAAAAACAACTTGCCGCAGGTGGGGAACGATCTGGTGGCGCCTGCGGCAGGAAGGATCTTTCACATCCGCCGCGAAGGTTTGTGAGTTGTGGCTCTGGCTAACACTCCCAGGGTTCAACTAGGAAACGTAAATACCCAAGGAAGTGGATGGGGAAACGGGCCACGGTAGCTCAATTGGTAGAGCATCGCACGCGAAATGCGAAGGTTGTGGGATCGTTCCCCATTTGCGGCAAGTAGCTTTATCCTTCACTTTCATTTTCACCCGGTATTGCACTCTAGTGCTATACCGGGCCGACCCGTGGCGCAGGTGAAGCAGGCGTTAAGCCCACTCCATACGTGGGCCGATTCTGAAGATCGTGCAATACAGTGCAATACCGGGCCGAACCGTGGCGGAGGTGAAGCAGGCGTTAAGCCCACTCCATACGGTCGGCCGATTCTGAAGATCGTGAAATACAGTGCAATACCGGGCCGACCCGTGGCGGTGGTGAACCAGGCGTTAAGCCCAATCCATACGTGGGCCGTTCCCGAAGATAGTGCAATACAGGGTTGACTCGCGGCGTAAGTGAATCAGGTGTTAAGCCCAATCCATACGTGGGCCGATCCCGAAGATAGTGCAATGCCGGACCGACCCAAGGCGTATGTGAAGCAGGCGTTAAGCCATCTCCATAGGTGGGCCGATCCCGAAGATGGTGCAATACCGGGCTAAACCATGGCTGAGGTGAAGGAGGCGTTAAGCCCTCTCCATACGTGGGCCGATCCCGAAGATAGTACAAAAGCGGGCCGACCAGCGGTGGAGGCGAAGCAGGCGTTATAAGCCCTTTCCATACGTGAGCCGATCCTGAAGATAGTGCAATATCGAGCAGGCCCCCGGCGGAGGAGCACTTCACCATTAAGGGGCCTTCATACACAGCTTCGCTGGTGACGTATCTTCACTTTTTCATCCACTTTCATTGCCATTGATTTATCATGTCTTTAATTGAATTACTAAGCGTAATTAATTTATATATATATATATATATATATATATATATATATATATATATATATATATATATATATATATACACATATAGGGACGTATTCTTGTTTATTTTTCTCGAGTGACCTCTTTTTCACGAGCAAACAAAGGTTAACCGTTATCGCTCAGCGCAAGACGCGCCTGCATGTATCGGAAGTTTCTCGAATGTTGTCGGTGGTTCTATCCATTCTCGGTTGTCGCCGAACCTTGTGTAATCTGAATATATGCGTGACGCGAATTGTGTGGTACTTTCTGGAAGACACGCAGGCTCCAGCGATTATTCTGGAACTTTCTATGACTGGTGTATTATAAGAGAGAGACAATCAGCTTTTGTGCTGAGCCCTTAGTGACGGTTGGTGCGCGCTGGCACCAGATGGGGTGGAACCTTCTTCTCAGGTCCCATATGCGTCCAGCAGTTCCTGGCCCCTAGCCGCCAGCGCGAGCTGGGTCGGTAGGTCGGGGCTGGACAAGCCGACCCACTTGCCCCGCACATCATGTTTCTACAATCGACGACTGTATTCGCCGCTATCGTTGCGTTTTGAGTGTAACTTGCTTTAGTGGGCACAGGTTCGCCCAATAAGAAATCGTCGCTCCCTCAAGTCCGTGAAGATGGTCGAATAGCGAAACTGTGTTAGTACGAGTGTTACATCATGCAAGTCAAACTTCGTTGGCAGTCTATATTGTAAATCTTTTGCTTCACCTTATCTTCGCTTCTGCGTGCTTCGCGTCGTGAGCATGCTGTAGGAGGGCTTTCTTTCTTTCTTTCTGTCTTTTTTTTTTGCGGCATCTCTGGCGTCTGGCATTAGGCATCTCTGGCGGTCAGCTCGTGGTCGGCCTTACGATGACAAGCCCGTTCACGAGCCAACTATCGCTGGCGCTCACGGTAGGCAGCTTTTTCCTCAGGAGCACGCACCACTCGTGGTCTTCCTGTAGTTGTCGCCGGGATGGAATCTGCGGAGCCACTAATCCAAAGCTCCATACATTGGGCGCAAGGCCCACCATTGAAGGTGCGGACGCTACAATCGTGTTGACGATTGGTTTCATTGGTTTGACGAGTAATGTGGCTCTCGGCCCTTCTTGCTGGCACAAGAAGTGCCAGCGTTCCTATAGTATCACGTTTCAATCGCTGGGCACTATTCGTTGGCCGCAAACCGCCAGCGTAGCATTTGTTCCTTTCGCGGCAGGGTGGAATTAATCGTCGATAAATTCGATGCCGATTTGGCACGATCGCCGAAAATGCAACGTGTGACAACCGTATAAGATTCGCGTATAAGATAGCATTCTCACAGGGCGAGAGGGGTCACTCCTACCCCCTTTCCCCCTGTTGAGCTCTTCTTTTCCTCTCCCGCTAGGTCACGGGGCCGCTTTTTAACGAAGTCCGACAACGGTGGCACAGGGTCCGCCTAAACAGCTGCGACTGTTTCCTTGGCTTGGCAACTGTCTCCTTGACAACATGACAATATGTATGTGTGAACGAGAAGCAAGGAACCCGAGGAGCCCGATTGCTTTAGGTATATATACCTCTCGTTTATACATACATACATACATACATACATACATACATACATACATACATACATACATACATACATACATACATACATACATACATACATACATACATACATACATACATGCATGCATGCATGCATACATACATACATACATACATACATACATACATACATACATACATACATACATACATACATACATACATACATACATACATACATGCATGCATGCATGCATGCATGCATGCATGCATGCATGCATACATACATACATACATACATACATACATACATACATACATACATACATACATACATACATACATACATACATACATACATACATACATACATACATACATACATACATACATACATACATACATACATACATAAACATAGAAATTGAATATAGAAATAAGGAAAGAGAAAAGGAAGTATGAAATGACAGATCTCAACGAATGTAGTAAAAGAGTTGCAAATAATAGAATACAAGCGTAGGAAGAGAAAAAAATGCCATTCCAGATTGCGCCATGAGAAGTGTGTTAAAAATAGAATAAATAACGTCCACTCTCTTGTGACACGTAACCAATGAACAAGGAACCACACAAATTGTAAGTAAAGTAAGGAGCGAGCGGTAAGCCTGGTCATTTACGTTAGCACCACACATTAAAGAAAAAGCACCCCACCATGGTCCAAATTTCTAAAATAATATTTGAACATCAACACGCCAGTCATATTACCGGGCAAGTCATTTACACCGAGCTCTCTCATCGACGTCGAAATCAGTACACGTGGCAGCATTGCGTGAGCACACCTGCGTGGGTACACATCGAAGGGACCTTGCGTTCCACCTAGCTTGCTCTCCTGGGCCTTTGTGTCGAAGCTTTCACACGTGCTGATAATTAGCCGAGATGTATTGCGCTGTCTCAAAAACGTCGAAAACAAGGATTGTGCAAAATGAAACCGAAAGGTGCAGATGGCGTGAAATAGGTATCGCCATTGGGGACGAGTAACGCTTATCTGTCGGGTGCAACCAACATCTCTCTTCCCCTTGTCACAGTCGTTGAGCCCGTCCGTGACGCTCGTGGATGAGGTAAGGCAGGCAATATGTATATGAAAAACCATAACTCCGCACTACGGACTGAGCTAAACTAAAGCTTATTCTCCCTCTCCTTAGCAATGATGGCTAAGGTACTGCACGTATTTGCCGCTTGCGGTTTTGTGGTGAAGTGTGCACATAGATCTAGGTATCTGCAAATTTGTGTGCGCAGCGAGCTTACGTACTTCTAAATGAAATCGTTACAAGCGTTTGGCCAATCACGGAGTGCTCTCGCATCTGGGAGGGGAAACGCCTCTACAGGATACTTAACCTCCCCTCCTCTTTACGAATGTAACCTAATCGACGGAAGGGGTTACCTTATTTAGAAGTTAACACAGAAGAGGTGTTATTAGGAGCTTCTTAACGCCAATAAAATGTCCCACTCGTATGATGCCACTTACGGCGACCGATAGGACCCGCAGTACTTCGTCCTCATCTTCGTCAGTATCCACCTCGTCCTCGGTGATGTTCAAGCCAGTAGTAGGCGACCAAGTTCCAATCTAAAAATATAGTAGAGCACTCAGTGGGATGCAGATAACAAAGAGCACAGCAAACAATGGGCGAGTGATTGAAATTACGATAATTAGTTACATGTTTCCGTGGAAGAAATATTGCCTTACAGTCGCAAGAAAATTTCTCCCTGGCACCAGTTCTTCAAACAAATTCTGCTTAGTGCAGTTTTGATCAAGCACCAAATTGGGTACAGGCAGAAAAAAAGAACATGTCAAAATTCATACCTCTACAAAATTACCTTCGTACGCCAAGTACAGCGTCTTTATTTTTGTTGTTCTTGTAGTTGTTACGACTTACAGAATCACTACAATGTTTTCCCTAGTTTCTCTCAGAAAAAACGTGAGAACATTTGAATACCTTCTTTTTTTTCGAACCTTTACAAGAAAGTAGTTGCTGCTTCAGTAAAGAGTTCGTAGGCGACCGTACAACCCAAAAAAATCAATTTTCGTTTCTTTCACCGGCGTTCACATATTTTTCTCGTGTTTCAATGTGTTGAACTCCTAAGTCGTCGAGTATCATGAAGTATTTTTCACTTATGCGGGAATGTTATCTGTTGCTGCGCAAATTGCTCAGTTCTGATGAACCAACACAATCATAGCAGTTTGCGTGCTTTAATCCTGTAATGCTTTCATAAACGACTGCTATCACAAGAAAAGCAAAACTGTACATACCTCCTCCAATCCATCCAGTCCGAGTTCGGTCACATAAAGCTTAACGTCGGTCCTAACGCCTTTGTTGTCAAGTTTTACCATACCCGTAAGTCCGTCAAACTGGACCTGGAATTTCGAAATAGAAAATCATCTACAGCTTCATGATCACAGCGCACTGTATTTTTGCACTTTCTCTACTTGATTAAAAATAAGAAAAGAAAAGAAAAAAAAAAGAAACAGAAGCTTACCAGAAACACTGGCATAGTATACCGAAAGTTGTGTGATTGTAATAAGCCGTCTTTTGCAGAGACATATCCATGAGTGTAAGATATTGCGCAAAATTAATGTGGTGACGCCGAGAATCGTAGTACCGGACATTCGTTTCCATGCGAATGTATGGCAACTGATTGCGATTATGCAATATTCAGGCTGTTAACGAAGCGAAGCTATGCCAATGCCACGTTGTTGTGGTCTAAAGAACTGGCTCACAATCGCCCAGGACATGCGTTTAAATCGCGAACGAGATTAAGAACTTTCTTCCCTCCCAATTGCTTTTTTGCTCTGCGAGACCAGCAGACATCGCTGACAGCACACTCTGGCATACCAAGCAGAGACAACAGATTCGAGGAACAAAATGAATGAAATCTACGTTATGGCATCAAGACTTCACCATTTAAATATGAGACATTATCTGCGCTGAGGCGTGAACGTTATTTAGCATTTCAGCCTGTCTAAGTAGGACTGCCGAGGACATCGCGGAAGAAGTTAAACGCCCGGAGCATTCCAGCAATATGAACATAGAGGGCCAAAGACTGAAGAGCCATGACCTTCATCGGTGCATAGGAAAGCGAATTAATTTTGATTCGTCTGGCCTGGCACGCTCCTTTACTTTATCTGGCGCGTACGTATCTTTGTACAATCTCTGCGACTATCTGATAAAAGACATCCTCCAATGTAAAAAGAAACCCTACATCCAGGTGCCAGTGAATCGAATTAGTCTGCCGCTTCAACAGTGGTTAGAGGCCGCGCGTACGGGCGTATCTGGGGCAGACGTTTTTTTCAAGCCACAAGCCTGTTTACCTTTTTCATCACTGCGATGAGTTCGTCAGTGTTGTTGTCGTCCGAAACTGTGTCCTCTCTGCAGTCAAGTGCTGGAAACGCTGCGTCCTTCCCGCCATTCCATTCGATGAGGCTCAGCGCGAAAAGCTTCACCGCGTCGTATAGCATGGCAGCGTCAGTCTGCAGAGAGTTCGAAAAGACGTTCGCGAAATCAACATTCAGCTACATTCCAACAACATTATCTTTTTTAACGACGCTGTGACGTGAAACCACGACAGATTGAAAGGAGGTCTAATCCCCTCTTCTTTTTTATTGAAATGAAAATAAAAGAAAGAGACGTAGCCACCTTATAATGGTGACGGCTACTCCTTTTTTAATAGCGGGAACAACAATATAAGAAATATCTAAGAAAATGAAAAGAAATAATTTCATACGGTTGGAAATCCACAGCACACAGTCCCATACACCCATGAACATAACAATATAAACGTCAAATAGAAGTTGCACCACAGTCAGTTCGTGAACAAAGTCACAAACATATATATATACACTTATCGCAGTCTACATCACCGCCGTTTGTGTGTTTGTGACTGTGTTTACGAACTCATTGTGCTGCAACTTCTATTTGACTTTATGTATGTATATATATATATATATATATATATATATATATATATATATATATATATATATATATATATATATATATATATATATACGAGAAGAAAGAGGGTTAACCGAGGGGCCCGATTTGTATTAGTCATATCATGAGAAGCCAACAAACACTGACACCAAGGACAACATACGGGACATTACTTGTCCTTAATAAATGAAATAAAGAAATGATAAATTAATGAAAATTAAAGTGGATGAAAAACAACTTGCCGCAGGTGGGAACCGAACGCACAACCTTCGAATTTCGCGTGAGATGCTCTACCAATTGAGCTACCGCGGCGCTGTTTCCCCATCCACTTTCTTGGGTATTTATGCGCCCTAGTAGAACCCTGGGAGTGTTAAGCCAGTGCCACCACTCACAGACCTTGGCGGCGGACGTGGAACGTCCTTTTTGCCGCAGGCGTCACGAGAACGTGATCTTTTTGGGTGAAGGCAACTGGTCAATAAACCCACATATGCTGCCTGAAGGCATCAATGTAGCCGGATGCGAGACCCTCGTTATGGAAGACATCCACTTTAATTTCCATTAATTTATCATTTTCTTATTTCATTTATGAAGCACAAGTAATTTCCCCTATGTTGTCCTTGGTGTCAGTGTTTGTTGGCTTCTTATGATATATATATATATATATATATATATATATATATATATATATATATATATATATATATATATATATATATATATATATATATATATATATGAATGCTTGCTTCACATTTATTTTTTATAGTATCTGTCAGCTGTATTAATTCATCTAACTAACGCTATGAACGGGAGACCCATATAAAACCCTAGCGTGGGCGGCGCTGGTTTTTTTGTTTTTTTTTTATTGACCTTGTGCACTGCCCTTTTCATTGTTTATTTAAGCAACCACAGAGCACAAGCAACAAGCTTTAACGTCTGCATTTGTAAATACTAAACCATCTGTCTAACCCTAGTTTGGCGCATGGATAGCTTTACTAAAATTTTTAGGTGCAAGTGAAACAAATGTGACACTCTCAATTCAGTTTTTGTTTTTTTCTGGTACTTTTGCTGCCGATATTTACGAAAACTCAGGTAGTGAATCTCTACTTCTGACGCAGAACCGTAGAAAGCAAATGGGTCATTCGGTTTCTTTTTTTATCTTTTTTTAGGCACTGGGCGTATGCCCAGGAACGGGAGTAGAACCTGAGTATTCAGTGAGCAATTGGAAAGCAAAAGAATCCATGGTTGACTAAGCACTTGAGAAAATGAGGCATACTGGGAACAAAAGAAAGCCGGTGGATTAATAAAAATTAAATAGTGTGAGCAAGAGAACGAGAGAGTGAAGGTGTGTGAAGTAAGTGAATGCGGATTTATTACTAAAGTGTGAGGAGTTTAGTTGGTTGGGCAGTGATTGCGCACATGTACTGAGTGAGTGAGTGAGTGAGTGAGTGAGTGAGTGAGTGAGTGAGTGAGTGAGTGAGTGAGTGAGTGAGTGAGTGAGTGAGTGAGTGAGTGAGTGAGCGAGCGAGCGAGCGAGCGAGCGAGTGAGTGAGTGAGTGAGTGAGTGAGTGAGTGAGTGAGTGAGTGAGTGAGTGAGTGAGTGAGTGAGTGAGTGAGTGAGTGAGTGAGTGAGTGAGTGAGTGAACGGGTAGGCAGTCGGGCATGCGGGCAAGAGAGCGAGTCGGTCAGTCATTCATAGGGCATTCAACAATACAGCTGACATAAAAAAAATGCATCACGGAATGCTGCAGTGCACGGAGAATGAGCGAATTAAAGGACAATGATATGATTAAGCAGGTTATCGAAAAAGTGACTCAGAAAAAGAAACCGGCGAAGCTGTGTTATGCGCCCCCAGGGCCAGTGATTAAACGAGTGCCCATGATCGTATACACTAGTTAAAGCGGGCTTCCACGCGAGCACCACAACACTGCGTTCGCCGGCTTCCGCGTGGGGATCGAATCCCCGCTGAGATATTGTCCCGGTGACATGCTCTGGTCGCAGAGAAACCAGCGTTCAAAGCTGCAACAGCTGCGGTTGACTGAGCCCAGCCAGCGCAGCCTCGCGATTCTTGAAAGTTTAGTCGATCCCCTTTTCACGTTGGAGGGGAGAAATCAATAAACCATTCGAACGAAACGCAGCCGTTATTTAGCACCGCTCCGCGCCTCCACATTCGCCCGAGCTTTCATCCAAATACACAGCCTGTCATGTTTGCCTGTGTGTTTCCGCTCCGTTTTCTTGGATGTGAAGTGAGTTGCAGCAGATGCGAATGATAAAAAAAAAATTTAATACCTTCAGAAAAAAGCATCCGTTCATTCCCGAAGAATGGGCAGTGATATCACTTCCAGGTGCTCTGCTCAATCGTTTCAAGGAAAACATTGTACCCAGTCCGACAGCTATTGGGCGATCAGGGGCGATTAAATGTTTATAGGCGCGCAAGGGCTGCCTAGGTTGCACCTCTCACGGCTGTTTCAAATCGAAACATCCTCAGTCTTTGGGCGGGCAAACGCGTAAATCGATGGAGTGGAAGTCTCCTACAGCTTCGATATAAACGCTTTAGTGGGAACACCGCGTTTCTATGTGGTGTTTGGGCGGGTGGTTGTGGCATTTTTACTGGCGAACAATCCCGCGAACTAGTACACGTATATAAAATAAATAGAAGTACCAATACTGTAATTATACGGCATTGAAAGATAACGATAACAATAAATCAATAAAGGTCCTTATCTTTATATGTTATTTATCTTTTTCGAAGTCTGTTCTATTAAGAGATAGGTTAAAACAATTACACGTTGTTGACGCCAGCCTATCATGCGTGTGTTTGAGAGAAAGCATGCATTATCTCGCTGACCGGCCATGGATTCTACTTCATAAGAAATACGTCACATTTAGGAGAACAAAGCGATGTTATTTGCTGCAGAATTCGCTGCATTTAGAAAAACGGGGTCGTTAGTTTTATGGCTCACTCACACCAACATGATATCATTGCGTAAATTGATTGTCTTAAGACTTCTCAGACAAAAAAGGAATAAAAGTAATGTAGGATATGCAGCGGATGACCGTTAAGTAGTACTTTGAATGGAAGACTTTCGGACACTGACTTCACGGAAATAGATGATTTGCACTAGTCGCCAACTGCCATGTTGATTGCATTCACTTTTAAGCTACTCTATCAGGTGCGCAGGCTGAAAAACTTCAATCGCCGTTGTTACCTTCAGGAGCTGAAGCCCTATATTTTGTGCTTCCATGTTCTTCTTTTTCTTTCTCTTTTGAAAACTGAGTCCATCAAAGAAATATTTGTTGTCAACAATAAATATCATTTTCGCTTTTAACCACAACTGTTACGTTCAAGTAGCCTCAGCTTTTGCAGTAAAAAAGAAAAGCGATTGCATTTCAAATGTGTTTTATTTTCATTGTTGACTTCTCAGTGAGGTTTCGTTATTTTCCTATAGAAATTGCGAGTATTTTCATTCACCCCATAGACTTGTATTGAACGAAGAGCATTTTTGTAAAAAGATATGTCCTAAGATAATGTATGGAAGTGGGCGTAAAATTGCTATTTAAATAGATTGAAGAGGCTTTGTAGTTCATGTTATTCGTGAAAAAAAATATGTTTATCTCCATAAGCCAGTTCATTAAACCGTTCATATAGTAGTAAACACCATGAAACGATCACGGAGAGCTTTATGTTAGGCCTCGAGAATATGATCTAATGGGAATGCAGCACCTTTAAGCTACGCAGCTGTGAGAGTGTAAAATCGTTTTATCTCTTCCTTTTCACACCAACACGCAAACCCACGCACGATCAAGGGCACACGCATCCACGCATGCGCACACGCACACATACGCGTGCGCGCGGATTTCCCTCATCATCTTATCTTTATATCAAAGACCCTATCAAAATGTCGCGGAAGTAGCACCGGCAGTCACCACCACGACTCCTGCAAACTCATTTCCGTGTTGTTTGTTTTCTTGTCGTTAATATTTTTTTTCCTTGCGTACTTTCTTTGCGCAGCGATTCCTGCACGGAACTCAATTACGGAATACTCGCGCGAGAAAGCGCCTGCGTATAATCTCGGTCTTTCCAGTGTCCTCGCTGCCAGCGACGCCGAGTGTCCTTAATTTCGGCTCGGATCATTACTCCCGCGGCCAGGCTGGGCCAAAGCTCGAGAGAAGCGCGAAGTCGAGTACCGGCCGGGCTATGCGCCGCGGCGTGCAATTTGGGGACGTTCGCAAGGATGGCATCTCGCCGTGGTCGCGCAGCGTGCGACGCGTAGTGGCATTCATCACGGAAGGTCAAGTAAACCGCCGGGACTCGGACCGTTCCGTGGCCCCGACTTCCCGCACTGTGTGGCTGCGCGCACCAATTTCTCAGACTTCGTGCCTTTATTGTTGAGTGAAATGGGGCAAGTTAGGCTTGTTGGCGTCTCGGAAAGTGAGTGAGTGAGTGAGTGAGTGAGTGAGTGAGTGAGTGAGTGAGTGAGTGAGTGAGTGAGTGAGTGAGTGAGTGAGTGAGTGAGTGAGTGAGTGAGCGAGCGAGCGAGCGAGCGAGCGAACGGATAAGTGGGCGGATGATTAGAAAGGCAAGTACTGTATACGGTGGGCGTGCGAGAGAGCGAGCAAGCGAATTGTCGCATTGCTCGGTGACTGACTGACTAAGTGAGTGAGTGAGTGAGTGAGTGAGTGAGTGAGTGAGTGAGTGAGTGAGTGAGTGAGTGAGTGAGTGAGTGAGTGAGTGAGTGAGTGAGTGAGTGAGTGAGTGAGTGAGTGAGTGAGTGAGTGAGTGAGTGAGTGAGTGAGTGAGTGAGTGAGTGAGTGAGTGAGTGAGTGAGTGAGTGAGTGAGTGAGTGAGTGAGTGAGTGAGTGAGTGAGTGAGTGAGTGAGTGAGTGAGTGAGTGAGTGAGTGGACTTTGCAGAAAACTTTTCGAAATTTAAAAAAATAAGTTTTTTAGACATGGACATTTTGCCACCTGCACTCCCCTCTACATGAATAAAATTGAAATCGTAGACAACATCCAGTCCTCTGTGTCACTTGTGATGACGTCATTTAGGAATGCACAGCGCTTCCACTACACGCCACACGTTGCGAAAAGGCACAAGTGGGCGGAAGGTCGGTAACTCAGCGCTTTTAATGCAGGGGGTGTTGGCCTTTCTGTATGACGCGATATCAAGTGACCCGCACACGCACTCCGAGTATGGGTAGCTGTCTCAGGTCCTCGAGTATTCTCTCGGAAAACCAGAGAGAAGGAGAGGAAATAAAGTTAGCACATTGGGGGGGGGGGGGGGGGGACGTTCACCTGTACGAAAATTCTCATCGCTGTTGTATTGTGTACCATTGCTGAGGACTTCCTTTTTAATTATTTTCTTCGCTTCAAGCACAGACTCATCGGTTTCGTCACGCCTGTCGACATCATCACTGAAACACATTCGTTCCATTACGTTCTACATAATTGATACAGACATCAATGCGCAGTATGAGAAACCCAGTACTCACTCATCCTCGCAAAGCAGCATCGGCCCTCCAGATGCAAACCTCTATGGCAATCAAGCATCACGTTCCGCAAAATTGGATATCAGGTCGCGGCGGCTACCCCCGATTATATACACTTTCCATTCTTTATATTTCTTTACGTCGCGTCTCACTCAACGTAATCACCGACACTCAGCAACCTCCGCTGGTGTTCATGGTTGACCAGATCGAGAGCAGGACAAGCGCAGAAGTAAGAGCAGATAGAAAAAAAAAAGATCGCGCTAGTATAGAGAGGGGATGCGTCTGAATAATTAGGGGCTAAGGAGAAGCCAGATCCCGTTTTACGAGCGTTTTTACGAGGACCGACACGGCGGGCAGCTGACAACGCGATCCTGCAATATGTTGGCGCTAATATATCACCTCCGCACTTATATGTATATACTTTCTTTTTCCTTAGTATTGCTGCCTCTGTACCCTTTCCTAGATATCCCGCCTAAGTGCGCCCTCCACAGCGCGCCTTTATGGGCCGTTTCCCTCTCCATACACACTATGGGTGCGACTTTTCTCGGTTCGATCTTTCTGTATTGCCTTCGCTATACATTTCATTTTCGGCCAGGTCGCCCAGCCGCGCTGCGTAAAAAAAGACACGGTCTCGCCGCCTGCGCTGCGCCGTGGCCCTGGAGATGACCGCTCTCTTCGGAGTCGACGCTGCGTTTTGTGTATGTACCTACACAAACACAGAAACTGCGTGGAATCGCTGTGGATAAGGGCGTCGTCGGTTGCCGCAGCCTAATTCTTTATTTAGCGCGAAGAACGAAGTGAATGTTACATCTGCTCTCAAGTCTCCATTCTTTTTTATCTCGGCGTCTTCACACAAAGTTGCCGAACATTTCGCTCACTAGCCGGCGTTCTGAATGGGTAGTTTTCTTTTCTCTTTGTTTTTTTTTTCAGAAATAAATTTATGACCCCTGTGTAGCGACGGCTCGGTGCGCGGTTGCGCGTCCGCTTTCTCGCGAAGACGAAATCGTAAATACGAGATTTTGGAAGCCCTTTCGCTGGCTGCTTCAAGATCGTCCGCCCGTCGGCGTGCTTCTCCGCAGGGCTGGCTGCGCATGAGAGCATTGCAGCTGCTGACCGCAGCGTTCCTGAGACGAATAACCAACAACAGCGCGTATCTTAATAGAGACGGATGAATTCCGCCACTTGATACTGCTCGGTCAGTTATTACGATGGCGATTATCCTCAAACAGGGCCAGTACCCGGAATAAGATTTCGATCGAAAATTGCGTGGTTGTAGTAAACTGAAGATATTATAATATTTACAGGAAGAAACGTTATCCTTCTCTATTCCTCTTCGTCGATTGTTCTCTCAGGAGATAAACGTAATTCACCTAATTCACTGATGTCTACTTGTGTGTGCGCACTGGCGCAACCAAGGCGCTCTCATGTACCGATGTATGCAAGCTAAAGCGCTTACCTTTAACGCGGAGTTTTTTCTAAGCGTGCGCACTTCAATATTTCGCCAGAAGAATTCCTATTGTGCGCTTTTGCTTTTATGTTCGAGTCAAAGTTGTTGTTGTTGTTGTTGTTGTTGTTGTTGTTGTTGTTGTTGTTGTTGTTGTTGTTGTTGTTGTTGTTGTTGTTGTTGTTGTTGTTGTTGTTGTTGTTGTTGTGAGTGGCCCAGGCACATACCCACAGTGGGGGATTGGCCATGAATCGGGTGGTTAAATTAGGTGCATAAAACAATAATAATAACAAGGGAGTTAACAATTTGAACATTGGATTTTAAAAGTAAACGTTTTGTGTTTGCAGGAAAAAATAATCAGAAGAAAACCGTGTATAAGAAAGAGGGGAAAATTAATAATAGATAAGAAGTAAAGAAAGCTATGTTGGGGAGAGAGAACGATCAGTCTAACATGGAAATCGATTGGTTTAAATGAGGTAATTTTGGATTGTCAAGCAAACGTTTCTGTGACCGAACCCAATAATGGAGGCTCCAACAGATAGGATTACAGGCACTGATAAATTTAGACCAATATTTCGAAGCGGGATTTCAAGTAGTCGTTTTCTTATAATAGAACAACGCCTGCAAGACGACAAGAAATGGTCTATTGTCTCCGCTTCGCCACAGAATGAGCATAATGGTGAGGGTACCGGACCAGACCTGTGGAGATAGAAGTTCAGCGCAGGTATACGGCAGCGAAGCCTCGTGATGGACACTTCAATTTTCTGTGTTCGGCAAAAATCTATGTGCCAAGGGTATAGGAGACGTCGGTAATTCACAGAGTTGGTAATTGCGGAGCCTGATACTGCCTGCATAATGACACTCCTGCGAAATCTAACAGCAGTAACATGAGCAGTCACAGGGGCAATAAGGGAGAATCGGGTCACTTATCGATGCCTTGGCTAGAGAGTCTTCAATTTCATTTATAATTAGTCTTTTATGGCCAGGCACCCAAATCAAACACACGCTTCTCAAGTACCCAAGTACCAATGATTTAAACGTCCTCATCACGCGATAATCACGAGAAGCAGTAAGGGATGAGCATAATGATAACGAATCAGTGACTATCCCGGCTAACGTAATTGATGGTCCTAATTTGCGTAATGCCAACACCAAGGCCATGAATTCGGCTAAAAATATTGGTATGAAATCTGGCAGCCGAAGAGAAAATGTCCGATCAAGAATCGGGGAAAATATTCCTACACCTGACTTTTCTTCAAAGGGCAGATAGAGGCTGCTTTATCTTCGTCTTCTTTGCCATCTTGGTACCTTGCAAAACCCACTTCTGCTATGACCTTCGGAATAAATAAATAAATATTTGATCCATTGCAGTTTTGCTTCCTTTTTTCTCTTAAGGCCAAAATTAGTGCTTCTCGATCACTTGTCGCCTCCCCTGTCGTTATTCTAATGAGATGGTGTCCAGAGGTACGATTACGGAGGTACCAAAGAAACAAGTAACTAAATAAATAAAGGAATCACAGTGTCCTAATAGGTACGGTGATTATCCAATAGGGTTCTCTTGGTGCTTTGCTCCAGTTTGGTGCTGAGGCATAAACAATCATTATTTCCGTTGCACCGCAGGGCGAGAATCTACAAGCCAGTCACTTCATTCATGCCCGTATGCGTCTTGGCGTTACTTACAGACAGCTTGAGGGGGAACTTCACGTGGTCGTCGTCATCTCCCTCGTAGTCTTCTTCCTCCTCCTCTCCTTCCCCAGCCGCCGCCACGGTAGGCTGGGGTGCGTTCTCCGCCTCGAGTGCGTCGACCTTCTTGACAAGCACTGCAGCCACGGGATCATCCACGTCTACAATTCTCAGCGCCGTGATGTTGGCCTTGCTGTAGATGAAGTCGCTCAGGTCGGCCATGTGAAAGTCCTGCGCGACGGTTTGCAACGCTGTGAGCATTTCTTTGCCACAGCGTGGCAGCCAAGTTTACTCAAATACGGTTTCCGTGATGAACTCCATAACAAGCAAGAAAACAAACAAACAAACAAACAAACAAATGTAAAC
Organism: Dermacentor variabilis; assembly: GCF_050947875.1. NCBI lineage: Eukaryota > Metazoa > Arthropoda > Arachnida > Ixodida > Ixodidae > Dermacentor > Dermacentor variabilis. The sequence goes on from NC_134573.1 coordinate 156,165,533, forward strand.
AAATGTATCTGAAACATCGCTTGCATTGTGCGATTATACTTATTACGAGCAACTCCAAAAAGACCTCGCCAACAACTCTGCCAGTGACAAGAGATGGTCTCAGGCCCTACGACGAGGCTAATGGGGCTGATAAAGTTGTCTTCTGATAGTATTTCAAATTGTGGCAATGACGACGTCGTTACTCTCTGCGTAGCACTAAAGGATTGACTGGGTGGATCGATTGTACGCTGTTAAAGGAATCCTTACGCTAGCGAACCATTTTACTATCACTTGTGGTACATTAACATTCATGACGCAGTGAATATTGGCGTCAAGTGCCTTCTCAACGCTGCCCCCCCAGTTGTCTTCTCATTTCACGCACTTCTTTATATCCCGAGCGCTATAACCTAATCTTGACGGTATATCAGCAATGCGAATCAGACGTGTTAGCTGAGGTGCGCCCTAATTCCTTTCACTATTTCTTTAGTCTTTAAAGACAGGTTCTGCGCACTTCGCGTCCCGTAGCCAGCACCAGCTATAGCACCGTCGAATGCTTGCTTTTTGACTCACTGCCCTGAGCATACGTTTCGGCATTATGGCATCTACACAGGTTTACTTATCAGTAAAACAGTCTAATGAATAAATAACGGCGCCTGAAAATGAGAGGGAGAGAAGTAGGACTGCAGAGTGTGTTTTCCTTTCGTCGTTTTACCTTTAGGTCCATTCTTCACCCTGCAATTCCTTTCTAAGGGTGCCAACCTAATTATTACAGCTCAGTACAGTGCGAGGAGGCTGATTAACCCATCTTATGAAGGGGTCCGTGCTTCATAACAAAAGTTCACTTGTCGACCGATTGGGACCTCTGCCGAAAAGCCACACTTGGATCGAGTGGACCAATCGCGGTCTGACAGCGTCCTCTCTTCCCCAAAAGTGGCCTCGTGCTTGCCCCCTTTTCACAATAAAGGGGCTTTCAATCGATCCGATAGCGTCCCCGATTCGCGTCCCGTCACGGGGCTCACCAGGCAGCGAAACAGGTAGCTGTAGTCATCGTTGAGCATATCGATCTGGAGTGCTTGCATGAGGAACGGTTCGGTGTCCTCCTCCTCGATGGCGACGAAGACGTGCGTGTGGCCGTCCTCGCGCACGCGCTTGAGCACGTCGCGGAAGGAGTCCGTCGAGTTGCGCGCGTAGTGGTCCGCGTCGATGTCGGCCTCGCGGAGCTCCTCCAGCAGGCCCTTCATCTCGGCTACTTCTGCGAAAGCGAATGGCCCAGTGAGGCTGACGAAAGGGAAAGGGACTAAGAAAAGACGATTGATTGATTGATTGATTGATTGATTGATTGATTGATTGATTGATTGATTGATTGATTGATTGATTGATTGATTGATTGATTGATTGATTGATTGATTGATTTAACGTCCCAAAGCAATAGATAGACACCGTGAGGGAGTGCTACGCATTAGCTTTGGCCGACTGGGGGAGGGTGCCATGCCACACAGCTTCAAGGCGGCTAAGGAGATGAAAATAAAAGAATATTGAGGCAAGGTGCGAGGTAGGGAGGCACTAGCCCTGCGTGCATATGGAGCTGCCCATCGCGCCCACGCTTTGTCACCGAATCTAGCTTAGCTTAAAAGGTTGTAGCAATGCCCGCGCTCATTTGTGACCTTTCAGGCAACGCATGAGGTCTCGGTCCAAGGATATCTGTGCTTGAAATTTTTCTAGTGTCTGGAAGGCTTAAAATAGGGCGAAGCAGTAACCGTCTGGGGTGAGACGGTTTTTTAACGTGCACCTCAATCTAATAACGAGCCTTCCTTTTTCTTTCTTTCTTTTTATTTATTTGCATTTCGCCCCATCGAAATGTGGCTGCCGAACGAAACCCATGATTTCGCGTTCAGCAGCAGAGCATGATAGCCACATAGCCACCACGGCTGGTGGCTGAGAGATAAACTTGTCGGTGGCTTCGGGTTGAGCACTTGGCATGGCTATAGTGTTAGCACTGCATAGTTGATCCGCGCCACCACCACCTTTCAGCTACGCACGCAGGATCTAATTATCTCGCAAATAAGTAAAATTGCATAAGTGCCACCTCGGCAGCAAACTCGTGCCGTCAAAACGCGCCTTCAGTTCGCGGCGTCTTTTGTGCCCACGTGCTGAGAAAAAGATTTATGTAATAGCGCGAATATCGCCTTAATTCCGCATGGATGCCCAGAAACCCTTAGATAACGCTTGTTGCGCGTTTTCTCACTGCTCTTGATCTTGTTCGCCGTATCCCTAAATGTAATAAATTATGCCGCAGTTCGCCTGAAACAAACAACATATCCTTCTCACTTTTAGTTTACTTTCGACGTCCTTCGCTCGGCACTTATCGGCTGCGACGCATATCATATATTCATGACTAGCTAAATTCCTCTTGCATAACTCCTTAAATAGCTTCTTGAAGTCCCTCTATCAAAATGAGGTCGCGTTGCCGTTATTATATTCAATAAAGGCAATCAGTCTACCAATGAAGAGGAAAAGAGAATATATTTTTTTAAATGATATAAGGAGATTTTGGCACACAAATACGGCGCCGGCTACTCTTTGCCTCTTCAATACGTGGTGTTTGCAATAAATAGTTGCAACATTCAACATGTAAGAATATAAAAAATAGTTACAACAAAGTTGCGTTGTCACATGCAAGGAAAAATTAAAACACGAGATTAGAAAGACGCTCCCAAAGCGATAGTACGAGCAACGGTGTCACATAACAAATAAACGCTCAAGCAACGATGCTAACAACAATAATATGGCAAATACAACTTGACCGTAAAAATATACAATCCCATATAGACAATTACATTTTTATTCAATTAGGGGGAAACGATAAAAGAATTTAGAGGCATAATGACCAGAAAGAAGATCACGAAGGGCTGGGGTAGGGAGTACGGTTCATATTTTGGCTCGTGTCAACGAAGGATAGTTTTTTTACATTTTTTTTTTGTCGTGAAAAATTCGGAAAACACAGGATTTCACCAAAGTCCCAACTCCAGAACTCTAAGTAAATTTGTAATAGTGTTTCGTGCTCTAACATGGATGCGTGCCAATAAAAATATCTACAGGAATAAATTATGGTTCGGGCAACATTGCCAGAAGTTCAGGTAATAATACATCTCTCTATTGGTGGCAATTCACGAGTACTATTAAAGAAGTTTTGACAAGCAGCGCTAGCGTTAGCTCCCGAACAAAACGCACGCACACATAAAGACGTGCGTAAAAAGGATTATAATAATGTGGTCGTTAAGTTTTTAATTCATTTGTTTCGAAGAATATAATGATTGTATCATGTTAACACACTCCTGTGGTTTCCGCGCATTTTTTTTTTGCTTTTGTACTGTTTGTAATTCAATATTCAAATGATGTCGGCTAATAATTATAATGTGAGTTAAGTGAACACTTTGACATGATGTTTGAGTTGCTGCATGAGTTGACTCGTATTTTGAGAGTTTCTTTCTTTTCATCGTCAGTAAAAGGATTCCAAATTTTGTTGGACTTACATGAGAAGTTGAACGAACCTAGCATAGCTTGTTCTGACGGGCGGAAATCGCAGTTGATTTTGATAATGATGTCAATGTCTTACTGCACTTCGGTGCTGCAAATGTAAGGCTAGATAACATGACATATTATTATAAATATCCGGTGTGATTGTGGAAATGCGTGGTTTGATGCTCTGGCAGACTATCTAATGTTCACTAGAGCAGAGCCAAACCCGACATAGTCGTACCTACTTGTATGTAAGCTAAAGCATTGCGACGTGTTTTGCGGGAATCGAAGTAGCATTAGTGTAGTGCGATGAGTGAGACCCTGAACGGAACAGGGATACTGTAAACGGCAATGGACGCAGCCGTCGTGTAGATATGAAAGAGTATTTCAAGAGTATTTGCAGTTTAGTTTATATGGCAACAGACTGTTTTGGCATTTCTTGAGATACCCTTGCTTCGCGTGTGCTTTCTCCATTTAGCGGAAATCTAATAATGCGAAACAACACCTCCGTGTGGGGTATCAGACAACGAGTAGTACGTGCTGCTTCTCGTTTGTAGTCCAGTTACAGCCGTAGTGGAAGCGAACTGCACATTTGCTTTTCAGTGGCTACTTGTCATGCATGGCAATACTTTTACCTCACTCTTCTTAATCAAAAAGGACACTAACGAGTAAAGTAATTTGAACTGTATTAGAAAACGAATGCCTCTTACAATACTAAAAAATAAAAGTCACTTTGGCCGAGATAAGAATCTTCATAAGCCAGAGCAGACAAGAACGAAACACGGGCAGTGACGCCACCTTGAACTTCTCGCACCAAGCCACCATGATGTCATAAATTTCGACAGTGTCTGCCCAGGCATAGTTACTCCTCACCGACAAAGATTAACTACACCGTATGTGCTAAAGGAGCCAAAGAATGAGGTTTGAAAGTTTCAAGAACGTTTACTCATCCAGAAAAAGCCCAAATATGGAAAAGAAGCTTTAGAAAGCGTGACATCACAGCGACGTAACGGTACGGTTGTTTAGATGCAAAGCGATGCTCCTATCTACAAAAAAAGAAGAAAGATAAAATAAAAAGCTCTTATGCTAGGATTGTTCGCAAAAGAAAATTTCAGCCAATCCCTATGCTGGACACATCGTTAGGAAAAGCGGCTGGCAATGGCAAAGAACACTTGCTAAGGAGAAGCTTTGTAAAATCGACCCCGGAACATGTAACCTTGATTTTCTTTTTTTATAGACCGGCTATAGTTGGTGAAAGAACACTTCATTAGCGCAAACAAATTTAGTATTTTTTTTTTTTGGTGTGTGTTCCTTTATTTCACTTTAGAGCACAGGGCCCTAAGTTATACCTCATTTTTGTCTCTCTCTAGCACCGAACTATTTCTAGCTGTTATTTACTGGGCGATATTTGTGGCTTACTGCAACTGACGCACATCATTTGTATTTTTTTTTCTCCCAGCATTAGCCACCGACACTTTAAATAAATAGCCCTCTTGCGCTGGTGCCTAGGCTGTACTTTAGCTCCGAGAGAAAAATAAGAGGCGCTGACTGCAACGTGTACTTCTTTCTTTTTCTGCCAAGTTCTCGTGGTTATTACGGCCCTTGAATGCAAACTTTATCTATACAAATGCCTAGCGTGGCCGAATCCTGCGTCTCACTGAAAAAGCCCGCTATGAATAAATGACTTTAAATCAAAAAGTTTTCAATCCGCCCCACCACATAGGCTGCTGGCGCTATATTTAACGCAACGACCCCCGTTTCTGTCAATGCGAACCAGTTTATTGCATTACATCGCTGCAGAATAAGGCTCCGCCGTTTGCTTGCCACTATTCTCTATATTTCATGTTTGTCGCTCTCTTTCTCTCTCTCTCTCTCTCTCTCTCTCTCTTTGATTTTTTTCTTTCCTTTTCCTTTTTTTCTTATTTGCCGTAGCCAGCGCTTGAAAGCAAACACGCTCACATTACTCGTTCGCACAGAGTACGAAAGATGGCCTGAGATCATTTTTCTGCCCATCATTTCGAAACAAGACAGACCGTCAGAGAGGACTTAGTTGGGGATTCCGCGAAAAAAAAAAAAACTTTTTTGGTGAGTTGAAAAGCGTCGACTGTAAAGCCTACAAAAAAATAAAAGAATGAGTGCTCGCCAACCTCAACCATAGTAGCCCCGAAGAAGACGTTGGGCAAGCGCGCCGATAAGCCCCAATGCTCTGGTGATGGCTTCACGCGCGCCAGTTCCCGTCGGCGCGCTTGCGTAACGCTCACGCGGCTTAACAGAGGCCTCGCAATGCGCCCTTTGAGCGCAGCTGAAAGCGTTCGGAGCAGTTTCGCCCCAGACCTTGCAGTAACTGTCGATCGGGCCGCAGAATGGCGCCAGTACGAAACTTTACTGGGCATCGCGCTCGAATTACCGCTCGCAGCTTACGGTGGGCCCACGGCTACGACGTACTGGTGCTCAGTGCAAGGTCGCGACGACTGCCGCATTCCAATGGCAGTTGCGCGCAAGAACGGGAATACGCCCACTTATGCCGGGGGTTTAGCTAGCCGCGCTTCTGTGCAGGGGATTCTGATGTGCTCACTCAGTATGCTAAGCGAAGAAAAAGAGCAGGTTACGGAGCATTCTGAGTGCTGAGTTCACTGAGTGCCAACATTGCGAAAGCTCGCGATGTTGGAAGCAGACTTCGCGACATCCTTATGTAGGGCAGTACTAACTGCATGGTTTCCAACTGGAAATATCTGGAAGCAGCGTGATGCTGACTGCTTTACTAATAGCCAAATTAGAAATTTTTGCTACAGAAGTACAGAGGGAAAAGCCACCGAAAAGAAAATGTTACCGCGTGCCAGCGATGACACACACTTGCACATGAAAACAATATTTAAAAGAGAAAGATATAAAGAACAAACACGAGTCTCTATCCATAAATCTGACCTAACACACTGAATTAACGTTCGTACTAATGTAGAAGTATTTCACGGCAATAAAAGCTGTTCTTTCATGGCCTACAACGGGACGCTATGCAAGTATAGCTCTCAGTAACGACCGGTTTGTGCGCCCTTAGTTTGTAAGCTAGAAGCCGCCCTTATATAACGTCAGCACAACACCACTTTGACTAAACGACTTCGTCCTCCGCCGAGCATGCGCGTTAAATTTTAAAAAGAAATTGATTCGTGATGAGACAATGAAGCGATAGCGGACACATGTGCATGGTTTCTGCAATCCGTGTCAGCTTGGCCAGAAGATACACGCTTGGAATCGTAGTTACTGGGTCTGTAGTAGAGAGCATGAATCTTCTGGCTCATGGAGAGAGAGATGCGTGCTTTATTGATGTGTTGGAGAGGTTAGCCTGGCTGATGGCCTGACCTGCTACTCCACGTTCTATGCGATGATTGTGGAACCATCACACCTTAGACCTTGCTTGGAGAGTTTTCACAATATGTGCCTGACATCACGATAGAAAAATGTAATAGGAGGTCAACTGACCACGAACGAGTTCGCACAAGTAGAAACACCTCCTTTCCGCTGATGAGCGAAACACAGAATCCAGTGTTTCGCTTGGCATGTCAATTTATGTTCTGGCGAATGCTTGCCGCGCTTTCATTTCCTGCTGATGAACGTAAATGTGTGATATATAGCGAAATTCGCTCGGAGTGCGTAAGAAATCTACCTGTGAGCCGTTAGTGTGTTAATGCTTGACTTCGCAGCGGGAAGAAATTCACAGGAGGGGTTCAGCAGTCTATTTGGTCGCGAAAGTGTCGCACAAAAGGGAAGACCGCCGTCTACTGTATGGTGCTTGATAGACCATTCTGTGCACCTTACAGTTCCAGAAATTGCGGAGAATGCCAGCTTGTTCTCAGCACCTCTGAGGAAGGTCACATTTATTGTCTGGCACGGTTGGTGTGCTGATTTAATATATGCGTTTATGCGAACGGTTCGACCTCAGGAAGCTCTACGGGCGCTGTTGCTGTGAAGTTGTAGTACTAAGGGAAGTTTATCGATATACTAGTAACAACACCATAGGTGACAATACCTTAGAATACCTCGCACGTTTATAAGGAAAACCTACATCCAGCGAGAAAGATTGAACGTCGCACTTATTGGAGTAATGGCACGGCCGTGGAAATCACCAAGCTGCATTATTATCGGTAGATCACCGTAGTCTCTTTCACCTTCTGCGCCGCATTTTTCTGAATATCTATTTAGCAAATACCATCTGCAGAAGATGTTGAAAATTCACGTAGAGCACTCAGTGCTGCAATGTAGATTTTTATATAACATTGTTATTGCGACCTAATTGTGAAAAGAAGCCACCAGATGCTCCGTACAAGAGTGAAAGGTAGTTAATACGCACGGCCGCATAGATGATAACAATGAAATCCGCAGCTCAGCTGCCTTGAACATTTTACTGCAGACAGCTGTTGTCAGCTAAGAAACGGACCGATAATTTTCGTTCGCTCCTTCATTCAGCTTTAGTTCAAGCATGGCAACGCAACGAGGACAACGATGTACAGACAGGTCGTATACCTCGACCAACTAATTTATCGTTTTCACGCACAGAGTTCTCATCGCATTCCTGTTGGATGAGACTTGCACGATGTGCTGATAAAGGTTGCGGATGATCAGACAGATTTAGCTGAACGTAACTTACGGTCCGGTCTGCTCGCATTTGACCTGCTGCGACACTGCAGGGAACTGGGTTCATTTCGCATTTTTACTGTCATGGCAATTATACCGACACTCGAAGTGCGTTCGCACTGATTCCATTGGCGCCGTCGCCGTCGTGATGTTAGGGTATCGGTTCACATGCGAGCTCAGCGCGGGAAAGGTTGGGAATTCACCATAGACACGCAAGAGCTTTTGCTGCAGATGTGACGAGACCAGGTAGACGCACGATTACGCTCCACTAAATCGGCCTCTTCCCGGAGCCAGGACAGCTTTACGGCTTCCGCCACTGCCATGTGCGTTGTGCTCATGCACACGCAGTAGCGTTTTTGCTGAGCAGCTGCGTGCATACGGCGTGATGTTGAGCCCACATAAGCCAGAGCGAAATGCGCAGTAAACGTCTAGCTCAAAAGTTCAGTGGCTATTTGGCGAGAACTGCGTTAGCATTATGTCGCACCGATTTGAGGTGTCGGATCGATGATTTAAACCGCCCCCCCCCCCCCCCCACTGCCATGTGTTGTTCAAACGCTCAAGTGCTCTGCCTCTTCCGAAGCTCAAGCTCTGCCTCTTCGAGGAGTGAAGTGCAAGTGACGGTTGTCCGGAGCAGACCGTATACGCGGTTATCTTCGGTTTACTTGCTCAACAGTTTCAGTCGGCGGGCCGACCTTTTAGAGCGCAGCTCTTGGGCGTCCGTTCCTGCGTTGAGCGTCGGCGTGCCTCGGCGTCGTACCTCGTAACCGAGCAAATGAGCACAGCGAAATACGAAAACGAACGCGGAACGCAGCAGATGATAGAAGAAAGCGTGAGGAGAAAGTGGAGGAGGAGGCTACAGTGAAAGCTTGAGGCGTAAAGTGGAGGAGGCGCGCAGAGGAAACGGCCTACGCATGCGCTGAGTTGCCGGCAGCCGCGGCATCCTCAGCCGCGTGGACGATCTCATCCGCTCTGCCGAAGGGGAGGGGGGGAGGGGGCAGAGTGTCGGGAGGTGGGGAATCTAATCTGCTCTTCCGAGGGGGCGGGGGGGACAGAGTGTCGGGAGGTGGGGAGGGTTACGCTCGTCCGCGGCCTCAGCTGCTGAGGTCAGTCCGCGGGGATCACTGCTCCCCAAGGGGCGATGGCGAGCGGCTACGAGTAAGGGTCGATGTGACGCTCCCTTGAGTGTTGTCGCCGCTGACACTGGTGGCATGGTTTCCCCGCGAAGAAAGACCGCTCTCGTCGTTGGTGGAACGACAGCATGAGAAGAAAAGCGTATACCGCGCAAGACGGGCTGTACGGCTACGATGGCTACGATATGGCACCAGAGTAGCGCGCCTATTATGTATGGCAAAGCGCTGCATGGGCGGAGGTCTGTCTGCGGCGGCTGCTGTGAGTCGCACCCACGCGTCACACACGAGCTGCTTCTCGAGATCTCCCGATTAACGAGGCAGTCACGCCACACTTCGCTCTGTTTGCAATGTGCCTCACGAGAGATTCTCTGCGCTAGCTACGCTACTTACAGCGTACTCTTCCAAATATAAACCATGTACCTATATAGTCATAATACAAAATATTATATAATACAAAATAGGTCACGCGATCACAGTGAAACAGCATACCTACGCGTCCATTGTCAGTGAGGCTTTAGAATTGGGCGCGTGTCACGGGATCCGAAGCGCGTTCTAATTGCTGAGCAACTGAAAGCCAAGAAGGGGCTGGGCGTCTCTCTGGAAAGGCATTGAAATGTCTTACTGCGACGCGAGAAGGTATACTCGTGCGTAAACGAATAACGCAGATCCGACGCACATGTTCGAATCTAGTAGAACTTCACGTAGACAACTCGTGCGTTCATTTCTCGAAGTACGTGCACCAGCGTAAGTGTAAGTGAGCTTAAGCACGAACACTGTACAAAAGCTTCGCTTCACACAAATACCGACGTGTGACTTGAATCTGCCTATTGTTTATTTGTTGTTGTTATTGTTGCTGTTTGATTTTGCTAAATGTAAACACTGTATTGCCCCCCCCCCCCCCCCCCGTGCGTACCTTCGTCCTCCTCGTAAACGATGGCAACAGAGCGCCACTGCCAGTGGCTCATCAGGGCCACGTAGGCCTCGGCCAGCATGGCGGGGTCCGGGAACAGGTTGAGTGAGTCGTCGTACGCCTCCTGCGCCGGGTCCCAGCGGGTCTCTAGGTGCGGCACGTTCAGGCTGTTGCAGACGTCGCTGACGTGCTCGCTGCTCACCGAAGACATGGGGCCGAACACGGCTCCCACACCCCGCAGTAGAAGACGGCACGCTGTCGGAGACAAAAAAAAAAAAAAAGGGAAGCGCAGTTTTATTGGGAAGAGGCTCACCGATGAAATATTACGGAAACAAGACTGAGAGAAAGTACGGACGAAGACAGGAGCTTTCAATGGAATTCTGGGTTTTTACGCGCCAAAACCGCGATTCCATTACGAGGCATGCCGTATGGGGACAACTCCGGAATAATTTTGACCACTATAGGGGAATCTTTAACGTGCCCCCAATGCACGGTACACAGGAGTTTTTCGCACTTCGCCCCCACCGAAATGCGGCCACCGCGGCCAGGATTTGATCCCGCGACCTCGTATTTAGCATCGCAAGCACCATATAGCCGCTAAGCCACTGCAGCGGGTGCAGACAGTAGCTTGTCGGCGTCAGTTTGTGTCCCTCTGCCGTTATGTGTTAGGGTGTCTAATTTGTGAAATTTTCTGACTGAATCGAATGGAATCTTATTAGTCATCCGGGGTAGACCAATCTCTATGGCGTTGCGCTTCTGAGCTTGAGGTCACGGGTTAAATCCAGGCTGCGGCTGCCGCGTTTTCATGGGGGTGAAATGCAAGATCGCTGTTGTGCTTACATTTAGGTGTACGTTAAAGAACTATGAGAACCCCACTACGACGTTCCTCATAATAAGGTCGTAGTCTTTCGCTGTAAACCTAAGAAATTTAATTTTAGATTTCTTTTTAAATCAACTATGCGAGTAATACTAGCATCCGATATCGAGGCAAACGCCTAATATTTGTTTTTTTTTTGTCTGGTTCTAACAGTAGAAAACGAAACGTCGGGGTTAAAGAAAGGTTTGATCCTGTGCCCCGCAATATCACTTGGAAGTCTGTTCAAGTGGGCAGCTTGTAAACGAGCAAGGGGAGATGGGTCAGCACACTTGGTTGATAATAGCTACTTCAAGCGGCCGGTGGAGCGTGTAATGCAAGGCAAGCAGTCTCTGGTACTCCTACCGACGTCTTTCTGTTTGACCATATTCGACACTGGCATAATTGTCCTCGTCAAATTGGCACTGGTATATGGCATACCCCTCCCATATTCTCTCCAGTTTATCTCACGCGTGCTAATAACCAAGTTTAGCCCCTGCCATGGCTCTCTAAAGCGCGAGAGTGGTCTTTTTGTTCATTTATCCATTATACGGGAGGCAGAAATGCGTGCGCAGTTGTCACCAGTACAGTTCTATGGAATGAATTCCATTCGCTCTCATATATATATATATATATATATGCACGCACCTTCTTAACGACACATGCGAGCGTCTAATGCACTACCTAACCGTTCTTTCATTCTTTTATTTTCGTCCTCTCTTTCGTTCATTCGTGCTTTGTTTCGTTTGCTCACTCATATTCCGCCATAGCATCTTTGCTTGCTTACGGGGGTATGAGCCATTCCTGATGATATTTTTTTGCTTCAGAGGGCTACACGCCGCTTTTTTCGTGCCTGAGCCATGGATTGCAACGAGTTACTTAAAGCCTTCGCCTTAAAATGAAGGCTTCGTTGAGTCGAAGGTGTTGTTGACCGCTACACCCCCATTGCCATTTTCTTTCTTTGTGTTTACAGTCTTTCGACACTCTCAACGAACACAAGGCGTGCGTACTCACTGTCCCTGACCGCTTCGTAGCAGTCGTCTTCCGGCAGCAGTTCGACGAGCGGAAGCAAGTCTGGCTCCATGTTTATACTCGAATCCTCGTTGACGACATCCACGGCTGCTTGGAACAAGATGGCGTCCTCCTTTGTCTCAAACAGAGCCCCTACCATGTGGAAAGGAGCATAGAACAGAGGGAGAAGCAAGAAGAAACAGCATTAGTCGTATTGCGTAGTCATGCAGGCAATCATTTTCCTAGGGCCGAGATTTAATCCCGCGCCCTAGGCCTTATAGCCAGTATTCGAGCACAGCACATAAAGGAAATACTATTTCCACTGAGTCGCCATTGTCGGTGGCTGAGTACGCAACGAATAATCAACAATAGGCCATCGGCCATAATATTCTCATGAAGGGTGGCCATCACAGCGACACTAAAGCGGTTCGATTAAGGTGGGAGCAAGCGAAGACGTTTTGGCAGATACTTCTTTACCTTTAAGGAAGAAATAGAATATACCGTGAAGGTGGTTGAAGCTTGTAGGCAATGGCGAGTTTCCATGGCCCCTTACTCACCAATTTCTCGTTTTACAACCAACGGCGGGTACATAAAGATCTGCGACTTACCGATCTTATTGAGATATGTACTAAGCTCGAAAGTTTGCTGCATCTTTGTGAAGTATTTGGCCAGGATACCTCACTGTTCGTATGTAGAATGATGTAGATTTATTTATCTCAGTTATTGTAGATACCCGTTGTGGCAAGCGCTTAATCAACGTGGAGAGGTTCTGGCATTTACTTCATGAACAACAACCCGACTGAGAAATCATAATGACAGAATTACTGTATTAGCGTCCGCATTGTACATTGAAGAAGAAGAACAAAACTGTATTGGTAGAAAGAACTTCGTTGCCCCTAAAACGGGGTAACGCCGTGTGGTCGGGCCCCTATTTCAAGGCACCGCTGGCCCTCGCCATCCATTTAAATGCATCCATTTGTATGCATTTAAAGAAAGAAAGCAGAGCACCTAACATTTTTTCAAATATAGGCTAAGCATATATTTCACTAAGCAAAAGCTATCATATCTAAACCGCAGTTATAAATTAACGCACATGAAAAAGTATAAAGAATTAGATAACCCTTGTTCGTTCCAAAGGACAACGACCACTGAAAAGGCAAGCTCACGTCAGTTTGAGTCATAAACAACAGTTGTCTGCCGAGTAGAACCCATTCACGTATCCTAGCAGGGTACATGTGAAGTAAAGCTAAACATTTCCCTATTTAAACGTGAGTCATCAATCTGAAAGCCAGCTTTAGTGTACTGTGTTTTGCACTGCGCCTTATAGTACTTCCCGATTCGACCGCAGGAAAAAAAGGAAAGTTTCCGATGTATCCAGAGTGAGGATTTAGATGCTCCCTAATCCCACCCAATGCCATGACGACCTGCACACGGCCTTAAATCCTCGCACACAACAACGACGTCCCATCGGCGATTAAAAGTTTCAGATTGAAATCCCAAACTTGTACCGACTGTTCCACAAGTGATAATCTTTAGTTTGTTTGCTGCCAGTTGCAAGGCAGAAACTGAGGCTTGGATGCTTAGCACGTATTTTTTTTGTTCAGAGTTCTCTAATGAGTGCAAAGCGACGTGCTGTGAGCTTACATTATACAAGTATTCCGTCGGATGTAGAACTCAAGGATTTCGTATCATTGGCCTTCTAAACTAAAATAGTGAATGTGTTCACCTTGCGGGCGAAATATTATTTTGTTCTTGATCTGTGTCTGAGTGCCGCGTTGTTTGAAGTGCTTTGGTTTGCGAACAAGGTTGAATTTTGTGTTTTGAATATGAGCAACCAAGAAAAATTCGGCGCCCTTCCACTCTGTGAAGAAGGATGACCAGCGAAGCTGTGTATGTGGGCCCCTTAATGTTGAACTGCACCTCCGCCGCGGGTCGGGCCGCTATTTCACTATCTTATAAGCGCTCCCCACGTATGGGGAGCGCTTAACGCCTACTTCACCTCCGCCGCCGGTCGGCCTGGCATTGCACTAGCTTCGGGATCGGCCCACGTATGAGGAGTACTTAACGCCTGCTTCACCTCCACCACGGGTCTGGCCGCCATTGCACTATCTCCGGGATCGGCCCACGAATGGGGAGTGCTTAACACCTGTTTCCCCTCCGTCGCGGGTCGGCCCGGCATTTCACTATCTTCGGGATCGGCCCACGTATGGGGAGTGCTTAACGCCTTCTTCACCTCGGCCGATCGTCGGCTTGGCTTTGTACTACCTTCGGGATCGGCCCACGTATGCGGAGTGCTTAACGCCTACTTCACCTCCACCACGGGTCGGCCCGCCATTGCACTATCTCCGGGATCGGCTCACGTATGTGGAGGTTTTTGCTTACCACGCCAACGACACAAAAATTTCCTTGGACAGTAGAGGTATAGAGGTTCGCCGTAATACACGGGAGTGATAAAGCTTTTTTTCTTGCGGGGGGGGGGGGCGGAACTAGGAAACGAAGATAGGTAGCAAACACAAAAGAAGATAAAAAATGTGGTTCAGGCGCTTAGGATCCCATATCGCAACTGCGAACAAGTCACCGCCTCACGGTCTGTGCACACCGCCAAGTCCCTTGCACTTACTGGCTAAAGTAATTATCACATAAATTGAAAAAAAGCACCGCCCAAGCACACACAGATGGTTAAGCAACGAAGCTGAAAAGTGTGGCCCCGGTATTTATCACTGGGCTAATCCCGACGGTTCATTAAACGACGGCTTGGTAGGCTGCTGGATCCTCGGTACCAAGTTGCTGCGTGCGCTCGGCTGCCCGAGCGTGTTCTTTTGCCCAGGCTGCAGCATGGGCATGGCGTAGACGAGCTCGTTCACAATTGTGCTTGCGTCGTTGCTGGTCGAAAGTTGCCTGCTCCTCAGGAGTACGTATGACGCGTGGCTTACAATTTCGGAGCTGGAAAGAAACTGCTGCGCGCGTGCTCGGCTGCGACGGAGAGCAACGACGTCACTACTGGCTCAGCCAATCGTGCGCCTCCCTTTCTCTGTATTGTTCTCGCATGTACAAGGGGTACATGCGAGGAGTACTCCGGAGGAGTTTTCGGCGTAAAGACAACAGATGGACGGACGGACGAATCGGCTAGCCACATACAGCTTCGCTGTAATAAAGAAGTGGCCTTTATTTTGTTCTGTGCCCCCTTGTGTGATATATATTCATGCATCTTCCTTTTCTTTATTTTCTTTTTTTTTATTTATAAAGAAAGAGTTGCAGGGCCAACCTATATGCGAGCAACATCTCCAAGCAATTCCGTAATTATACGAAAGAAGAGCAACGTAATATTTCACCTAATGGTGAAGTATTAAAGACTCCCCCCCTCCAAATGAAAAGGGGGAAGGGAAGCGTCAATTTACGACCACGTAGCTCAGTGGTAAATACCAAATATCGCAATTCTGTAAACTGAATGCGCT